>NC_067472.1:71056150-71371983 GCF_947179515.1 Apodemus sylvaticus | reverse complement strand
GTGAGGACACTCAGGCAGCATCCTGGGAAAGGACTGAGGCCAGGAACCAGAATCTGAGTGGGGTAAGAAGGAGGCGTTCCGAAAGTGGCTCTTTCAGTCTCGGTCACGCTTTCGGGTGACAGTGCCTCCAGACAGTATTTAACCCCAACCTTAGGAAAGACCCAAAGTCCAGCCTCAGCTAAGCGACCTTCAAATTCCGGACACACATAATACCCCTGAGATAATGAGTTTTGTTTCATCCCATCATTTTTGTTTGTTTGTTTGTTTTTCGGGAAGAAGGGGTAGCTTGTTATACCACAATAACAAGCACACATTTATGGAAGCAAATACCTGTGTCTGTATTGGTCTCTAGCTTTGAGGGCTTCTGACTGTGTCTCCTCCAAGGGCAGCTGCCTTCTTTTGAAGCACTGAATACAGGTTCCTATGTTCCTTAAGTTCCGCAGGCTCCTGAAGGCCGGGAGAGCTGGAGTCTACTGGGGCCAAGGAAAACTTGAAAGTATTTTGGGAATAAGTTGGGGTCTCCAGTGGTTTCCTTGCAGGGAAGAGGTGGGCTCTCCTTTACAGTAACTGCAGGGAAGACCAAGCTTCATCAGTGGGATGAAACTCCTTCCTTACCTGAGCTGTCTGGTGGCAAATTAGAAGGATTGCTTCTCGTTTTCTGTTCTTGAAACTGGAAAATAACTGGATGCAGGCCTCTATTGCATGCCTGGATTCAGGTCCTACTCCAGCCTTGCTGCTTTAGGCAAATCCCCCCCCCCCCCCCCAATTTCTTTAACCTGCCTCGTGAATCCTGTTCTTAAGCTCCTCAGTCAGGTTTGCTGCTGTCCTCTACACCTGCTCCAGAGTCCTGATTTCTCTCAAACAAGAAACAAATATGGTCCCAGAGCTCCTAGAAGTGTCCATGCGAGGCTAATGGAGGCCTAGGACTGGCTTGTTGTGTGCTGGGCTCTCTGATGCGGAGACCACTAACTCCTCTGTAGAGTTTGTAGAATTGTAGCCTAGTTTCCACTTTAGAAGCGGGAAGCAACTACAGATAAATCTGGGGACACTTTCTCTGGATAGCCCTCCAAGGTACACACACACACACACACACACACACACACACGACCTGGACTTCACAAACAGTATTTTAGCCACCTTCCTGAATACCAGATCTGAGCTTCTGGTTTCTCTCCATTCTGCATCCTGCTGGACATGCTTATCTGGGCCTCCTTCCTTCCTTTCATTAACCCTTACATGAACCCAGGCAGATAAGACGCCCAGGCACCCAGTGTGTCTTGCCCATAATACTAGCATTCAGGAGGCTGAGATAGGAGATTTTTAAAGGTTTGAGGCCAGTCTGGGCTACAGTGCTTCAAACAGACGGTACCTTGCCTCAGACAAACAGACACTGACAGACAGACAGACAGACAAGGTAAGACATCTAGAGGTTCTATTGACCAGCTATTCTTCCTCTAACATTCCAGTCTGGGATTTTGAAATGAATAACCATTTTCACCAACTGCAGATGCAACAAGACCCTTCACCATGGCCCTGCCATTTCCAATGCCAGTGAAGAGCTGGCAGAGTTTCAGGGTCCTTGCTGCCCTCAGAATTAGTTCAGATCTCTCTCATAGAGCACATAACATTCTCTGGGATTAGCAAACAGCTCTCGGATGTTTCTTCCTACCCTATGACAGCCTTTAATTCCATGAGGTCACTCACATCTTTAAAACATTTACAATGCTATGGTTTCCCATATGCCCTTCCAAGACTACCCTTCCATGCCCGAGGCAGCACCAGCTTCTCTGTAATGTCTTTCTGTGCTCTGAGCTGATGAAGACCTCCTTTTACTGTCTGCTGTTCTGTGTAGCACTGCTCGTCTGAGGCTTCCCACTAACCATGGTCATTATGACTGTGCACACCTGTCAGCTATGCAGGACATGTGTCAGCACCTGTCTGGACCACTATATGATAGGACCACGCCTCACCGAGGGCTGACACAGAGAAGGACATCTGTTTCTAGTTGCATGCTTGTGTGAGTCACTATACCTCCATGTTTCTTCACGGATCTTTACAAATGTTCTTCTCTATAATTTCCTGATCCAAATTCAACAGGGGTGGTTTTCTGGAAGTATATCTATTGCCGAGGTCCAAGAAGATAAGTGGGCAATATTTCATCTCTCCAAAGTCACTGTCCCAATAGCCATCCTAATTATTCTAGTTAAGGCCCATTACCACTGCAAATCAAGTTAGACCTGATTTCCACAGAGTGGCAATCTGTGCGTGTTTTATAGTCTAAACCCCTGATTTTTAACTAACTCTATTACTTTTGGTATTATTTTTAAAATAAAATGAAACTCTCTGCGTGCTCTAAACAACCTCAAACCATGATTTGTTCTAGTAATCAGACAATGGATAAGATTGTGGTTACATGAGGATATTGCCAACAATGGAAAAATTAGAAGAGAGCCTGAGTCAGAATATTTTGAAACCAGAAATGTGTGTTGGTAATAACTCAGAGAGTCACATGGCAGGGTCTCAGAGACAAAATCAAATTTGATTTTTTTAAAGTCATAGCCTCATATATTAGACAGGCCCTCCACCTGGTCAGATGCCAAGAAACTTTACAAAATCTAGTGTTGAGAAATCAGAATCCTCTGCCATAAGGAAAATCCTGTGTCTTTTAGGGATGAGAAGTAGAGAGAGTTGTGTGCCTTATGGAAAAATGATCTACAGTGGGCAGGAAGCAGTGGTGTCATTAAAGACGAGACCATTAAAGTAAGGTAACCGCCATCCCTGTGTCTTAAGCTGCCTGGGCTCTTCTCCATCACCTGGCATGAGGTTTTGTGTCACCCTAGGTAGGGGCTGGTGTGAGAGTTGGAGTCCACATCCAATTCCACTGTGCTGAAGTGCCAACAGCATGATCCAATAGTGTGGTGTTGCTCTGCGGAACCCGCAGCGTACTCACCTGTCTGGAGCCTGAAAGGCGATGTGATGCTTACTCAGCTCCAGCAGAAGCCACACACCGGGCTCCGTCTTCCTGACAGGGTTATATCAGTCACTTGATCTTCACTGGTGGATCTCCATCCCTGTGAAAGAAAGTGCATGTGACCAGGGTCGGTACCTAGGGCACCTGGTGTCACCTGACCCACAAGGAGGCCATTTGGCCCTTCTCAGAACAGGCCTCTGGAGTCTAAGCAGGAAGTGTGCATAACCAAACCCTGCTTCCGTCTTCTCCATTTTATGGCAGTTGACCTATTTTTATGGCCTTTCTCTCTGACCTACTTTTAAGTACTGTTTTTGAGAGTGACACAAAACTCTCTTGTACCTTGCAAAAAAAAGGGGGGGGGGGGGAAGAGAGGGTAAGGGAGTAGAGAAGTAGAGGAGGAAACTCACACACAGCATCCCTTGACAAACAGCAGAAATCAGAACTGCACTATTACACAAAGGGACATTTGGTTTTTATCCCAGAAAATAGAACCAAAAACTTGTCAGGAATACCTCAAAATTATTAATGGTCCTTTCAAAATTGTGCACACATACTTGTGCACATGAGTGTGTGTGTGTGTGTGTGTGTGTGTGTGTGTGTGTTTGCACACACAGAGACAGAGAGGGGATGGGAAGAGGGATAGGGAAAGAGAGATAGACTTATGAGCTGTTTATTTTCTAAAATGTCCCTGCAGGGTAATGCCAATGCCTATTGGTAGAAGCCTCCTTTGCAGACAGAAGCCAGACAGCTCCTGTGTGCTTCCTAGACTCAATTGCAAAGGGCCTTCCGCTTAGGGATGCTTTAGCCAGAGGCTGCCTGTCTGGACTGTTATCCCATACTCAGCCTGTGGACTGAAAAATTGCATATCTGTTTTACAAGAGAGATTTCTGCTCTGGGCAGCAAATGGCCAGACATCCATTTCCCAAGTGCTAGTTGCAGGCCTCCACCAACAATAAAGCCATGATAATGGCAATTACTACTTAATGAGTATTTATCACGGCCCAAACACTTCACATATGTTATTTATAAACTTATCTATTGCCCTGTGAGCAAAGGTGTGGCTTATATTCCAATGTTACAAATGAAATCCTAAGACTCAGTAGTACCAAGGTATTCCAGACCCACAGTCAATAAATAAAATCCAAACGTGTTGCCTAACCCAAAATGTGCTTCACTTGAAAATCTGTGTGTGTGTGTATGTGTGTGCACATGCGCGATATGGATTCAAATGTGTGTAAATCTAAAGATAATTTTAAGTGTTGTTCTTCCCCAGGCTCCATCTACCTTATTTGGTTTGTTGAAAGCTCTCTCTTTGGGATCTGGGGCTCTGTAGGCCCTAAAGATCTTCCTATCTCTGCCTCCCCAGTGCTGGAATTACAGTTGTATACCAACATGTTTTTAAAAACAAAACAAAACAAAAAACCTTGGGTGTCGATGGTCTAACTCGAGTCCCTGTAACTGTTGCAGCAAGTACCTTACTAACTGAGCATCTCCCCAGTTCCTAATTCCAGCATCTTGCTTTCCTTGTACCAGACTGCCTCCAATAAAAGTGGGTTGGTTCTGCTGAGACTCGAACTTGAACCCTGGTTCATCCCATAGGAGCTCACTGCTTATTCTCCTGTTCTTTCCTCTCTCCCTTAGAAAGCAGTAGTGCTCTTTAACATTGATCAGCTCAGAACGGAAGGACACAGAAGGCAATGTCACATTCTTGATTAGATCCCAGAACAGGACATCAGCAGAAAATACAAAACAGAAATAAAATCTGCAGTCTTCCTAATAATAATGCATTAATGTTGGTTTGCTTTTTAATAAATGCACCGTGTTATTTTTGGTATAGACAACAGGAGAAACTAGGTGATGGAGACCCAGAGCTTCCTGCACCTCTTTGTGACTTCTTTGCTTTGTTACATTTTTAAGATGGGGCTGTCGCTCTGTAGTCCCGACTGTCTGTGAACTCACAGCAATCACCTTGCCACAGCTTCCTACATGCCAGGGTTACAGGTATGAGATATCATATCTGCCTTCTTATGTGGCTTTTCTTAATTCAGAAGTTGTTCTAAGAGATAGATGGGAAAGGTAAAAGAAAACTAGGAGTTCTGTAAATCCTGAGCGTCTAGACAACAGATCAAGAGTCACATCACGTATCATTGACTGCCGGCTGGACAGACAGCACACCAGTGTTTCCCAGTTACCCACCAGGACTTTAGGGTGAACATGCCTAATTCAAAGTGCTAGGGACTGAGGAATTGGCTCAGCTAAGTGCTCATCTTGTAAGCACAAAGACCTGAGTTCCATCTCCAGAGCCCACTTGCTCTGCTGAAACCTGTACTTGAGTTCTGGACCATCCTGTGGGTGATGCTTACAGTCCCAATACTGGGGAAGCAGAGACAAAAAGATCCCCGAGGTCCACTGGGCAACTGGACTAAACTGCTTGGCACGTTCCAGTGTTAGAGGCTTCCTGAGGCTTACACACACACACACACACACACACACACACACAATGATGCTATTAGAATGTGTGATAGGTTTTTCTCCCTTTGTATTTTCTTAATTAAGAAGATCTAAAAGTGGAATGGAAGTCTAGAATTAAAATGTATTATTAAATATTCTCAAAATCTAGGAAGGAAAAAGTATGGGCACATGAAATATGCTACTATTTATCTAACAAATCATGATTGAGTATGAGCATAGAATTGCACTATTATATTTTAAAGGGACAATTGATAATTTTAAAGTATTTCTGATAAGTTTTTGGTTATATTTTCTGTGACAAAAAAAAAAACACAAAGGAATGATAAATTTTGCTTGTTTTCCCATGGAAGAGAGGTAGTAAGTCAGGACTGAGAGGGAAGGGGTGGACTGTTGGGCTTCTCCAAACGCTCTCAATCTGTAGGTTCAGTGTTCTAACCACAAAAATATTATTTTCTTTATTTTTATTATTTTACTTTATGTGTATGAGTGTGTGCCTGTGTGTATGTATGTGTATCATGTGTGTAGACAGTCAAAGAAGCCAGGAATGGGAGTTACAGACAGTTGTAAGCCACCATGTGGAGGCTGAGAAGCTAGCTTGGATCCTCAGAAAATAGCAGTCAAGGTTCTAAACAGCTGAGCCATCACTCCGATCTCAACACAAATGTATTTATATCTAATCGCAAAGAAAATATAAACATTTTTTTAAAATCAGCCCTAGAAGTCAAGCAAAATAAGATAAATAAACTTGGCTATTGATTGATTTGCTGCATAAGTTCTAAGGGAGGATTATTCCATCTGGCCCTTGGGACTTTGAATCATGAGTATGATTGTGCATATTTAGGAAGATATCCAAATAACAAAAAGAAAAATATAAAAACAAACAAACTAAAACATTCAAAACAAAAACAAACAAAGAAACAAACAAAACATGAAAGTGTATTTTTTAAAATTGTTTTGTTGCCCCCTGGAGGTTTAGGCTTGGTATTCTGAGATTTAAGATTGATAAAAATACCCATTTCATCTGAGAGCATTCATGTAGATAGATTTGACATATTTTATTTGAGAAAAAAAGTAAACAAATTTCAGCTTTATGCACTAAAGGTTCTGGGGGCATCAGATAAACCAGCAATAATAAACATTTCTAGGACCTGCATTGTGGTCTCTATGAGCCATTTTTCCTGAGATGCTGTCACAGTTCCTTGAAGAACTGCTAATGCCAGAGCTGGCCCAAGAAGCACATCAAGGTATGACTGGTCTTGTTTGACAGCTTGACTGTATCTGGAATCCACTAAACACGAGCTACTGAGGACAGCCCTGTGCGGGGGTTTTCCCGATTAGATCATTTGAAAGAGGAAGCCCCACTCTAAATGCAGGCACATCTTCCGGTGGTAGCCCAGGAAAGGGGTACAGAAGGAAAGCAGTGACTTTTGTCTACTTCTTTCCACTCTTGCAGGCAAGCTCATCTATCCTGTGGCTGCTGCGCTCCCTCACCAATAGTGCATGCAACTTCTTCCAGATTCCAACACAGACTGAAGGTCAACAGATCTCCAAAAAATCCTCTAGGATGCCAGTGCCAGATTGGGACTGTGGAGACATTTAGCCTTGGGGACTGAACAACAATAAGGTTATTGGCCTTTCTAGTATGAGATAACCATTGTTGGACTACCCAAACTGATTCCTGTCTTTAAAAATCCTCTGTGTGTGTATAAGTTCTATCATGTGTGTTCCCCTACGGATAATGAAACCCTACAATATCTTGTCATACCAGAAGGGAAAAAAAAGTTCATCAAAGGTCATGAAAGTCTAGTCAGAAAAATCCAGAAGCTAACATGACTAAGCTCCCATTAGGCAAGAGTGGAACAATTGGAGCAATGATGACTTAGGTTTGGAAACACACTGAGTGAATAGCTTGCATTCATGCGTCCAGTAGGATAAGGAGAATCTGAATAAGCATCCCTTTGGATGGTCAGGACACTAGGGAGCCAAGCCATTATTTTGACATGGGGCCAATAAAGAGACAGAGGAACCATTTATCCTGGCTCTCCAGTGTGAGCCCTACCTCAGGGAATGCAAATGGTGCTAAAACAGATTCCTTTCCTAGAAGTAGGCCAGACAGCAGAGGACAGCATGTGTGTACCTGTGCACACGCCTTTGTGGGTTGAGGAGTTTGCCAGTTTGCAAGTCTGTATGAAACCATACAGCCAAGAGTCTCCCGGGTACAAATCCTGGCTTGACCACTATGACCTAGAGTAGGTCATCAACTCTCTGCCTTAGTTTCCCTGCCTGTGGTGCAGCAAGTATAAATCAGCCTTACACACAGCAGACAAGAGGCTGTGTCTCCTGACAGCACACAGCACTAAATGGAAATCCAACAGAGAACCATGTTCAAACACACTTTGGGAAATATGTTGGTTAAGTGTGGCCTGTGGGAAATGATGACAGTGTTATTCATAGTGGGGCTACAGGCCAGGACAAGCGTCATCTGGGACATCATTAGAAAAAAATTCTCTGGCCATCCCAGCTGCAGTGACTTGGAGCCTTCTCTGGGGCCAGACCCCAGGGTGCTGTTTAAGAAAGCATGCCAGGTGTTTGTAAAGGGTCTGAGCTGATATTTAAGCTAGAGACCATTCTGGTGCTTTTCCTTTCCGACCTCCAGTACTGAGGATTAGCTCTGATCTCTAGCATGCTAGTCCGGGCTCTACCCCAAAACTACAGTGTGAGCCCAATTTAATACTCTTGCCTACAAAACTAAGCACAGAACCAACAGGCATGGTCAGGAGCCTGTTTGATGTGAATGAGTGAATTACAAGGGACCCTTATATTTTAAAGCATAAAAATCTACTAATATTTCACTTTTTCCAAAGAAGGTTTTCCCCCACTTTTAATAATAGCATCATTTTCAAACATGCTGAAAAGTAGGGTGAAAATTGGGTACTTGACCTCCCTCAATCCAATGTAGTAGTTGTTAATTTTTTTTTGGTTATATTTGCTATATTATTTTTAAATTCTTTTACCATCTTATTATAAGAATCTCCAAATATCCAAAAAGAGAGAAAAGTGATGTGCCTGAGAAGAGGGACCCAAAGAAGCAGAAAGAATTTTCTAAAATAACACTTTGCAGAGTGCAAACCTTGCCGGGCTCCGGGCATGCACGACTTGTAAAACTCTTTCATGAGGGAAGTGGAGAGGGCTGGATACCGAAGCGGTATTTGATATTAAGAAATTGTTAATTTTTAAAGGCATGTTCCTGGACCCCTGTTTGGTTTTAAGAGGCCTTTTAGCAGCATAAACACTTCTGTGTGAAAAAGGTATCAAAGTCAAGACTTGTTTCTAAAGGATCCAGGGGTGAGGGGTGGGCTACGGCTGAAATAAGAGTGGGTGTGACTTCATAATTATAGAAGCAGGTGGTGGGTGTGAGGAGGGTTTGTTACACCTCTCTCTTTTCTTAACATTTTGGTGTTTTCATAGGATGGGAAAAAGGGGTGGGGGGAAGAAAACCATAATTGAAGATAATATAACAAACAGTTCACAAGAGCTAGACTGGATTGGTTGGGACAGATTCTGTGATTCCTTTACTTTTCTGAATGCTTGAAAATTATGCTATAATTTAAAATGACAAAAAAATTACTTCCATAAAAGAGTGTTTGCTTTGGCCGTTGTTAAATTTCTCTACGAAGAGAGTAAACGAGGTGACCTCAGTTGTTATTAGCACTGTTATTACTGACGTGAGCCTGCAGGCAGTGCCGTCTAGGGAGGCAGGTCTCAGGGTCATAGCACTGAGAGGGCCACCACTACTGCAGCCTCTGTTCTGGTTCTGTGTTCTTCCTACCCGAGCCTTGCAAGGTGTTTAAGAATAAAACTCGTGGGGGGAGGGCTGGAGACATGGCTCAGGGATTAAGATCATATACTGCTCTTTCAGAAGGCTGAGGTTAAGGTCTCTGGAATCAAACAGAATAACTAACAACTACCTATAACTCCAGGTGCAGTGGATCTGTCAATCTGGAACCCTCTTCTGGCCTTTGAGGGTACCTGCACTCCTGTGGGTATACACTCACACATGTACACAAAAGTAAAATAAATCTTTAAAAAAAAGAATAAGACTTTATAAAAAGTAGGCTGGGCCATTAATCAATGTGGCAAAGCCAACCTTGTATGTGAGGTTCCAGCCCCTGCACCAGAAAAAAGCAAACAAACAAAACTTTAACTTAACATATTGTTTATAATTTCCACAAGCTTGAGTCTCTTCTAAGTGTTTTAAAGAATGAGTGATAATGTTCTATTCCTTAGTTGGCTCCCCACTTTAAGATATTTTTGTTGATCTACAATGCCTATACCAAAGGTACATGTATGTTAACTACACAGATCCACAAGGATTACATATGTGACCCAGGTACAGTCACCTAGATAATTACCAAGACACAAGACAAAAATCCTTCCAGCACCTCCATCCCTTGTCCTAACTGCAAAACTTCAGCAGTGGTTTGAATGAGAAATATCCCTCATAGCCTCAGACTTATGAACATTTGATCCCTAGTTGGTGGTGATGTTTTGGGGAGGTTTGGCTGGCACAGCCTTGCTGGAGAAAGTATATCACGGAGAGTAGGCCACTTCTAGCTTTCACTCTCTGCCATGTGCCTTAGGTTGAAGATATGAGCGCTCAGCTTCCTGCCTCTGCCACCACCTTACCTTTCACTTGCTGCCATGCCTCCCCCGCCTCCCCACCGCTGTGATAGGCTCTTATCCTACTGGAACCAGAATCCAGAATCAACTCTTTCTTCTGTAGAGTAACCTTGGTCATGGCATTTATCACAACAGAAAAGCAATGTATATACCTCCCAAACAGTAGCCACTATGCTAGCTTGTGTCACATAAATCCAAATGGCATCATGTCAGGTGGCCTCCTATGACTTTCCGTGAGTGACATGCTATTACACACAAGATGAGCTTATTCTTTTTTACTGGTGCAGAGTGTTCCATTGTGAGAATCTATCCTTAATGTATGGACAGTTGGGTTGCACCCATTCTTGACTAATACCTCAGTTAGGGTTTTACTTCTATGAACAGAGACCATGACCAAGGCAACTTTTGTAAAGACAACACTTAATTGGGGCTAGCTTTTAGAGGTTCAGTCCATTATCATCAAGGTGGGACCATGGCAGCATCCAGGAAGGCATGGTGCAGGAGGAGCTAAGAGTTCTACATCTCCATTTGAAGGCTGCTAGAAGAAGACTGACTTCCAGGCAGCTAGGACAAAGGTCTTAAAACCCATGTCCACATTTCCTCCAACAAGGTCAAACCTCGAAATAGTGCCACTCTGCGGGCCAAGCATATTCAAACCACCACAGCCACTATGAAGATATCTGCAATAAATGATCCTCTAAGGATCTCCTAAGTACCCATGCTTAAGCAAAACTTGGGAGTAGACCTATTGGTTGTTAGACTATTTGCTGGTCTCCATCAGCTCTCCACCAGAATAGGTCCAGCTTGGTTGTACCAGCTGCCACCTAACCAGTGCAAAGTCCTGGGAGCTTCCTACTCACAGGGGCAGGTTATAGCTGACACTGTTTCAGCTATCCCCATATTCCTAACTTGGAACTTGAAGATGCCCTGAGTTCTACTGAATTCATCTTGCCTCCTCCAGCTCCCCTGGCCTTTCCTCCTTAGCTCTACTCTGGTTCTTATCACTTGTAGCAGAAGCCTTTGTTTCCTGTTTATCATCTTACAGTCTAAATCTCTCTGGACAAGGCCAGTGCTACTCATCCTGTGAACCCCCATGTTTGCCAAAGGGCCTGGCCCAAGCAGTGCTTGGTAAGACTAATAAACATTCCATCAATAACCAATGTTTTTAAGAGCTTAAAGCCCGCTTACCTGGAAGGACTTGGTACACATTTTCTAAGTGACAAAATTCTGCTCATGTGTACCTACTTTCATAGCTGTAACACACGTTTGGTCTGGAATCCTGAGACCTTCTCAAACACTAGGAAATATACAAAGAAGAAGGCTAGCGGCCGGGAGAAGTGCCATCCTGGCAGCTACACTCAGACAGAGCTAATGCTGGTCTGCTTTGGAGCGTCCATCTCATCCCCTCTGCTCACCATTTTGCCACAGCAAATTGTACTTTGTTTTTCAACACTTGCCAAGACCAAGAGCATCCCTGGTGAAGGCTTGATGGATGTGCATGCTGTGCCTGCCCAGCTCTGCCTCTGCCTCAGGATTTCCCCAGCAGTGACCTCCTAGTCCAAGTGCACGTGCCAAGAGGAGAATCATCCTGGAGAAGCTATTTTGAATTTCTCTAATAGACATGTCTACAAAAAGATTGACATCTGTGTAATGGGGGATTGAGAATTCACTGCCAGGTTAAAATAACCATGGTATCTATGTAGATAATTGTAACCGCCAGCAATTAAACTGAAAAGCCCATCTTTCAGGCAAATATTTGGCTTTCGCTGAACTTCTGCAAAATGATTACGCCGGTGGACAGACATCTGCAGCCTGGGTTGTGAGCGATTTATGAGTGTTTCTTGATGCAGAGGCTGCTGCAGAAAAAAAAAAAAAAAAAGACAGTGAGTGCTGAAAGAATGTGCTGGAGGGAAATACCAGGGACTTTCAAAATCTCTCTCTCTCTCTCTCTCTCTCTCTCTCTCTCTCTCTCTCTCTCTCTGTGTGTGTGTGTGTGTGTGTGTGTGTATGTGTATGTTTGCATGCGTGAATGCAGGTGAACATGACTCCATGGTACATGTATGGATGTCAAAGGACAAATAAGTGTCAGTTTTTACTTTCCGTTTTATCTGAGACAATCTTGTTCACTGCTACAACCCTCTGACTAGCTCCCCCACCAGCTTCCAGGGATTACTGTCTATGCCCCCCATCTCTCCAAGGGAATGCTGAGATCGCTTTCATGAGTTACTGCATCTGGCTTTAGTGTGTGTTGGGGATCTGAACTTGGGTTCTCATGCTTATGTGGCAAGTTCTTTATCTACTGAGCTACGTCCCCCTTCTCTCACTGGGGACAACTCTAAGTCATATCAACCAGAGTACAGTTACATACATTATTGGTACATTTTACTGCACGGGTCTAGCTCCTTGATGAGCTTTCTCTACTTGTCTCTGGACCTTTTACCTTTACGTTGTGTCTATGATAATCATATGTGTGCTACTGAACAAACATTCTTAGCTTCTGTCCCTGGCACCTAGCAGCATGTTTCTCATCTCCATCTTCATCTTTTCCAAGCCATATCCCAGGGAACCTTGGAAGAGCCTGAGGATCGTCTGACAGTAAGCTGTATTATACTGAATTCATTCATGTTTATTCTATACACAGTGGAGAGACAGCTGGGGTGGGGGAGAATGGAGTAACAGTTGTCTGATGTGAGGCTAAAGACAGTTGGGGTGAGGGGGATTGAAAATGGAGTGCTCCGAAGAGCTGGATATACATCCTGAGTGTTGTACTTTGCAGAACTGAAAGGGAACACTGGACTTCCCATCGGTTTATTTGGCCCCATAGAGGCTCTGGCCCTCCAAGCAGACCCTCAGCCTAGGAGAAGATCTATGCAGGAGGCTGCCTTCCACCTGCACGGCTCCATTCAAAACCAACAGGAGCATGACATGAAGAGAGCAGGTAAGATATACAAAAGGAAACACAAGCCTAGGGTGACCACCACTCAGGAGCGATGTTGCTGCGCAGGTCTTCCTGTCTGTTCAACCATTTCCTGTCCTGCTGCAAAGGAAAGCTTGCATTCGCAGGAAGCTTAAGCTAGCAAAGGCAGCTTCCTGTTTCCAAGGACAAACTGGACCACCCAAAGCTGAAATCCATGTCAATTACTCAGCAAAGTTTGGGCAACATAGGATTGCCAATAAAGGCTCACTTGTTTATTTTAAATCCTTGTAAGCCAATTGACAGTGCCTGAATTCATAAGCATAGACATGGATGAAGAAGTTTGTACAGGTGACATTATTTAATTAACTACTAGGGAAATGTTGGAACGATGTAACTAAGTTAAGCCTCCTGAAATAGTGACATGAAATCATACTAACCAAGAAGGTAAAAGAAGCAAGATTTAAATCAAATAGCGTATAAGTTTGTGTGGATTGTCATTCTGTCATTCTGTCATTCTGTCATTCTGTCATTCCGTCTGTCTGTCTGTCTCACATCTCCTCCTTTCTTCCCTTGCATCCTCCAGCTGTATAAATGTCTATAAAAATCATAGAAAAAGGCCTGCACCCAGAGCAAACCCTGTGCCACAGGTCTCTATACCTGGTTCCAAGGGAGAGAGCTGGTCTCCCAGGAGTGCTGACATACCTGTGAGCACAGTTAGGACCACCACTTCTGCTCAAACTCCTGGCCTACAAGGGACCCACTCAGAGCCCTGAGGACACAGGAACAGTCTGGGACAGGATCCTTCCTGTACCATCAACACCCTGGAGCTGACCCTATGCCACAGCTCTCCATACCCAAATTCCTCCTAGGAGTGCTGACACACAGGCTTATAGGAGAGACAAGCCACAGTCAGAGACAGCAATACCAGCTAACACCAGAGATAACCAGTTGGCAAAAGGCAAGGGCAAGAACATAAGTGACAGAAATCAAGGCTACTTGGCATCATCAGAAACCAGTTCTCCCACTACAGCAAGCCCTGGATACCCCAACACACCAGAAAAAGCAAGACTCTGATTTAAAATCACATCTCATAATGATGATAGAGAACTTTAAGAAGGACATAAATAACTCCCTTTAAAAAATACAGGAGAACACAGGTAAACAGGTAGAATCCCTTAAAGAGGAAATACAAAAAAATCCCTTAAATTATTACAGGAAAATACAACCAAACAGGTGGAGAAATTGAACAAAACCATTCAGGAACTAAAAATGGAAATAGAAACAATAAATCACAAAGGGAGACAACCTTGGAGACAGAAAACCTAGGAAAGAGATCAGGAGTCATAGATACAAGCATCACCAACAGAATTTAAGAGATAGAAGAGAGAATCTCAGGTGCAGAAGTTACCACAGAAAACATTGACACAACAGTCAAAGAAAACACAAAATGCAACATGTCCTAATCCAAAACATCCAGGAAATACAGGACACAATGAGAAGATCAAACCTGAGGATAATAGGTATAGAAGAGAGTGAAGATTTACAACTTAAAGGGCCAGTAAATATCTTCAACAAAATTATAGAAGAAAACTTCCCTAACCTAATGAAGAGATGCCCATGACCATATAAGAAGCCTACAGAACTCCAAATAGATTGGACCAGAAAAGAAATTTCTCCCATCATATAATAGTCAAAACACCAAATGTACAAAATAGAGAATATTAAAAGCAGTAAGGAAAAAAGGTCAAGAAACATATAAGGGCAGACCTATCAGAATTACACCAGACTTCTCACCAGAGACTATGAAAGTTAGAAGATCCCGGGCAGATGTTAAACAGACCCTAAGAGAACACAAATTCTAGCCCAGGCTACTATACTCAGCAAAACTCTCAATTACCATAGATGGAGAAACTAAGATATTCCATGACAAAAACAAATTTACACAATATCTTTCCATAAATCCAACCCTACAAAGGATAATACAAGGAAAACTCCAACACAAGGAAGAAAACCACACCCTAGATAAAGCAAGAAAGTAGTCTTCTTTCAACAAACTCAAAAGGGGAGAGCCATATAAACATAAAAATAACATAAAAATAACAGGAAGCAACACTCTCTATTCCTTAATATCTTTTAACATCAATGGACTCATTTCCCCAATAAAAAAAACATAGAAAAACAGACTGAATACATAAACAGGACCCAGTATTTTGCTGCATACAGGAAATGCACCTCAGTGTCAAAGACAGACACTACCTCAGAGTAAAGGGCTAGAAAACAATCTCCCAAGCAAATGGTACCAAGAAACAAGCTGGAGTAACTATTCTAATGTTGAATAAAATCAACTTTTAACCAAAAGTTATCAAAAAGAATAAGGAAGGACACTCATTGAGTAGGGCATTGTTCAGCTTCCATGTGTACATGGGCTTTCTGTTGTTTTTGTTGCTACTGAAGACCAGCCTTAGTCTGTGGTGATCTGATAGGATACTTATCAAAGGAAAAAATACCAAGAAGAACTTTCAATTCTGAACATCTATGCTCCAAATGCAAGGCTACCCACATTCATAAAAGAAACTTTACTAAAGCTCAAAGCACATATTGCACTTCATACAATAAAAGTGGGAGACTTCAAAATCCCACTCTCATCAATTGACAAATCATGGAAACACAAACTAAACAGAGACACATTAAAACTAACAGAAGTTATGGATAAAATGGATTTAACAGATATCTATAGAACATTTCATCCTAAAACAAAAGAATATACCTTCTTCTCAACACCTTATGGTACCTCCATAACTGACAGTATAATTTGTCACAAAACAGGCCTCAACAGATACAAGAAGATTGAAATAAACCTTGATCCTATCAGATCACCATGGACTAAGGCTGGTCTTCAATTGCAACAAAAACAACAGAAAGCCCACATACACATGGAAGCTGAACAATACCCTATTCAATGATAACTTGATCAAGAAGGAAATAAAGAAAGAAATTAAAGACTTTAGAATTTAATGAAAGTGAAGGCACAATATACCCAAACCTTTGGGTCACAGTGAAAGCAGTGCTAAGAGGAAAACTCATAGCTCTGAGTGTCTCCAAAAAGAAACTAGAGAAAGCATACACTAGCAGCTTAATAGCACACCTGAAAGCTCTAGAACAGAAAGAAGCAAATACACCCAAGAGGTGTAGAGGGCAGGAAATAATCAAACTCAGGGCTGAAATCAACAAAATAGAAACAAAAAGAACTATGCAAAGAAGCAACAAAACCAGGAACTGGTTCTTTGAGAAAATCAACAAGATTGATAATGCCTTAGCCAGACTAATCAGAAGGCACAGAGACAGTATCCAAATTAACAAAATCAGAAATGAAAAGGGAGATATAACAACAGAAACTGAGGAAATCCTAAAAATCATCAGATCCTACTACAAAAGCCTATATTCAACAAAACTGGAAAATCTGGATGAAATGGACAATTTTCTAGACAGATACCAAATACCTAAGTTAAGACAGGATCAGATAAATGATCTAAACAGTCTCATAACCCCTAAAGAAATAGAAGCAGTCATTAAAAGTCTTCCAACCAAAACAAGTCCAGGACCAGAAAGGTTTAGTGCAGAATTCTATCAGACCTTCAAAGAAGACTTAATACCAATACTCTTCAAACTATTCTACAAAATAAAAACAGAAGGAACATTACCCAATTCAGTCAATGAAGCCACAGTTATGCTGCATATTCTCCCTTGGAGATGGTTTCTGTCTAATCAGGAATTTGTCACAATTTCCTTTCATAGAGGACTTCATAAGAGATTTTTATTCTACTTCTATCATGTTTAATATTCCAAATAGATTTTAAAAACTGATTGAGTGCATATTACTTTTAGCTCCAGAAGATATCATGTATATTCAAGAGGTATTTAACTATTATAAATTGTTTTGATGACTTAAAAATGTCAATACTGAGTTGTATATTTTAGAATAACTTTTAAAAAATCATAGAAAAAACAGCAAAATATTCACACTTGTTAATTTGGGTTGGCAGAATTTTGAGCAACTTTTGTTTCATATTAAAAATTTCAACAGTGGACAAAGTTTTTTTTTAAAAAAAATATATTTTGGCTAGCTTTTACTATGTTCTAAGCCACTCAGAAACTGAATGGCTTAAAATGAGAGATGTCAGCTGGGTATGGTGTCACAACACACCTTTAATCCCAGCACTAGGGAGACAGAAGCAGGTGGATTTCTGTGAGTTTGAGGGCAGCCTGGTCTACTACAGAGGAAGTTCCAGAACAGCCAGTTTTACACAGAGAAACCCTGTCTTGAAAACCAAAAGCAAACAAACAAACAAAATGAGAGATCATTTTCAGGGTTGAGTGAGTCATTAGTCTTTAGTCTAAGGTGGCTTGGTGGCTCTTGTGGTTAGCTGACGGTCAGGCTGGGTAGGAGTAAGGCCACATTCGCCTTTCCCGTAAGTGGCGGGTCACTAAGTCTAAGGACTTGATCTGGGATAGCTGTCTATATTTCTCTCATTCTGGGGCAGCCCCTAGCACTCCTGGTGGCCTCTAGAATGCAAATAAGTAGGAGATGCAAGCAAGTCATGAGGTGTCTTTCCCTTTTCATCCACCTGCTTCGTATTCTCTCATAGCCACCATCCAGAGATAATCCCATGGCCTGCCAGGACAGATGGGCAGAGAATGAGACACTACCTTCATGGGAGGTGCCATCACTTACCCATAGAGCACAAGGGTAGGAAGATTTTGTTATGTAGAAAAGCAGACATGACATTTGAAATCATGAAAAAGCAAGTTCATTCTGAAGAACAAAACTATAACACTTTCTCTCTCTCTCTCTCTCTCTCTCTCTCTCTCTCTCTCTCTCTCTCACACACACACACACACACACACACACACACACCTTTGGAATTGTGGGGTAAAGAGCTGCAAGAAGTAGGAGGAGTTTTTAACAAAATGGGATGTGAGGAAGTATTAAGGTTTAAGTGCTTGCTGTAGGTGGGAGCTGGGTCTGTGTTAGAAATTCATTTTGTTGTTGCGACATCACCCCTTAAGGAAGGGAGGAAGAAAAGATTTATTGCCTTACAATTTGAGGGTACAGTCCATCATAGTGAGGAAAAGCATGGCTAAAGAAGTGTGAGGCAGCTGGTCACATTGCATCCGCTATCAGGAGGCAGAGAGAGAGGCTTTCTTTCTTTCTTTCTTTTTTTTTTTTTTTTACTTAGTCTGAGACCTCAGTACACTGGTCAGTGCTACCACAGTTAGGATTAACTCATTAAGCCTAATCTAGAATCTCCCATAGATTTACCATAGACATGCCCAGAGGTTTGTTCCACAGTGACTCTGAATCTTGTGAAGCTGACAGACAAAATTAATCCGTACACACCCCTTGACCCAGATTGTTGGCCTTGCATAAAGAGAAGGGAGGCATGGGCCAGTGGCTCATGTCCTTCAGTTGATACTAATGAGGAGACAGAGCCCACAGGGACCCAAAGGACAAAAGATGGATTCTGACAACAACATCAAACACAGTCCAGTGTGGGTCCACCCTGAGCTGTGGAAGGAAATGTAGACCTGCCTCTCCTGACACCAGAATTTTCACCTAGGGAGGCCAGGCCAGGCTTCTGAGCGATAGTACAATACCATTTTCAATCTGCGTGATTTTACCCTGTGACAATCTGTAAATTGCTGCAGTAAACAACAGGATCAAGGTTCAGAATAAAATCTTTTGAAAATGTCCTGAAGGCATAAAGAAAACCTCACTTATGTACCTTGTACCATGTGCTAACACATGGGGATTTCATATTTGAAAAACAAACTCTACTTAGGTACCTTAGAGGACCTGGGGTTTTAAAATTATTTATTTATCATTGTGTTGTTGTTTTATTTAGAGACAGGGTCTTTTCACAATGTGAACCAGGCAGGCTTTGACCTTGAGGTAATCTTCCTCCCCTTCACAAGTGCGAGGATTCTAGGTATAAGCCACCATGTTCAGCCTTGGTGGGTTTTTGTTTCTGCTTTTGCTTTTTATCACTGATTTCTTTTTGCTTTTATAGAATAGACCTGGACAGCTTTCCAGGCCAATTATTTTCCCCAATTCCTTAAAAAAACAAAATTTTAATCATATGTTAGAGATATTTACATGAAGGTCACACAGGGTCTGAGAAGCTGGCAAGAGCCAGTAATCAAGTGCTAGAGGAGATGGTGGGTGGTTAGCATCCTGGAGACTAGGGTGGCTGTTTTGGCAGTAGTCGGCAGGAGCTACCAAACACTGGTTCTATCACTTCCACTACAGCTGCTCCTCAACCAAAGCAGAGGCAGGATAGGCTCATCTTCCCAGAAATCACTGGAGAGCAGCTTTCAAAAATTTGTCCTTTGCCAGGCGGTGGTGGTGCACGCCTGTAATCCCAGCACTCTGGGAGGCAGAGGCAGGTGGATTTCTGAATTCGAGTCCAGCCTGGTCTACAGAGTGAGTTCCAGGACAGCCAGGGCTATACAGAGAAACCCTGTCTCAAAAAAAACCAAATCAAAAAAAAAAAAAAAAAGTTGTCCTTTTATCTGAGTTTGGCAATTTGCTTCAGTGGAAGGAAATTAAAAACAGACTGAGGACTTCCCTCTGAATGATGTGGCCAACCACCATGATGACAAGGACAAGCAACTTTCAATACCAGAAAGCCCAAGGTAAGGACAATGGTCCCTAGAGTCTCCTGTGGGGGGCAACATAGTCCCTGATGCCTTCACATAAATGTGGAGACCACTCTGACCTTCTACAACCACCTGCCCCAGATGGAAATTGGCTGACACAGAAAATGCACATTTCATTATCACCAACTCATAAGCAAGGCTTCTCCTAAAACAGACAGAAGAAGTCTACATGCCAACTGCACACAATAGACTCCAAGCCACAGGGGGCTTTGTGCTCTGGGTTTTCTTTTAAAACTTAAATTCTCAGCAGCTGTTCCAATGGGCAAGAGACAGTTGGACTGGGATTTTTTTTTTTTTTCATCCCCTGAGACCCAGCAAACACAAATGCCCCTCTGCCAGCTCTCTGAGCAGTCCCACTGAGCCCATCTCTTTCAGGATGACCACAGTTCACCCCTGGAGTCCATTCTTTCTAGCTCTTTCCCACGCAGCAGATAGGGACAGCATGGGCCCTCTCTGCTCACATTTATTCCAGGGCTGCACATCCAGAAATAATTAGACAGTTCCTATTTTGGAGTCCAGATTGGGGGTGGAGCCATGTTCTGCAACCAGGAGGCTGACTATGTGCCTGGCTTTCTCTGGAGCCATAGGTCTCCAAACCTTAGCCTGAAACTGGAGAGTTCGTTCTCTCAGCCTCTAGCTGGATCTGCACCCTCTAATCCAACCCCAGTCCCACCTGGGCACTCTGTCTGCTGCCCTTTAAGACATCAAAGCACAGCTGCTCTTTCCAATATAATGGCTGCCTTTGTTATTCCCGCGCGACTGGAATCTCTAAAATGTCACTTCCTGGCAGAGCTCATTCGGTATGAGAGAAACGGATTTGAAAGTTAATAAGTGCATTTAGAGTTTTGTTCCCGGGGAACTTGTCTCTTTGCCTTCTGTGGGCTTGCCTCTGGGAGTTGAAACCATGGTGTGATATGCAGAGATGGCTTGCAAATCCTGGCAAGGTTTTGCCAGTTTAAATCTTTCCTATCTGAATTTAGGGAGGGAGACATACATCTCTGGGATCTTTCTTCTGCTATGATTCTGCCTTTGGCATTGACAATATCCCCATTTTTAATGCTTTTCTTTTCATGTAGCAGCTATGGTTATAAGAACCTTCTCCCTTAGATTAGAAGCAACCAACTTTATCACATCTTGGACTGCCTTCCACCACCATCCCTGGACTATGTGATCAGGTTGATTTTGTGCCTTGTGTTCATAGGTTCCATCAGCTCAACAATGACAGCCTGGCCGCCATGTGCACCAGGGAAGAAAGCTGGCTGGCTTATCACCCTTTGAGATCATTTATTGTTGTAACAGGAAACAGATTTTGGATACACAACTTCTGCTAAACCCACCCAAGACTAACCTGTGTTACTATGCTCATGACTCAAGGTGACCATTGTTTCTCACACCTCTACCCCCAAAGGATACTAATCTTGCAAGCCATTAAGTCAACCTTGAAAAGAAGCTTGGAAGCAATCATTGAGGATGACTTGGGTTTTGGGCAGATGGACTGTGTGTAAAGCCAGGAGTGTTCCAAGGTCCCTTGGTTCAAAGCCAGTGGCCACTCATCCTCAAGTGACCTTTCTGGATGGCTCTCATGATCACAGTGCTAGTGGTTTCAGTGCACTGCCAATTGGCCTCTTCTGTATTTTTTATGGTCCAGGTATGATGGCCTATGAGCCTCCCCTGGAGCTCTTGTCTCAGGCTTAGCTCAGGGGGCAGGTAGGTGTGTCTCACAACACAACTTGGTCCTTGTGACAGCTTCCTAGGATATGAATCTGGGATTTTTTTTTTCAGAGCTGCATAAGGACTTGATATGAGGGAAGTTGGTCACTGTCTATAGTGGGTGGGTGAGAAGCCATGCCTCTATTCAGCTCCTAGCTTCCTACCTAAGGCCATCTTACTATGTGTGTGCAATGTCTCTGCTAGTGGGACCCCTAGGTCATGATACTCAGAGCCCAAGTGTTTTCAGTGGCTCCAGAGCTTACCTTATACCAGTCAGAATGGCTAAGATTAAAAATTCAGGAGACAGCAGGTGTTGACAAGGATGTGGAGAAAGAGGAACACTCCTCCACTGCTGGTGGGGTTGCAAATTGGTACAACCACTCTGGAAATCAGTCTGGCGGTTCCTCAGAAAACTGGGCACGTCTCTTCCGGAGGATCCTGCTATACCACTCCTGGGTATATACCCAGAGGATTCCCTGCCATGTAATAAGGATACATGCTCCACTATGCTCATAGCAGCCCTATTTATAATAGCCAGAACCTGGAAAGAACCCAGGTATCCGTCAACAGAAGAATGGATGCAAAAAATGTGGTATATCTACACAATGGAGTACTATTCAGCCATTAGAAACAATGAATTCATGAAATTCTTAGACAAATGGATGGAGCTGGAGAACATCATACTAAGTGAGGTAACCCAGTCTCAAAAGATTAATCATGGTATGCACTCACTAATAAGTGGATATTAACCTAGAAAATTGGAATACCCAAAACATAATCCACACATCAAATGAGGTACAAGAAGAACGGAGGTGTGGCCTGGTTCTGGAAAGACTCAGTGTAGCAGTATAGGGCAAAACCAGAACAGGGAAGTGGGAAAGGGTAGATGCTCCCCCAGAACAGGGGGAGGGAAGAGGGCTTATGGGACTTTCGGGGAGTGGGGGGACAGAAAAGGGGAAATCATTTGAAATGTAAATAAAAAATATATCGAATAAAAAACGTGGTCCCATACTTGGAATTGAACTCAGGGGCTCCACTAAACCATTCTAGGATGGCTCCCTCCAAATACTCCTGCACTATATTGCTATTGAACTCTGGGGAGCCCCTTCAGGAGTGCAGACAGACACTGTTTCTCTAAAGGGGGATGACAGTTGTCATAACCTTTCAGTTATTCCTTAAGACATTTCGCTTAGTCATAGTTTTCTGTCTCAAAAAAACCCATGAGCACATTTTACACACAGTCCGATTTTAAAAATTTAGAATAATTTTTTCAGTCTACAGGTCTGAGTACAAAGCAGGTGTAAAAATCTAAACATTACATATGTGTTCTTAAATTGGCTTCAAAAGGGTTGCATCATCTCATTATCTAGCTAATAATTTGAATGTTACCGTAAAATGTTGAGAGACTTCACAATGGGGTTTACTTCCTCAACTAACATATATCATTACTTGTATTTAATTACAAAGGTAGACAGTTTGGAAAAATACAAAGTGGGAGAACAGAATAAAAATGCCTTATAGAAAAGGTATTAGATATGAGGACTGGGAGAATGTAATTTCTACAAATTACCCCCAAATATTTAAGAAATACAATGTATATAATTTACACAACACAGAGATTGTTACATATATATCTCACTACTTATATGTAAATGTGGGGCCTGGAGAAATGGTTCATCTGTTCAGAGCTAGTACTACTTTTTTAGAGGATCAACTTCCATTTACAACACCCATGTCTGCCAACTCACAAGTGTCTTTAGCTCCAGGGGATCTAAGGCCCTCTCTGGCCTTTCTGGACACTTCCATTCAAATTCACAAAGCTCCACACAAATTAACACTAACAAATCTAAAAAAAGACTCAAATATATGTATGTCTTATATGGTACATAAGCATGCATAAGTATGTCTTATATATTACAGAAGCATACATAAGTATGCCATGAATCTATATCATGCACAAATATAGTATGCACATATTATGCAAATGATTGTTTTTATATAGTCATGAAAGACAAACTATGTATGTATAAACAATGAATGATAAAACACATGTAGCAAATATTAATAATTTGAGAAGTTATTCTTGTTTTCCCTTTTATTGAAAGTAGATTTCTTTTCTCATACACTACATCCTGACTAGGATTGCCCTTCCCTCTACTCCTCCTAGTTCCTACCCCCACCCCCACCCTCTGAATACACTCCCTTTCTCTGTCTCATTAGAAAAGAGCAAGTTTTTAAGAGATAATAACCAAATATAACAAAACAAAATATAATAAGATGAAGGAAAAATCTATCATATCAAAGTTGGACATGGTATCCTAACAAAAGGAAGAGAGTCCAAGAGCAGGCAAAAGGTACACATTCCCATTCTTAGGAATCCCATTAAAATATTAAGCTAAAAGCTACAATAGACCTGGTACAGACCCATTGTAGGCCCTGTGCCTGCTGTTTAGTCTCTGTAACTTTATATGCACCTTGCTTAGTTGATTCAGAGGGTTTTGTTCTCCTGGCATCCTCCATCCCCAGCTGTCCTACCACAGCAGCCCCTGAATATTCTAACAGCAGAAAATACAAGAAAGATATTAAAACCAACTATATGAAGAGAAAAATGTCCTTAAAGCAGAAATAAAACCCTTAAAGAAATCCAAGAAAACATAAATGGTGGAAAGAGATGAATAAAATTGTTTAGGATCTGAAAACAGAAATAGAATCAATACAGAAAACAAAAATAGAGGGAATTCTGGAAATGAAAAGTTTAGAACATGCAGAGGCAAAGAATCTTACAAGGGATGGAAGAGAGAATCTTAGGCACTGAAGATATGATAGAAGAAATGGATCAGTCAAAGAAAATGCTAAATATGAAATCTCCTGACATAAAACATCCAGGAAATCTGAGATATTATAAAAACATCAAACCTAAGACCTAAGAATAATAGGAACAGAGGAAAGAGAAGAATCCCAGGTCAAAGGCCCAGAAAATATTTTCAACCTAATCATAGAAGAAAATTTTCCTAACCTAAAGAAGATGATGTCTATAAAGGTACAAGAAACATATAAAACACCAAATAGATTGGACCAGAAAAGAAATCCACCACATAATAATCAACATACTAAATATATAAAACAAAGAAAGAAAATTAGAAGTTTCAAGGGGAAAAGACCAAGTAACAAATAAGGAAGATCATTAGAATTATACCTGAGTTCTCAATAGAGACTCTAGAAGCCAGAAAGGCCCGGACAGATGTCCTGCAGACTCTAAGAGACCACAGATGCCAGCCCAGACTACTTACTATTTCTGGCAAAAGTTTCAATCACCACAGATGAAGAAAATAAGATATTCCATGATAAAGCCTAATTTAAACCATATCAGTCTAAAAATCCAGCCCTACAGAAGGGGTTAGAAGGAAAGCTCCAACCAATGAAGGTTAACTATACTCATGAAAACACAAGGAATAAACAATCTCAGACCAGCAAAGTCAAAAGAAGGGAAGCCACACCATCACCACCACCACCACCACCACCACCACCACCACCACCAACAACAACAACAACAACAACACAATACCAGAGACTAACAATCATTTGTCATTGATTGATCTCACCATATCAATGAACTCAATAGCCCAATAAAAAAAGAGGCAGACTACCAGAATGGATAAAAATGCAAAATAAACAAACACAGGATCCATTCTTCTGCTGCATCCAAGAAACATATCTCAACATCAAGGATAGACATCACCTCAGGGTAACAGATATTCCAAGTAAATGGACCTAAGAAGCAAGCTGGTATAGCCGTTTTAAATGTAACAAAATAGACATCAAACCAAAAGAGATAGAAAAGGACAATACATATTTATCAACGAGTAAAAACCCACCAAGATTACATTTTGATTCTTAACATCTATGCCCCAAACACAATGCTATCCAAGTTTGTAAAAGAAACAATACTACAGCTTAAACTACATATTGATCCTTACACAGCAATAGTTTCTTATTCACCAATGGGACACGTCATCCAGACAAAAACTAAACAGAGAAACACTGGACCTAACAGACATTATAAACTGAAGTTATTTTTACAATCCCACAAGTGAGATATCTCATGAAAAAAATAATACACCCATTTTAAAAACTATTTTTAAAATTTTATTTGTACAAGGGTTTTGCCTACACCATGTATGTGCTTGGTGCCTACAGAAACCAGAAGAGGGCATCGGATCCCCAGGAATTGGAGTTAAAGATTGTTGGGAGCCACCATGTAAGTGGAAACCAATCATGGGTCATCTGGAAGAGCAGTCCATGGTCTTAATTACTGAGCCGTCTCTATAGCCCCCATTTCCATGGTTCTGTATAAAAACACATCATTTACTACCATTTATTTATTTAACATTCTCAGCAGATGGCTTTGCAACATCAGTCTAATATAAATACATTGCTGTGACCTTTGCCCGTAATCCCATGGATATAAACAATTTCCTTCCTGAGGATCTTTTAAGTTGTTTCTAATTTTTCACAGATAAAAATAACATTTCCCTACATTTCCTTGGACACACATCTTCAGTCACATCATGATGGATACACTTCCTGGGAGTTGTAGGTTGCCGTCCAACCCAGTGTGAAAGGCTAAAAACAGACCGCAGAGCAGTCTGCTTTGGGTTACATCTCTCTGGCTTCCCATAATGCTTTTCAAAGTTGCCAGAAAAAGAGCCTGGCTCACAGCAGCTCTGGTGAGGCTGTGGGTCCACTGCAGGCTTGGGGAACTCCGGGCCTGCAGTTACAGGACACACTACAGGTTCTGATGGGCCTATGGACTACCATGTGCATGCCTCCTCCTCTCTGCAATCTCCCTTTGCCACCAACTTCTCTGTCCTGCTTTGAGTTCTGGTTCTTTACTCAGCTTCTGGTAGTCTGGGATTCACTGTGGTATTCTCTCTGCCCAACACTCTAGACCAGTTTCCCTTCACAGTGAGGGTAAGCCAGAAAAGAAGAGATAGAGAGTTGGAAAGAAGACAGGTCATGTAAAACAGCTCGCCTTGCAGCATGAGGTCCTGAGTTTGAGCCCCTAAACCCATAGACAAAAGCTAGGTATGGTAATGCATGAGTCCACCCTGTGTATCATAGCAGCTCTGGGAAGTCAGAGAAAGACAGATCCCTGGGGCTCACTGGACAGCCAACATAGCTGAATCAACACATTCCAGGATGATTAGAGACTGGCTCAGAAAATCAAGGTGGATAGCAGCTGAAGAATGGTATCTGAGCTTGATCCCTGGTCTACACACTCTCTCTCTCTCTCTCTCTCTCTCTCTCTCTCTCTCTCTCTCTCTCTCTCTCTTTCTCTCTCTCTCTCTCTCTCACACACACACAATACGTATGTCTTGATAGGTTTATATATTTCCTCACTTAATTTCCAAAATTGGTAGTATGTAGTATTTGTCTGTCATTTAATTTTGTTTCTTCTGTTAAGGGCTTGGTCAGGTCCTTTGGCCATTTTTCTATTATATTTTTTTTAAATAGAGCTATATCAAGGCCTTATGAAAGAGTTAGCCCTGTGTACTGGCTGGTTTTGTGTGTCAACTTGACACAGCTAGAGTTATCACAGAGAAAGGAGCTTCAGTTAGGAAAGTGCCTCCATGAGATCCAGCTGTGGGGTATTTTCTCAATTAGTGATCAAGGGGAGAGGGCCCCTTGTGTTCTATATGAGAGCAGGCTAAGCAAGCCAGGGGAAACAAGCCAGTAAGAACCATCCCTCCATGGCCTCTGCATCAGCTCCTGCTTCCTGACTTGCTTGAGTTCCAGTCCTGACTTCCTTTGGTGATCAACAGCAGTGTGGAAGTGTAAGCTGAATAAACCCTTTCCTCCCCAACTTGGTTCTTGGTCATGATGTTTGTGCTGGAATAGAAACCCTTACTAAGACACCCTGTATGTTGGTTATTTTTAGTTGTCAACTTGACTACATCTAGAATTAATTAAAACTCAATCAGTTGGGTAAACCTGTGAGGTCTTTCTTTTTTTTTCATTTTTTTTCATTTTCCATTTTATTTTTCTCTCATATATTAAATCCTGATCACAGTTTCCCCTCCCTCCTTTCCTCTCTGCACCTCCCTGTCTTCCCTTTCCTCCCAAATCCATTCCTCCTCCATTTTATTACAGAAAAGGGCCGGCCTCCCAGGGATATCAACCAAACAAGGCATAGCACGTTACAATAAGACTAGGCACATCCCCTTTTAAGGCTGGGTAATGCAACCTAGTAGGAAGAAAAGGATCTTAAAAGCAGGCAAGAGAGTCAGAGACTGCCTCCCACTTCCACTGTTAGAAATCCCACAAGAACACAGAACTACAAAACGGTAACATATATTCAGAGGACCTAGGTCAGACCCATGCAGGTTTCCTGATTGTTGACTTGGTTTCTGTGAGCCCCTATGAACCCTGGTTAGATGATTTTGTGGGCCATTTTCTTGTGGTGTCCTTGAACCCTCTGGCTCTGACAATCCTTTCTTCCTGAGGGGTTTTTCTTAAATCATTTGAAGTGGGAAGATCCATCTTTAATCTGAGCTGCATCTTTTGCTGGCAGCCTATATAAAGGATATGGAAAAAGAGAGCTTTTACTGCTGGCTTGCTTGGTCTCATTGGCAAGTCCATTCCTTCACTGGCATTAGAGCCCACAGCATCTAGAGTCAAGTGTATACTGAAGAGCAGCTGAGATATCCAACCTTTGGGCTTAACAGCCAGTGGATTCTTGGACTTATTATTGGTAGACAGCCATTGTTGGACTAGCTGAACCACAGCCTGCAAGCCACTCTTAATAAGGCATATATATATATATATTCTATCACTTCTGTTCCTCTAGAGAACTCTGGCAAATAAACACATCCTGTGTCATATAGTTTTAAAGATTTTATTCCATTTACCTTCTTAATTTTGTTTACAATGCCCTTTGATATTTAGTAGTGTGTCTGTTGGCCCATTCTTCCTATTAAAAAGATGGGGTAAGTTATAAGAAGAATTTATCACATATCAGAGGCTGGGAAGTTCTTCAAGGCCCCAGTGGATTAGGTATCTGGAAATGGTTTGCTTTCTGCTTCAAAGATGCTGCCCCTTGCTGCCATCCTGTGATGGGAAAAATTAACAGCTTCCTCTGACCTCTTCCATTAAGCCGTTGATCCTATTCACGAGAATCTCAAGGTGTCATTGACTCCTAAAGGCGCTACCTCTTCTTTAAAACATGTGTTATTTTTATTTATGTATATGTGGGTGCCTGCATCAGTTTATGTGCACCACATGTGGGCTGGTGTTCTCAGAAGCCAGAAGAGGGTGTCAGATCCCCTGGAGCTGGAGTTAAAGGTTGGTGTGAGTCATCTGATGTAGGGCTTTGGGGCTAGAGAGATGGCTCAGTGGTTAGGAGTTTGATGTGCTTGTTCACTAGTGCCCTGGCAACAAAATGTATCTTAAGCATTTTGGGAAGTGGACAGCTCCAGCAAGCTATTGGTCATTTCATATAATCAGAGCTAAATTTGTTGCCTTGTCCCCACTCTCTCCTTTCTCCCTTTCTCCCATGTTCCTTCCTTTCTTCTTTCTCCCCTCCCTTCCAGTGTCTCTCCTTCCCTTCTACTACAGCTCTGTTTGTAAAAATGCTACTTTCATACAAAGTTTGCCTTCCATTTTCTTTGTTGTTGCAGGATATCTTTTGTTTATTCTTTGACAATTTCATACATGTATACAATGACTGCCAGCCCTCCTTTACCCCTGAACTTCCCAAAACATTTTCCTCCTATGTTCAAGTCCTACCTCTTGCCTTCTTTTGTTGTTTCTTTGTTTGTTTGTTTGTTTGAGTAGGTTTTTTGATTGTTTGTTTTTTTGTTTTTTGTTATTTTTGTTTGTAATCCACTAAGTCCAGTTAATGTCACCTTCTGGATTGCTGACCAACCTCACTGACTTGTACAGGTCTTGTACAGGACACCATAGATGTTATAAGTTCATTGGATACAATGGCCATGTCATTTGTAGAAGACATTTCACAGCTTTCCTCCCCACCATCAGGCTTTCTGGTCTTTCCACCATCGATTCTTCAGTGTTCCTGAGCCTGGGGTGGGGGCAGGGCACTTCCTTCTGTATTCTTATGGGTTATGTAATGCCTAGGAACCACTTCCTGTTTTACTCTGCACTCACTATAAGGTGTGTTGAAGCATACCTCACACAGGGCCTCAAGTAAGAACTCATGGCATCTATGGTGAACTGTACAAGACCCATACAAGTCAGTGAGGTTGGTCAAAGTTCCAGCAGGTGACATTAACTGGACTTAGTGGGTTACAATCAAACAAAAACAACAGTACATAGGGTTTGCTATTGACTCATATGAAGACCAATGGAAATGCTTTATGTTTTCAATGACTTGAAAATCATTTGCAAAGCTGACAATAGGAATTCCAGAAACAATATCTTAAATTGTATCTTAGTGCTTCTTGGAAGAGCTGACTAATTAAATTCAACCCCATGTGGGAGCTGTCCCTCCTGGGACAATGTACATTGCTTATATGTGGAGAAGTATTTTTCTCTAGAGCTTAGCATCTGTGATAGATCAAAACTCAATAAGCATCTTCTCTGAACAGATTCCAAGATTTAAACTACAGTGCACCCTTCAAATATTGACAACTTCTTAAATCCCTGCAACTGATAATACTATGTGTGCAAACAGTTGGTCTAACAGGAAACTGGTAAGCACAGGCTCAACTATGAAGCAGATTGCCTTCTGTGCACAGGCATGAACATTGACCAGAGGGCACCCTTGTGGTGGACCACATTGTAGCCCCTAGGCTTAAGACCTCATGTTGGAAAGGGAGTCAAAGGGAGGGGTGTTCTGAGAACCTGGACCACTCACTCCATGTCTCTGCACTTTCTCAGCTTTCAGAAACAATCATTGATTGAAACCTGGCTTTCTGGACAGAATCACTGACTTTTGACTATGTGGTTATGAACTTTCCTGTCCATTACAAATCAACATCTGTAGTTTTGTCTCTTCCCACTGACAACAAGAAAAAGGTAACATGAGGTTTTCAGCGAAGTGCCTGGAGAAAACCAATGTGTGTATTGCATAGATTATGGCATGAATAATTCATCTTAGGTGAAGTGAATATTTGATGGTCTATTAATAATATATGCATTTAGAGGAAAGAATGTATTCTATAGAAGAAAGAGAAATCTATGAACATTGAGTCTTCACAATATAGTGCCCTTGTGACCTACAGTTGAAACCTTGTATTGAAAGTTCTTTCACCAATATAGTCTAGATGGCTCAGAATTTGGGAATTTTCTTCTGCTCTCTAGGATCAGTTATTGATCATGGTTCCCTTCCTCTTTTCTTACTCACTGTGTGCTCAATTCATGATTTTTACAGAGCCAATGCCAAGGTAAAGAGCAAGCCTAGGGCATGCGGATGACATTGATTGACACACACATCTAAGAAGCCTCCCTCGTGTTCCAATGGGACCCAAACTAGGCAATTTCTTATCAGAATTTGAAAAGTGTGCTGTTTGTTCCCCTGCCTTTGATTTTGGGTAGAGAACTTGAGCAATGTTGGCTTTGAGCAAAGTTGGCCTTCTCAGATAAAATGAGATTCAAGGAAGAGTCATGACAAGCAGTTGATGATGCCACAGAATAACGAAGCCCTCATGGAAGGTTGCATCAAAGTGGGGGTGCTTTGGCACCTATAGGTGCTAGTGTCTAGGGAGAATCAGAATGTAACCCTTCCCCTGGATGCTTTGGTCTAGTTGAAGCATGGCATTATGGCATAATCCCTATATCATGATAAATCTATTTCATTCTTTCATGTTCTGGGATACCTTACACATCACTATAAGAATGTAAACTACAAAGGCAGATGCTTCCTAAGTTTATTTACTTGAGGCTATGAGGTATATTGCTCCATAATTTAAGTCTTTGGAGAATATCAGTGAAATTATTTAAGATTTAGAGAAATCCCAAATATATCAGTCTCTTCTATTTTTATGAATACTTACCATCTTCCAGAGTGGAGAAGGTACTTCAGAGAGTTCACAGTTCTGGAAGGTGAGAAACATGGCTCCAATCTTTGTCCCAGCTTTCCAACATGAGATCACCTGGGCCAGTCATTCCTGCCTTCCACTCTATCTTCTCAGATATGATGGTGAGAGAGCTCAGGGAACACTGCACACACACGTGCACATACAGACACATGCGCACACACATGCACACACATAGACACATATCATAGACACACATGCACACACACACACACACACACACACACACACACTGCATGATCTGAAGATGAGCTCACAGAAGAAAGACAGAGAAGCATCTACTCAGCTTCTGGTGACATCTATGGTTCTAGTGAGCCTCTGTCCTGGATGAGGTCTAGATGGGAAAAGGCCCATTACACACTCCTTGCTGCTCAATACGGGACCACCATGCTAAGTGAGATGCAAGTATATGTATTTTCTCGGTACTGGTAGTCAAATCTTGGATCCTCATGCATGCTAGGCAAGAGTTTTTGCAACAAGGTCTCATCAATTTCCTAGATGAGCCTTGAACTCAGTCCTCCTGCCTTGGTCTCCCTGCCTTGGTCTCCCTGCTAGCTGAAAGTACAGGTCAATGCCACCAGACCCATCTGGGATTCTGGTATTTTAAAGGTTTTGTACATCATGCCTCTTAAACATCCTAACTTCTTCATCTGATTCCCAGTCACAGAGCTGGTGAGAATGTTGCTGTGTATGCTAGCCTGTCCTGAAGGATGGCAACCTGGTACCTAAGAGCATTTAAAAAGTGATTTCATCTATATATATTCCTAGCATTCCATCCATATCTGACTTTAGAAACCATCACCTTTACCTAACAGGCAGTCTCTCCAGAGCCTGCCTCCCCTTGCCTCCTGGAAGGAGAAATGGGCAGAACTTTAGATGTACAGGGAATATGGGCTTGCTACCTACAAAGACATAGTTTGCCCCAAAAAGTAAAGAACTGGAAAAATCCCAGAAAAAGGGGTGGTGGTGGTAGTACTGAGTATCTCTGAGGCCCAAAGATCACTCTCATGATATACTTACAATAACTGATTAGAAAGTCAAACTTTCTAGAGAAGGGGCAAAAACATCTCTTGAATCTATAGATTTTCAAGATCTGTCCTGTCTAATTTTATGTCACCTTGACACAAGCTAGCTCAGTTGAGCAAATGCCTCCATAAGATCCAGCTACAAGCAAGGCTGTAGGGCATTTTCTTAATTAGTAATTGATAGGAGAGAGCCCAGCCCATTGTGGGTGGTGTCATCCCTGGGCTGGTGGTCCTGGGTGCTATAAGGAAGAAGGCTGAGCAAGCCATGAGAAGAAAGACAGTAAGCAGCATTCCTCCGTGGCCTCTGCCTCAGTTCTTGCCTCCAGTTTCCTGCCCTGCTTGGGTTCCTGTCCTGACTTCCTTTGATGATGAGCTGTGATATGGAAGCACAGCTGAATAAACATTTTCCTTCCTAAGTTGCTTTGCTCATGCTGTTTTGTCACAGCAATAGTAATCCAAAGAGAAAAGCCCTGTCTAAAGATCTAGAGTATGGGGCTTTATGCCAAGAACAGAAGGGATCCAGGATGTAAGTCGAAGTAAAACCCCTTTCTGATGGACTGGACAGGAGATTGGGTCCTTGAGTCAATGTGAACAAAGGGCTTTCTGTATCACAGACTATAGAGTAGACCTCCAAGGCTGTGTGGTCTTTGGGAGACAGCCCAGGCCTCAAAGGGATATGCTCAGGGTCTCCACAAATGTCACTGTAGAGCATCACTAACAAGAAGAACCGGCAGCCTCCAGCTCTGAGACTTAGTCCGTCTAGACATATGTAGCAGATATCAGCAGAATGGATGAGGTGTACCTTGACTGCATAGGACATATGAGGGTCCTAATTAGTCTGCTTAGAGTGCCATAATAAAATATCATACACTGGGCACTTAAAAGAATAAAAATGCCTCACAGTTCTGAAGGTCAAATCCAAAATCAAGGTGCCAACCAGCGAGGTTTAATCTGAGGTCTTCTCTCCTGACTTGTAGGCTGCCGCCATTTGTGAGTGTACATAGACATATGTAGCAGATATCAGCAGAATGGATGAGGTGTACCTTGACTGCATAGGACATATGAGGGTCCTAATTAGTCTGCTTAGAGTGCCATAATAAAATATCATACACTGGGCACTTAAAAGAATAAAAATGCCTCACAGTTCTGAAGGTCAAATCCAAAATCAAGGTGCCAACCAGCGAGGTTTAATCTGAGGTCTTCTCTCCTGACTTGTAGGCTGCCGCCATTTGTGAGTGTGCTCTGAGCGCACTCTCTCCTCTCAATGTCCTCTTTTATGTCTGTTTTTGTACAGGTCACTAGTATCGTCGGATCAAAGGCTCTAACCTCCTCTAACCCTGCTTATTTCCTTGGAAGCCCATCTCCACACAAACATGAATGTTCAGTCCATAGTGGGTCCACAGCTACCTAGGGTCCCTGTAAGCAGACCCAGACCTCTGACTTATTCATCCCTCTCTCCCATGGACTGGTCTGCAGGACCATAATGGCCCTGGATTATGGAGGAAGGGTTGAGGGCACTTCAACTCTGGATATACCTCAGATGAGGATGGCAGGAGTTGGCTCCATCCCTACTCCCAACCTGGCATCAACCCGACCATCAAGACCATCAACCCTAGTAAGAATGTATTACCCTGACAGTTATCAGGTGTCACTCTTTGTTCAACCTTTTAAGGTCACCCCTCACCCCTAGCAACACTATAGCAGTATGCAGATGAAGCATCTTCCAACACCCCTGTCCTAGCCAATGGTACACAGTCACACAAACTTTTCTCCAGAGACCCTGGCCACCTCTCTAAGGACATGAATAGACCCCCCTCCAATAAACTGAACCAGCTCTCTGAAGCTGGTCCTGAGTGTGTTTACTGCCCATGCACTCATTGAGCACAAAGGCCCTGCACAGCAGCATCACCCCCACCCCTACTCCCGTAAGCTTCCCTCCCTCAGCGCAGCTTGGTGTATAAAGGGCCTGCCTACTCCCAGGGAAAACTGGACACCCATCCTCTGTCGGTGGCCTCCATCTTGGCAAGGAAAGGGGGCAGAAGTAGAACATGGGAATCCAGATGTGAGCCTCGGCAGGCTGCTCACCTCACACAGATGGAGTCTTTAAAGGAAGCAGGCCTTCTTGATGCCAAAGGGATGAGCTCCTGATCCAGCCGTGGGTCTCTTGACTCCATGGTGGTATTGATGCTTCTAAAATAGTCAGGAAAGCAGCTGTCACGTATTTGCATGTATGAAAGCAGCTGTGAGCAAACAGGAACATGGAAAGCACTAGGCTGGCAGGCAGCATGCCGTTAGCCTACAACAAAAACACTTTCTCAAGTTATTCTTGCTAAAAACACCATGTGGCAGGTGCCTTGGGCATAGGGAATTTCTGTTCAGGGTCTGTGCTTGGTTTAGGAAGTTTCACTGTCAACCAATTTGGAAGCCCCTTCAAGAGCTGGCAATGCCGACAGGAGAGGAAATAGCTCTCAAGGGCTAATGAGAGGCAGGCTTGGAACACTCAAAGCAAACCCATTACCAAAATCTTGTCGCCCTTCCCCATGTATACTCCTCCAGTGTACTGTCAGCTACACACCCCAGTTTAATCCATGTAAAAATATTTATTCATTATAGTCCTGATCGGCATTGCTAATGAAATGTCACAGCCTATACCCACTTCCCCCCCCCCCAAAAAAATCCCTTCAAAACCATTCTGAGTTACTTTGTCATTTTAACAAAAATATTGGCTGAGAGTGAGGCTGGGATTACAGCTGTAATTATGTCATCATATAGTAATTAAATCAGGCCTAAGTAGCCTTCAGGTATATATTCAAACAGAAACAAAACTCTCATATATTCGGAGAGGTTTGTCACATAAAGCATGGGCAACATCACCTGGACTCTGTCATCATAAATCTCTTTGGTGTCTGTGTAATCATATCATGGCCAGAGAAGCCGCAATGGCTACAGCACAGAGGTGGAGGTTGAGTTCTGAATGAACCCACAGTAGTGGAAGTGCTCATCCTTTCCTCTCTGGGCAGGTAAGGCCACAGCCAAGCCCCCCTGACCACAGGGGATCACCTGGCCTGCACAGCCAGCACGGGTGACAGTTGTCTGGTTTCCTGGATGTTATTTGCAGCTGCCCCACCACTTCGGGCACACCAGGGAGGCACAAGGCTCACAACAGAGGGAAAATGCTCAGAGTGTCTTTGAAGCACACTTACCTCTATGGAATTTATTGTTGAGGGCTGTTTAGTAGAATAATTTCCAGGAAATCATTCCTTTTTCCTATTCAGACAGATCTTTTCTGTATTAGCCATGGTTCTAGAAAGGAACAGCATTTACAGAATGTGTCTATGTGTGTGTATATGATTATTATATATGACATGTCATACACATGTATATAGTATATGTATGTATATATATATATGGATTTATTGGAATGACTTATAGAATGTGGATGTGGCTAGTCCAACAATGACTGTGATTATTATATGATATGTCATACGCACACATATATGTATATGTATACATACATATACACATCCTTATAAAGGTATTCATTGGAATGGCTTACAGGATGTGGTCCAGCTAGTCCAACAATGGCTGTCTACCAATGGGAGGGCCAAGAATCCAGTAGTTGTTCAGTCCATGAAGCTGGATGTCTCAGCTGGTCTTTAGTATATACCTAAATCCCAAGGAAGAAGGCTGTAATGCCGGTGAAGGATCAACTTGCCAGAGATTGTAAGCAAGCAGATAGAGATTGAGCTCCCTTCTTCTATGTATTTATATAGGCTGCCAGCAAAAGTGTGGCCCAGATTAAGGTCAATCTTTCCATCTTAAAAAGATCTGGGTATGTAGCAAAGGATTGCCTTAGCAGGTATCACTGGGAGGGGAGCCCCTTGGTTCTGTGGAGGCTCCATGACCCAGGGTAGGGGAATGCTAGGGTAGTGAGGCAGGGCGTGTGGGTAAAGCAGTCTCATAGAGTCAGGGGGAGGGGGGAAGGGATGGAGCTTCTGGCAGGGAAACTGGGAAAGGGGATAACATTTGAAATGTAAATAAATAAAATAACCAATAAAAAATGAAAAAGATACAATGTTTCAAAAAAAACTGGATTAACAGTGTGCCTTCCCACCTCAAAGATCCAGATTAGAAATGAGTATTACCACTTCAAATACTAAAGATTTCATTTAAAACATATCTCACACGTTTGCTCAGTCATTTGGGTTTTAGCTAATTCGGACAGTCAAGCTCACAACCACACAGAGCCATCATATTTTCCCTCTTTTCAGCTGTGTGTGTATGTATGAGAGAGGCGTGTGTGAGTGTGTATGATATGTGTAAGGTCAGAGGATAACAATGGGTATCTTCAATTGTTCTCCACCTTAGTTTTTGAGGCAGGGTCTCTCACCAGGCCTGGGACTCATGGTTTTGGCTAGACTGGCTAGTCCGTGAGGCCCTTAGGTCCTCCTATCCCTCCGTCCCCAGCCCTGGGATCACTGGTGTGTGCTGTTGGGCTCAGCTTTTGCATGTGGGAAGCACTCAGGCACAACAACTGCATGTCATGCTGTTTACTGAGTGAGGGGTCACCTTCTTCCCCCTCTTTTAAGAGTTTTAAAAGTTTTCGTTCCTTTGTTTGAGATGCTCTGAGTCAGTCAGTTCTTTCCCTCCCAGGGTCTAAGGCACTTAAATCTGGGAGAAACACTGCTACTTGAAGTCACCTTTCTGACTGCACCATGGCCAGACAAGTGTCCAGGAACCTTTTTAGAGAGGTTTAGAACAAACTAGAATTTCAGTGTCTCTCCCTCCCTTTTGTGCACATCCCTGATGAGCAGCAGCTCAGATCAAATCTTCAATTGAGACAGCAGCTGCAACTTGACGAAAAGCTCTGGACTTCTGGAGAAGCTTGCAAAATTGTCATTGCTCTAGTACATGTGACTTGTAGATAGAGGTCTGCCTTGGTAGAGGATCCTGGCCTTCTAAAACAAGTCGCAGGATGTTAGTGGGGGACCTCGAAGAGTCTCCAGTAGCTGATGCACAGCCTGCTCTTCCTTGATGAGCCAACTCTGTCCCAACTGTACAGGGCAAGATGAGAGAGAAGAAAGAAAGAGGGATGGGGGGAGGGGGGAGGGAGAGGGAGAGGGAGAGGGAGAAACTTCCAAAGTGATTCAGCCCCAGGAAGGGACTGCTTCTGCCAAGGATAGCGGATTTCAAAGGTTTCTACAGGACTACACATTTGTGGGCAATTCTGATGAAAGTACAAACTCAAGGAACCTTATCAGGTGGAACCATCTGCTGATGGACACACTGTAATCACTTAGCAGCCCACTTCCTCTGAGAGTGCACACAGTGCATTCCGGTCCACTCATACAAGTCATTTTTTTCTACCACACTCTTAGTCGTTTGACCCAGAACTCTCATGTACCAATGATTAGATCACCCTCCCTGGGCAGACACATCCTGCCCCTCCTGCAGCCACTGTGCCTCATACCCAGACTGTGGGTCATCAGATACACTCAGAGGCCAGGGCCATTGCATGATTTTTTTTTTTTTTTTTTTTAACCAGTAAATGTTGAAAAGTAGGGACTCTGTGGGACAGAGACTTATCCATACTCTCTCAGGATTGGCTGCCTCACTGGCACTTCTTTCAGAGTCTTGTTCTTCTGAGCAAGTATTTGCTGACTCACCCAGGGGAGCTGACAACTTCCAGGAAGTTGGGTTGGCAACAGACCCTGGCTGAGGAGCCAAGACAATTGTTTTCCCATTAGTCCATTACCAGCTGGCAGGCGGGATGCATAACCCAAATAGGAACTGCTCCTTCCACATGAAGTCATGGGGACCACCGGGAGACGGCCCAGTTCTCTTACCACCTGGACGTCTCTAAGGACTTCAAATGTTGCCTGGTCCAGACTCAGGAATCTTTCCTTAGAAACTCCTCGGCCCCCTGCATGCTGCATTTCTGAAAAGTCATCTTCATCCTGGACCCAACACAACCTCAGAGGCAAATAAACCACTGTCAGAGAAGAATTTGTTTGTTGAAGTTACGATGGCAAAGTCTAGTTAGAATTTTCAAACCCCACAGAGTCTTTCTTAAGGTCTGAATTTAAGAAAAATGCTCAGAAATTGATAGCCAGTTCCTCAGAGAAGAGAGGAAATGGCTGCGTTAATTCTGTAGGCCATGATTTCTATACTGATTATAACATTATTTCTGTTACTACACGACACAAGAGAAACTCACGCTGTGTCTGCTTCATTTATCAGCATTAAAATAATTTCTACAATAAGAAAATAAGCTCAACAGGAAACCAAAAGTTGATTTTCTGCCTTGTCCCAGCTGGAACAGAGGGGATATTACCCCACAGCAGATATCACTCCATATTCCTGCGTGGTTCCCCTCTGGGACCCTAGTTGAGAACCGCCCTTGAGAACATTCTTCAGTGCCCTTTAATGTGTGGTTGGCTCTTCCTTCTTTACATTTGAGGACTCAGCAGTAGGTTTGCAGTGAAGGTGAGTGTTTTATGAACTCTTAGAAGTTGGCTTCATCTAGCATTCTCTCTTTAAAATGTTAGCTGACACAAACCCACCTCCTTAAGTATCACCGAACAGTCTGGAAACAGCTGGGCCCTGAATTTAGATGCATGGGAAAAGCTTTGGAAATACTCTGGAGATACTAAAGAAAAGTAAGGACAGATGTCTCAGGATCCTCATCCAAGAGAGTCTGTCCTTAACTATCATAGAATTGACTTAAAGTGTATATTTTTTCAAAAATACTGTTGAACTGTACATAGGAATTTGTTGGAGTACTTAGAAGAGGCCCTAACAGTATTTTAAAAAACAAACACAACTTTGCTGAGCTGCTCTGAAATGATTCCCAAGGTGACTGGGTATTGGAGGGGATGTGAACGTTTACCAGAAGCCAGGAGCTTGGGATGAGGTTGGCGGATGATCAGGAGTTCAAGGCCAGCTGAGGGATGATACACAGAGTTCATAACTAGCCTGGGTTACATGAACCTGTATCTCAAAAAACCTAAAACCAACCAACCAACCAACCAACCAACCAACCAACCAAACTTTTTCAAAAACATTTTGCATTTATTTACTTATTCACTGTGTGTGTTTGTGGGGGCAAGCACATGTCATGGCACACAAGGAGATCCAGAGGACAAGCTGTGGAGTGAGCTCTCCCCTCTCCTCCCTTCTCCTCCGTGGGTCCTGGGGATCAAAATCCGGTTGTCAAGACCTTGGGAAAGCAGCCCTACACCTAAGGAGTTGCCTTTCCAGCCCCCAACCAAACTTTATAATGAAGCTTCTTGCTTACAGGACTGACCAGCTGCTGTAAAGCTAAGCATACAATGGCCTTTTGAAGCATCTCGCTGCTAAGCCCTCTCAACCAACTCATGGCCCATGCGCCTCTCCTCCCACCTCTGTGCATGCCAGGAAACACTCATGGTGTGTTTGCTTTGGGCCAGGCATTCTTCCATACACTCCACTCCCATCCACTTTATTTCCATAGCAACTGCATGAAGAAGGCACTATACTTACTTGCATCTGGCAGTTAGGGAAACTGAGGCAAGGCTAAACAACCAACTGTGCCAGGTCTTTACTGAATTTTCTCCTTTCACCATCCCCCCACTCCAAACTCCACCCCTCTCCCCCCACTCCCTATCCCCACTCCATTTCCACCCTTTTTGTCTGCTTAGTTAAAATGGATCCTAGGCCCTTGGTAGAGTCTCCCTTAGGTGGCTGGACAATGCTAATCTTTGCCAGTAGGGGGCGAGGGAGAGATACAGCTCAGCCAGGCCCTGGGCCAGGCCCTGCAAAGCTTGCATTTCCTTGCCCCCCCCACCCCGCCCCCATCCCCCTTTGTTGCTGCAGCAGAAGGGCTCAACCTTGTACATCCCCAGGGCAGGTTTCTGGCACACTTCGGAGGGTAGATTTTCAGCAAGTTCTACAGGTGTGACAGCACAAAATGTTTTCTGTCATCTGCTGTGCCACGCTCTGATTCTTCAGGTGCAGCGCCTTTATTTCCATGGCTACTTGGACTCTTCAGAGCTGCCTCCACTTCTCATAAGACAATTCTCTATATGGTTAGTAATTCAGTACAGCAAGCATTCCTGTATTACCATGTGGTTTCTCTGCTGGCAGATACTGACTGGCATCTCTGTCCAAGGCCACAGACTGGGAACAGTAGTGGCACCTAGAGCTTCTGCTCCTGGGAGTTCTGTCAGGTTGCTTCCTCTGAACAGGGCAGACATAATGAAGCACAAGTGTTGATTCTAGTTGTTGGAGACAGCCTGCCAACAATAGCACAGGAAAGTACATCAAACTGTGTTGGGTCCCCGTAGCCTATGGTTGTTGTTGTTTGGTTGTTTTTTTTTTCCCAGACAGGATTTTTCTCTGTTAGCCATGGCTGTCCTGGAACTCACTCTGTAGACCAGGCTGACCTTGAACTCTGAGATCTGTCCACCTCTGCCTCCCAGTGCTGGGATTAAAGGCTTGTAACATTATTGCCTGGCTTATTTGTTTGTTTGTTTTTAATGCCATTCTGTAATCCAAAATGGAAAGACTGGAACAGGTAGAACTTTGGGGCTCAGTGGCAAGCAAGCTTACTCTCTCTCTCTCTCTCTCTCTCTCTCTCTCTCTCTCTCTATATATATATATATATATATATATATATGAATAATGCCTGAATTCTGATGCCTAAGATTATCCTCTGGCCTCCTCAAGTAAATACACACGTACCCACACACACGCATCTGAACATCTGAGCACACATATTTGTGTATACACACAGAGACAGATATCTACAAATAAATAAAGCAATTAAGAAATAAATAAAAAGAGAAGTGATGGCGCTGGCTCTGCTGAAGGGTAGCAGAGAGGACCATGCCAAGAGAGAGACCTCCGTTAGGGTTAGGGTTAGGGTTAGGGTTAGGGTTAGGGTTAGGGCTAGGGCTAGGGCTAGGGCAAGGGCAAGGGCAAGGGCAAGGGCAAGGGCAAGGGCAAGGGCAGGGGCTAGGGTTAGGGCTGGGGCTAGGGCAGGGGCTAGGGTTAGGGCTAGGGTTAGGGTTAGGGCTAGGGCTAGGGCAGAGGCTAGGGTTAGAGTTAGGGTTAGGGTTAGGGCTAGGGCTAGGGCTAGGGCTAGGGTAGGTTTTATATTTGACAAATGCAAAAAGGATGTGGTGCAGAAAGAGGTGACATGTGCAGCAGTGGGATGGATGACAGGGACAGGGGTGTCACCAGGGCTCCCGCACCAATCTCTACACCTTCACTAGAGACTCCTATACACTGCCTGGACAGTCATCCCTGCTTCTTTGCACCGGCTCCTGAGAGGTGACATTCCCCCCTGGGCATCCAGAAGCACAAGGACTTTCATGGTGGCCCTGGATAGAGGTGAAGGAGACATGGTGTTGCCATGGGGTTGCAGCAGGTATTATTACTGCTCAGAATAGAGGATAGAGAAATGCTTGCTTTTCAAATAACCGCTTTTATTTCCACGTGGGTTGCAAAAACTAATTTGTTCTTAATTCCACAGATACATATTTAGGAGGAGTGCTTGAAAGAATAAATTAAGAGCGGGCTCTGCTAGGCCATTTGGTCAAGATAACTTCCTGCTTGGGTGGTGAAGGTGCTGCCAGTGTTGCTTAATCATTCTCCTGGCTCCCAGTGAAACAGGTGCTCGGGCTAACAAAGGTAGGCACTGCGGGTGGGGCAGGAGAGAGGCAGAGGGCTCTTCTGCTTGTTCTGTGTTCTGCCTCTCCATCTGTCCATCTCAAAGTCAGCCTCTGACACTCCAGGATGTGTATGCAGCACAAACTTTGACTTTAGATTTCAGAACCGGCAGCCATTGGGATTGGAAGTTAAAATGTGATAGATTTTTGTTTCTCAAATTTTTGAAAAAAAAAACATGCTCCCCCCCCCCTGCAAAAAAACCAAAAATGCAAGCATCCAAGCACACTTGAGTATGTAAAGCTTTCCTGCTTGCGTGGAATTGGTATAATGGAAGCTTCAGAAGCAATGGGTAAATTCACAAGTCAGAAAAAATGGAAGGGACTAAGTCTGGTAGGTTCCAAGGGGTTGAGGTCCCAACAATGGACTGCTGATCGATTGCCTGCAGTACTGTTGCTTTTGTTTGGGACATTCAGAAAATCACATTTCCTTTGTGGGGGAAAAAAATCAGAAGTAAAGGTGTCTTTCACGTGTGGAGATAGTGTCAAATTTAATGGTTCATCCAGCGTCGTCAGATGTTTTCCCAGATCCAGGCTGGGCTAGCAGAACTGCCTGGGATCAAACTGCATTCCTTTGAAGGAGCTGGTCCAGTAATTGCTGGAGGGGCAGGGGAAACAAGGATGTCAAGTTCACCATTCCCCTGTGTACCGCCCACCCCAACCTGCGCCAGGCTGCTAGCTACCTTTTTGAAGACTTCTGCTCGGAGCCTGTTACTCTGTAAGATCACTCTTTTCTTCTGCTCCTCTTTTTTCTTTCTAACTTCCGGCAAGTTATTATAGATTCTGAAAGAGACAGAGGACATGGTGAGCCAAAGATGGCAGGTGTTGGTGTGAGGGGGCAGCCAGGCTAGGAAGTAAATATTATATTTTATTTTATTTAGCAGGAAGGAGCCCACAAGTAGTCCAATTGATGAACTCCCCTGCCCTCAGAGGGCAGGGAATCCTGTGGAAGAGGAGGAGGAGCCATTGGGGATAAAGGACACCAGGCAGACAAGGTCCTCTAAGTCAACTGAGCCAAGCTCAAATAAACTCACCGAGGCATCATGTACTGGGCCCTGCATGGCTCTGCACCAGGTCCTCTACATGTATGTTATAGCTTTCAGTTTAGTATTTTTATGAGACTGCTGCGTGTGTAAGTGAGTAGGTTTCTGATTCTAGTACCTTCTCTTGGGCTCTTTTCCTTTTGTTGGTTTGTCTTCTCCAACTTCAATGTGATAGCTTTTTTTAAAAAAAAACAAACAAACTTTTTTTTTTAAAAAATAAAATATTTTATTTTATTAAAAAAGAATAAAGGGAAATAATTAAAATGAAACAAGTACATTTGTAAATCTAATTAAATTCATAGTGGCCCTGAAAAAAACAAAAAGAACTTCTTTGATGTCCCAGGACATGGTCACACTGGGAACAGCATCTCAATGATGCTTCGTGGGAAGGGCACAGGCAAGCTGGGAGACCAGGCATGTGCATGGAAGTCCCTTCTCAGCCTGCATTACCCGCTGGCTTGCTGTTCTGAATGTCGACATTCTCTACATATTCCCATTTTTGCCTTCCAATTTTTGACTGCCTGTGACTTGACAAGGGGGTGACAGATGAAAGGCAGCAGCAAGAATCAGAGATTGGGGGAAAAAAAAAGTGCTTTTTTTCTCTTAGCACATGGCACGTCTGATTAAGCTGATTCTAAATCCATTCCAGATTCAAGTATTTTGCCCTTGTCCCCATGTAAGATTATGAGCTTCTGAGTTATCAGTGGGGTCTAGGGGATGCTTATCTGGAAGGTTGTTTTCTCCTTCTCACACAAACTGTTTGGGTACTGATGCCAATTGGTTTTCCTGCCATACAATGGATTCACTACATCGTGAGCCTATAGATTCCTACAAGGCATTCAGTTCAAACATCTCTTTCACATTTTCTCTCATGTATGAAGTCAGATGATTCGAGATTTTTCTGCCATTACAAGCATGAGCACAAAGTATAAAAGGACAATGACAACATTAGTAGGTGACGTCTTAGTTACTGAGCATCAGGCTAGTCACACTCCGTGCTCAGGATACCTGGAAGAACTATCTAGGGGGACTTGTCATGCAACAAAGAACATGAGTCCCAGCAAGATGAAGAGATTTGGGTAGAGCCCCTCAGTTTGGCTAACTGTGGGGTGGGACAGCATTGGGACCTCAAGCTCAACGCTTCTTTCTTGCTGTAAAGCACCGTGCTTCAACTACACTGCACACGCTACTCACGGAATCCTGAGCGGCCTGTGCTCTGACAGAGCCCAGCACATTGGGTGTTAGTGAGGATTATGCAAATGTGTGAATAAAGAAACACACCTTGTTCGACTGGAACAAGGAACAAGGGAGAAGACCACAAGGGAGTTGATGTCATAGCCCTCGAGTGGGCAGTTCCTGAGATCCAGAGACCATCTTTCCTGGAGCTGACCACTCAACTCTGCTAGGAAGTTGAAACAAAAGCTTCCATGTCCCACTTCTGGCCCTACACAGTTTCCTCAGATGAGATCCCCTGATACATAACAGTTTGCCTCTACAAAGACACTGCACAGGTAGTCAAAAACAAGGCCAGAGATCTGCATCTTGGGAAAGCTCACAGATGATGCCAGGCAATGGCAAGGTACAGAAGAAAAGGCACGCATGGCACAGCACTGCATGGCTGACACAGGTGCCTGCTCAATGAACCAACAGCAGGCGTGTAAGGGGAAGAGACAGGAGATGGACGATGAACAGTCTAGCAGGTAGGTCTGGGGCCACGCGAAGAGAGCAGGCTAATTGGTCTTGAGGGAACTTCAGTTTTAACTCTATTGCTTGATTCGAATAAAAATATAACCAACTTAATCCATGACAAGGGACACAAAGAGAAAGCAGTTTCAGGTGACTGTGGAGAGCTAGGGTCAGAGCCCAGCCAGGCATGTTCCACAGAGCAAAGAGATCTAAATGCTTGGCCCTCCTGAGGGGACCAGTTAAGGGCAATCACAGACCGTGAAGCCAGTTTCACCTAGCTTGCTGGTCCTCCTCAAGCATCAGCTTATCTTTAGAGACTCGCCAGGACACAACTCTGTCTACTATCGCTTCTTTGAAGTCCATTATTTAAATTGTTTGACCTTGTAATAGCAGTTTTAGGTTTGGGGACCAATAAGGAAAGGTTTTGTTGTTGGTGATGGTAGGGGGTTTCCACTAAATTGAAGAGAACACTTTTGTTGCAAGGTTTATACAACTTTTCACTTATCAAACAGCAAGTCTTCAAATGCAGGGACCATTTATAAGCCTGGTTAGAATGCTGGGAGTCATGTCATTAATGGTGTGCCCCCATTTCTTATTTTCTTACTTTCAAAGAGGTTCCCTGTAGGTAACCAAAGTTACTTAATTATCCTGGAAACAACATAATCACAGTAAAAGCAGAGATTTAGGGTCTGGAGTGGGGGCAAAATTATTCTTCCTATTTCGTTGGTGTCTCTGAGTGCACTATCAATTTGATTTAATTACTATAATCTCTCCCAGGGTTAGGTACTTTATTACCACTTAATGACATTTTATGTGTGTGAACATGGCCAGCCCCGCTGAGCTTTTGTGTCCCGGTTAAGAAGCCAGGTTCCGGGGAAGAATGGTAGCCTTTGTGTGTTCCAGGGTGCTAAGAGTTAGTGGGAGACTTGAATGGTGACTGGCCAGGCAGAGCAGGGAGAACCCTGGCGGCCCCTGCCAAGACTGCCAGAGACGGACTTGCCAGAAAAGCCACTTTGTGGCCCTACCGAGGCCCCTCTGGCTCCCACGCTCTGCCGGTTTCCAGCTTGGAAGCTTTTCCACAGGACCGCCACAGTCAAGGTCCTCCAGAAAAAACGGGTTCTCTCCTCCTCGTAAAATTACTTTCAAAGGTGCAGCCGCACATGGCTCCTGCCCAGAGCCACGAGGCAAATGCACGGAAGAGTTCCAGTTCAGAATCTGCTGATCACTTAGGGACCAATTATGAGCCCGCTCCTGAATCCAAGACCCACCACTTTCCTAAAGTCGGTCCAAGAGTAGCGTAAACATTCCGAGGCACAATTCGACAGCTTTGCTCACCTCAGCCAGGTTTTCAGATCAGCAGCCAAGAAGACCCAGCCTTTAAATGTAGGCCTAGAAGCCCTGACCGAAGGGACAGCATCTGGACCCTTCAAGCCTCCCAACCCCCTCTCCAGCTCTTTCCATACTTCCCACAACAGCCAAGTACCTTTTAGATCTCATATGCATCTCCTTCTCTGAAATGCATCTTTCTTTGGGTTTGAACAAGTTATCTGGAAGAAATAGAAAAAGGATTAATTTCAGGAGATACAGAATAGCACAGTGTATGGAACCACCCTGAGGGAGAGCCAGAACATTCTCTGTGGTTGTTAACCCTCCTCCAAGCTATACCCTGAGACAAATACTGTAGGTTCCAATTGACCATAGTTGGCCTCAGCAATAGTTAAATAGAGTGAAAGCACAATGTTAGGATCTCTGAGTTGTGAACTTGACACAATCTAGAATCACTGAGGAAGAAGGTCTTCCTGAGGGATTATGTAGCTCAGACTGGCCTGTGGACATGACTGTGAAGGGTCTGTCTTGATGGCTAATAGAAGTAGGAAGGTCCATGCTGAAGGAGGCTGGTATCATTTCATGGCTGGGCCCTGAACATGTTAAGAGCTCTGGCTGCTCTTGCAGAGGGACTCAGACTCAGCTCCCAGCACCCACATGGTGGTTCACAACTATTTGTTAACTCCAGTTTCAAGGGATCTGATACTTCCTTCTGGCCTCTGTGGGCCCCACATGTACATGTGGTGCATATGTACAGACAGACATTCATATGTATAAAGTAAAAACAAAACTTTAGAAAAATAGGAAAAAAATATCTAGCTAAGTACCATACATACAAGCAATCAAGGATTCCTGAATTTATTCTCTATCTTTGGCTTTCCCCAATAATAAAATGAAATTTGGAATTGTAAACCTTAATATGCCCTTACCTCTCTTATATCACATCACCTCTTGATAGGATATTTTATCACACAGTACATGAGCTACTGCACAGAGAGCTATCCCACCAAACACTTCTTTTAGCAGGAAGAAGTCATGTCTTGGTGAAGTGACAAGGGTGAGAGCACTGCTCAGAGGAAAACTTTAACACCAGGTTCAGAGGATTCTAAAGACAGGGAGACCCAAGCACCCCTAGAATATTCTGAAAGGGGAGGTCTGGCTCCTGCTTACAGTTTTTCAGCAAGGAAACTAAAGAGATTCTACCTCTGTAATATAAAGCACTTCTTAGACCCTTTAAAGCCTAGAGACGTCATGGGACAAGTCACATATGCTAGTGCCCCTTGACTAAAAAAAGTACACTAGAGTAGGCATGAAATCATGACATTGTTTTCTGTGAGTCTTTTTTTTTTTAAAGTGTTAAGTAATAGCTTCAATTATCAATTGGACAAAACTTAGTATCACCTGGGAAGAAAGACTCAATGAGGGACTGTTTAAATTGGGTTGGTCTTTAGGCTTGTCTGTGGTGGGTTGTATTAATTATGTTAACTGATGTGGGAAGACCCAGTCCACTCTGGGTGGCACCATTCCCTATGCAGGGGATTCTGAATTGTATGGGAGTGAAGAAATCCAACTGAGTACAGAAAAAACAAGCAAGCTGTAACAGGAGCAGCTTCCCATGGTGATGAACTGTAAGGTAGAATAAACCCTGTTCTTCGTCAAGTTGCTTTTTGTCAGGGTAGTTTATTACAAAAAATATAAGTAGAACAGTGTGTGTGTGTGTGTGTGTGTGTGTGTATTGTGTGTGTATGTATAATATATAAATATTATACACACATATATAATCTTTATTTTTAATAATATCTTTAAAATGATATATCTAAAAAATTCTTTCTACCATTTGCAATACCTGAAAAAACAGTCTTAATTTAGCCAAGGGTGTGGTTCAATTAGTTCTCCTAGAATGCTATCACAAGGGGTTATATCTAAGTAGCTGTCATGCTTTCTGGAAAGTCTAGACAATAATAAGGAGTCAGGCTTCCATGGAGGTATAGGAAGACAGGATTATTAAGAAATGGGCAATAAATAAAACATAGTCACTGGTTCACAGTGTGGAATACATCTTTGTGGACCAGTTTATATCCTGTCCATAGTCATTAAAGAAAGGACTATGATATTTTTATGATTATAAGTATGGTTTGTAATTTTTTTTATCCACCCACTCCATGACATGGTGCTTAAGAGTGGAAAGACTCCAGAGTTCAGAAAGGTGGGGGCTGTGAGGAGAGATGACATCGGCACGTGATGCAATGAGGCACAGGTCCTCCTGGTGCCCCACCCTAGGCTCTACCCCTGTTAGGGCTCCTGGATCTTCCTAGAATGAACCAACAGATTTCCAGCTAAGTCTGTCGGGATCCTGGTCATTGTGCATATTCAAATATGTGCATATATGAAGACTTCCCTCAGAGAGGCAGAGGAAGCCTTAAGCAGAGTCTTAAACCCAATTTTGAATTAGCATTCTTTAGGAGCCAGGGTGGAGCCAGTGTAGACAGACATAGGCACGGTATCCAGGGGGATAAACACATTATAAACTGTATTTGTAAGGCTTTTCATAATCTCCAATTGGCGGTATGTGGTCTATTCTGGAAACCAGCCATTCATTTTCTACTCAATCTGTTTTTTTAGAGCACCTGATACCACAATTAAGATTTGGTTCTATTTCCAAGAGGAAACAAAAGGAGCTGTGAGCCACCAGACACTCCCAGGCCTCTGTTTTCTGAACAGTTTTTAGCCAGCTGTGAGATCAGGAGGTGAGATCCTGGACCCAGCAGTCCTCAATGGGTACAAAACAAGCAGGTCTATATCCAAGACCAAGCAAGTCTATATCTCCCACGCTCACTCTGACCGTGGGGGAGGGGGTTACTATGGATTTTGAGTCTGCTTAATATCTCCAAGCCCGTCTGATAAGTGGGAGGTGTGCTGGGGCTGCTTGGCCAGGAGAAGAGAGGCAGAAGGCAGAGGGTACACCTCCCTGGAGGGAAGGAATGAAGTGAAACTTTCCGAGAGGCTCTAAGGTCACTCAGGTAGAAAGACTCTACCTGCCTTGAGCAGTTTTAGTTTCTGTTTTTGTTGTGGACATATAATATCCTGACAAAAGCAAACTTAGAGGAAAAGGGGTGTATTTGGCTTATAGTTTCCGGACAATCCATCATTTCAGGCTTGTCAAGGCAAGAACTTGAGGCAGCAGGTCAGATGCACAGTCAAAAGCAGAGGAAGAAAAGAATAAAGGCACCACTGCTTACTGCTCAACTAGATTTCTCTACTCTTATATCCAAGGCCCTAAACACTACAGGAATGATATTACTCACTTTCAGTTGGGACTTTCCACACCAATTAAGATAATTAGGACAAGAGTTAACACACACACACACACACACACACACACACACACACACACACAGAGAGAGAAACACAATCTAGATAAATCCCTCACTTACACTGTTTTCCCCAGGTTTCCTTGTTGCACTAAGTTGACAAACTATTCTGCCAATGGCACTTTGGCTTTGGCAGTTTGTGGGGAAAATGGCCAGAACAGAGGTATGGGAGGATAGGGGAGGAGGGACTTTGGGCATCTGAGTGGTCATAACGATTCTGTCTGCCCTTGCAGAAGCTTCCTTTTGTGACCTCAGTCTTCCTCCTAATCCTGTGGCATGCTCATGATGTTTGGCATTTTAGGGCTGGTGTTCATTAGTTTTCAAAGGGTGAATTTTACCTGCTCAGGTTCACTGTATGTCAATGAGAGGCAGGACTGGATTCCAGCCCCATTAGCCTACTGCCATCCACATGCACTCTGGACCACAATACACTGCCACCAACTGGTAGCTACAGGATTTGTTTTTTGAGGACTACAAACAAGGGTTCTTCCATCTCTCATGAGATCAATCCCAAATTTATCTCCCACACACTTTTTTCCTTTTATAGCTCTTCAAGGATTTGGTGTGACTCATGGGGAATTCATTTAATGGGATGCATCATGGTACATGTCTCCCGTATACTCATGTGGTTGAATACTTGGTGGTACTTTTGGAGGTGGGGCCTTGCTGGAGGAAATGGGATGCTAGAGGGCTGGCCTTAAAGTTTCTATAGTCTGGCTTCACTTCTTGTCAGATCTCTACTTTGTAATACACCCAGAAAAAAAGCAAATCACCTCTCGTACCACAACAACTGTGAGCTGATTCTGCTGATATGTATCCCCTACCTTGACGGCCTGTATCCTCCAACTGAGAGCCAGGATAAATCCTTCCTCTTTTACACTGATTTGTCAGCTGTGTTGATTCATCAGCTGTTTAGTCTTAGCAAAGAGAAGCCTGTTCCATATGTGCTTTGCTCAAAGATATAGGGATACCCCACCTGCTTACAGAACTTCTACTTTTATAAAACTCAGACTGGTGAAAATCATTTTCAACTCCTTTCTGAATCTTTTATGGATTTTCTTAGAGTTGTATATATTCTGGGTTCTTTGGAGGAAAAAAACAACAACTATATCTATTCTATTATCAATTATCAAGGGGACTTTTCTACAGTAAAATTAGCAAAGTAATCTGCATTTTAGAACACACACACACACACACACACACACACACACACACACACACCAGGCCCTCCTAATTTCATTTGGCAAGATCAGGCTTCCTTAAGGCCTTGCCTTGTCCTCCAAGCTTCTGAGGCAGCTCTTGTAAAACCCAAGTCCCCAAATCCCATTAATTTGTATAAACACAGGAAGGTATTTATTGCAATTTCTACATCAATTGTGTGTGAGCACATACGGTGACAGGTGGCCTCAGCATGCAGCCTCTTGACAGTGTCATGTCACCAGGAGGCAGCCAGGACCACCCTGATGCCAATACAGCTGGTTGCTTGGGGATTCCAGCTCTTCCCCTTCTGAAAAGCTTTACAGTTCCCATGGGCTGGCAAAGCTTCAGCCTCCCTCTGCAGTCATCTATGTGATAATCAAGTCTTCAAGATCTCGCTCAACAACAAACTCCCAGGAGCCTTTCTTTGATCACCCTGGGCTCTTGGAAGAATGTCTTAGACATTTGCTGCTTTTCCTAAGGAACACTCAAACCAAGTTCTGCCTTTTGGAACACAGAAGAACCAATAAGCTGTCCTGCAAATTAAATACTTGGTCTGCACCTCCTTAAGTCTTCTATAAAAAAGCACTAAGGCCTGGCCTTTTCATGAAGAGTGAAAATATGGTGTGTTCTAGGGCACCTTGACTTGCATTCTAAGACCACAGGGTTGGTCATTGAATGATTTCAGATAAACAGCTGACTGGAGCCATCACATCATGGTTTCTGAGATTCAGCTGAGATTCAGCTAACTTCTCATGTTTATCTACCTCACCACTGTGGAACCTCTAGTTCATGTGAAGTAGGCAATAGTAGGCTGACTTATCTTGGACTAATGAGAACTTCTGAAATTAACCACACAAAGGCTTAGTGAAGATTAGTGTTGACTCTTAATTTCTCTGATGAGAAATGCCAGTGCATTTCACCTCTCTAACCTCCTGTCCTGCGTATGTGGAATCCTGTCTCTGCTGGAAGCTACCCTTGCTGACCACCTTGATCTAGGAGCGTGGGAGGTAGGTGGGAGGCCCGGAGAGGCTATGGTGATTATGAAAACAAAGCTGTGCACCCACCATCATGCAAACACATGAGAGAGTTTGAAAAGGTGCTACAGCTCTCTGTTCCTTCTGGACAAAAGAAAAAAAAGACCCAAGGGGGTCTCCAGAAAACAAATGTGAGGAATAAAATGGCAAAGAGGTTGGTGGGGGTGGGGGGAGCATGGAAACCATTGTGTCCCCAGAGAGTTACCCTCAAACTGAGAGCAGGGACACCATCTCAGGGGTCGGGTGAGAAGACAAGGTGGAAGAGAGTGAAGGACCAGGTTGAAGGGTCCTTTGGGAAGACTGAATGAATGGGACCACGATGACTGAGGTAGCCAGCAACATCCCTTCTGGGAAGACCTTGCTGCAGTGGCCAGTGAGAGGACTGTGAAGCCACATATGAAGAACATTGATTAAAGATTAAACACTGATTAAAAATACTTTTTTTTCTTGAGAGAATTGGGTTCTCTATGTACTTTAGAGCTATCCTGCTCTAGTTCTGGGACCCATGAGCACTGTCGTTGTCATCCATTTCCTGACTCCTCAGAGGTCCTCTCTGATAGGATTCTAAACTTGAATTACAGCTGTCTGCCTGCCTTTTTTCCCCAAAGTGGCATAAGCTTCCAAGACAAGGAGGGCCTCTTTTCTATCCATTTATATTGTGTACTGGCTGGTTTTGTGTGTCAACATGACACAAGCTGAAGTTATTACAGAGAAAGGAGTTTCAGTTGGGGAAGTGCCTCCATGAGATCCAGCTGTGGGGCATTTTCTCAATTAGTGATGAAGTGGGGAGGGCCCCTTGTGGGTGGTGCCATCCCTGGGCTGGTATTCTTGGGTTCTATAAGAAAGCAGGCTGAGCAAGCCAGGGAAAGCAAGCCAGTAAGGAACATCTTCTCCATGGCCTCTGCATCAGCTCCTGCTTCCTGACCTGCTTGAGTTCCAGTCCTGACTTCCTTTTGTGATGAACAGCAATGCAGAAGTGTAAGCTGAATAAACCCTTTCTTCCCCAACTTGCTTCTTGGTCATGTTGTTTGTGCAGGAATAGAAACCCTGACTAAGACATACTGCCTAGGTCAGCACCCCTCCCCCTCCCTGTCCACACTCTGCCCCTCCAACCAGAAGACATGAGATGCCCCAGACTAATATTGCCTAGCCCAGCAAGGGACAAAGGGATCAAGCAATCTTCATTAGTTTCCTCTAAAAGCCAGAGGGATTACCAAAGAGGACTAGCCTAAAGGTGCCAAGGACACATGGACCCATGAGCCACATTTATAGAAACCGATTAACTAGTGTTGGCAACAACAGAGGTCGCCAAACTAAACCAGATCACTATTTTTATTGAGGATAGAAGGCCCAAAGTCAACACCAAAGGGCGTCCACTTCCAAAGAAAACTATCTGGCTGTTGGCCCCAGGAGCTTCCACAATGTTTAGGGAATAGAAAGAACTCCACTTCTATTAAAACTTAATGACCCCTAATTCTTAATGATCTAACTCAACAAGACATGGGATACTATATAAAGATAATGTAAGCATGCATAAATTAAAAATTATGCATGTTTATGGTGTACACAGGGTCATTCATTTGTCTCGAGTGTCTGATGATAGCTAAGTCTAACTTGTGCCGGATTCATGTTACTGTAACAGAAGGTAGTGTGAAGGATAAGAAAAAAGCCAAGTCCTCCTGTGGCTTCATGGACTCGAGGATACCCAACTGAATTGGCACTGATGATGAATAACAAAGCCCTTAACGTATAAACATCTTAGATGCTGCATGGAACTTAATCATTCATGGAGTTTACTGTGATGGATGAAATGCCACTCTGAGATAGTGTGAGAGTTAAATCTTGATCCAGGCTGCAGGAACAATGTGACCAGCTACCTCCAGCCCTACCACCATGCTCTGCTCCCCTAAACTGAGGAGCCTGTCCTTCCTGGAGCTTCTTTTCTCGGGTATTTGATCGCAGGAATGAGGAAAGTAACAGACACACCAGTATTCAACATTTCCATTGGCTGAATCTAGGAGCTGTGCTTTGTGTGATCATGGAAGCTCTCCGTGCCAGGACAGACAACACAGCATCAGGGCTCCATGTGAATGGGAAACAGCCTACGTGAGGGCTCTGTCCTTCTCCCGGTCGTTGTGTCAGCTCAAGTTGTGCTCTGTCTGGCAGGCTTCTCTCTTTTCTGTGCTTATTTCATAGCAGACCATTTTTAAAGCACTTCTGTGACAGGCTCTTCGTATTCCAGAAGACTCCATGCTGGGCATCATCACAGATAGCACAGGAGCCAGCATGGACACAGTTCTAGGCCACCTTCCAGAATGAGGCAAAGCCAGTTATAGATAGAAACAGGCCCCACACTGTCTGCTGCCCAGACAGTCCCGAGGGCTCCAGCCCTCATTCCAGGCATTGGTGGACCAAAGCATCCCAGGCAGACAATAGGAACACTTCCTCACTGTTCTAAATTTCCAAGGAAAAATATAAAATTGCAGCTCCAGTTGGGGGCTTCTTTAGTAACCATAATGGCTATAAACAAACAAATAACAAATCACAGAACAATATTTCCAAAGTGGACTTTTGAGACAGTCCAAGGTTAAAGATGTTTAGGGAAAAATAAGGTGAAATAGATTTAAATACTTTACTGCAGGACTTGTAAGTGCCTTTAACAGGATAAGTAGCACAAACACTTGTCAAAATAACTCTAAGAGACATGGGTCTTGCCCTGGAACTGTAGGAAGCATTGGACTGGAGGACACTGAGGAAAAGAGAAAAGACAACTACAGGATCATTAGAGATAATCTGCATTTTCCAAAATTATCGGTGCCCATTGGATGGAATTTAATCTTCATCAATAAAATAAAATCTGGCTAGGTATGGTGACACACCTGTAATCCAGCACAGAAGAAACTGGAGCAGGAGGACTGCCATGAATACAGTGCCAGCCTGGGCTACAGAGTACCACCAGGTCAGTCAAAGCCACATCGCAAAACCCTGCTTTCCTGCTGCTACTAGCAATAATAGTAATTATTATTACTAATAATTACATAATAAAATTATTATTATTATTATTATTATACAGTTTGGCATATATAAAATCTAATTTTTCTTCCCAACCGCTTAATTTCCAGCAGTAACAATTCTGAAACTAATTATTTATTAATAAATGCTTCGACCATAAGTTACTGCTTGTTCTCTGACTTGCTTTTAACTTACTGTCCCTTTTATACTAACCTAAGTTCAGTTGTGTGGTTTACATCACTCTCCTTGGCATTATGGGGCTAATCTTCCATGCTCCTATTTCTCAAAATTCTTTCTATCCCTGCCAGATATCCCACCTCCTATTTTCTACCTCACCTCATTGGCTGTATGGTTTTTTATTGACAGGTGGTGCTTATAAGAGATTCTCTCTACAACTTACATTTTCTGGAATATACACAGGTTCTGGTCTTTGGTCCCTCCAAATGTGCTTGTCTGTAAGACTCTGGATCCATGCACAGCATCATGAATAATGTTATTTCCAATACTTCTGTAAAATAGACTAAGTACCAAGAGAGGTTCCTTATCTGTGGCTTCCTCAGTAGAACGACAGACCAGGAAGACTCCTGCAGCCTGTGCTGCCCTAATAGACAAGGGCTGCTGAAATCTCTGGTAGGACCAACCTCAACTAACAGCTACACAGGCTTACTTCACTGTGCTGTCACTGGATCCAGAGGTGGCACAGGCACCCCCTTAATTTCCATATACCTATCCACAGAGATTAATACCTCTAACCCCAGAGCTAAGTTCTACCACATGTGCACACATTAATACACAGCAAGAAAAAAATGAAAATCTAAGGAAGTGTACTCTTTTTTTTTTTTTAGGAATTGTTTCTTTTTTTTTATTCGATATATTTTTTATTTACATTTCAAATGATTTCCCCTTTCCTAGCCCCCCCTGACTCCCCAAAAGTCCCGTAAACCCCCTTCTCTCCCCCTGTCCTCCCACCCACCCCTTCCCACTTCCCCATTCTGGTTTTGCTGAATACTGCTTCACTGAGTCTTTCCAGAACAAGGGGCCACTCTTCCTTTCTTCTTGTACCTCATTTGATGTGTAGATTATGTTTTGGGTATTCCAGGTTTCTAGGTTAATATCCACTTATTAGTGAGTGCATACCATGATTCACCTTTTGAGTCTGGGTTACCTCACTTAGTATGATGTTCTCTAGCTCCATCCATTTGCCTAAGAATTTCATGAATTCATTGTTTCTAATGGCTGAATAGTACTCCATTGTATAGATATACCACATTTTTTGCATCCACTCTTCTGTTGAGGGATACCTGGGTTCTTTCCAGCATCTGGCAATTATAAATAGGGCTGCTATGAACATAGTAGAGCATGTATCCTTATTACATGGTGGGGAATCCTCTGGGTATATGCCCAGGAGTGGTATAGCAGGATCTTCTGGCAGTGAGGTGCCCAGTTTTCGGAGGAACCGCCAGATTGATTTCCAGAGTGGTTGTACCAATTTGCAACCCCACCAGCAGTGGAGGAGTGTTCCTCTTTCTCCACACCCTCTCCAACACCTGCTATCTCTTGAATTTTTAATCTTAGCCATTCTGACTGGTGTAAGGTGAAATCTCAGGGTTGTTTTGATTTGCATTTCCCTAATGACTAATGAAGTTGAGCATTTTTTAAGATGCTTCTCCGCCATTCGAAGTTCTTCAGGTGAGAATTCTTTGTTTAACTCTGTACCCCATTTTTTAATAGGGTTGTTCGGATTTCTGGAGTCTAACTTCTTGAGTTCTTTATATATATTGGATATTAGCCCTCTATCTGATGTAGGATTGGTGAAGATCTTTTCCCAATTTGTTGGTTGCCGATTTGTCCTCTTGATGGTGTCCTTTGCCTTACAGAAACTCTGTAATTTTATGAGGTCCCATTTGTCAATTCTTGATCTTAGAGCATATGCTATTGGTGTTCTGTTCAGAAACTTTCTCCCTGTACCAATGTCCTCAAGGGTCTTCCCCAGTTTCTTTTCTGTTAGCTTCAGAGTGTCTGACTTTATGTGGCAAAGTGGCAGTTTATAAAATCAACTCAAGCAAATCAGTGGCCTTCCTATACTCAAAGGATAAGCAGGCTGAGAAAGAAATTAGGGAAATGACCCCCTTCACAATAGCCACAAACAGTATAAAGTATCTTGGGGTGACTCTTACCAAACATGTGAAAGATCTGTATGACAAGAACTTCAAGACTCTGAAGAAGGAAATGGAAGAAGACCTCAAAAAATGGGAAAACCTCCCATGCTCATGGATCGGTAGAATCAATATAGTTAGAATGGCCATTTTGCCAAAAGCAATATACAGATTCAATGCAATACTCATCAAAATCCCAACTCAATTCTTCACAGAATTAGAAAGAGCAATTATCAAATTCATCTGGAATAACAAAAAACCCAGGATAGCTAAAACTATTCTCAGCAACAAAAGAAAGTGTGGGGGAATCAGTATCCCTGACCTCAAGCAATACTACAGAGCAATAGTGTTAAAAACTGCATGGTATTGGTACAGTGACAAGCAGGAGGACCAATGGAACAGGATTGAAGATCCAGAAATGAACCCACACACCTATGGCCACTTGATCCTGGACAAAGAGGCTGAAAACATCCAATGGAAAAAAGATAGCCTTTTCAACAAATGGTGCTGGTTCAACTGGAGGTCAGCATGCAGAAGAATGCGAATTGATCCATCCTTGTCTCCTTGTACTAAGATCAAATCCAAATGGATCAAGGACCTCCACATAAAGGAAGTGTACTCTTACAAAGAATGCAACCATTGTCCAGCAGCTGACAACAAAGACTCAGAGATCTAAAGAAATCCCTTGAAAAGGAATTGAAGTAATTGTACTGTAGTTTACGAGAACACAAACAGTTCAATGAAATTAGGAAAACAACAAATGAGCAAAATAGTAAACCAGATTGAAATGTTCTTTTAAAAGATGGAGCTCTGCCGAGCATGGTGGTACACACTTGTAATCCCAGCACTTGGGAGGCAGAGGCAGGTGGATTTCTGAGTTCGAGGCCAGCCTGGTCTACAGAGTGAGTTCCAGGACAGCCAGGACTCCACAGAGAAACCCTGTCTTGGGGAGGGAGGAGGAAACAACCAAAAAAAAAAAAAAAAAAAAAAAAAAAGAGGGAGCTCTGTAATTATGAAGCTAAAAACTACCATAAATGAAATGAAAAATGTAGCAATCAGACGTATTAAACAGAAGAATCTGAACTTCAAAATGGGATATTTAAAATTATCTTGTCATAAAAATGAATAAAAGAGAATAGAGAAATTCTACATGTTTTAGGAGACATCATTAAAACACCTAAAATGTTGTATCACAAGATTCTAAGATGAGAAAGACAAATGGGCAGAGTTTATTGAAAGAAACAATGCTAAGTACAGGGAACACAAACCTTTCAGTCAGACTCAACTCCCCAAAACAAACATAAAATCTTGGAAGTAAACAGAGAAAGAAGATTCTTACACATCCCAGGGCATTCAGATCTCTCATCCAAAAAATCAGTTGCCAAGAGGCAACAGAATGTCATATTCCAAAGGCTAAAAGAGAAACCTCAGCAAAAATGCTAAACCACTTCCAAAAATAAACAAAACAAAAACCAACAAACAATTGCTAACCCAATGTACTTTACTGGACAAAGCAGTCTAGAAATAAATGCATAAATGCTTTCCTTGAATAAATTCACTTTTCTTTTCTTTTGTCTTTTCTTTTCTTTTCTTTTCTTTTCTTTTTTTGTCTTTGAGACAGGGTTTCTCTGTGTAGCCCTGGCTGTCCTGGAACTCTCTCTGTATACCAGGCTAGCCTGGACTCAGAAATCTGCCTGCCTCTGCCTCCCAAGTGCTGGGATTAAAGGCGTGTGCCACCACCGCCTGGCCTAGGATGTGGAGAAAGAGGAACATGCCTCCACTGCTGGTGGGATTGTGAGATGGTACAACCACTATGGAAATCAGTCTGGCAGTTCCTCAGAAAACTGGAAATGACACTTCCAGAGGACCCTGCTATACCTCTCCTGGGCATATACCCAGAGGATTCCCCAGCATGCAATAAGGACACATGCTCCACTATGTTCATAGCAGCCTTATTTATAATAGTCAGAAGCTGGAAAGAACCCAGATGTCCCTCAGTGGAGGAATGGATACAGAAAATGTGGTATATTTACACAATGGAATACTACTCAGCAATTAAAAGCAATGAATTCATGAATTTTTTTAGGCAAATGGTTGGAACTGGAAAATATCATCCTAAGCGAGGTAACCCAATCACAAAAGAATACACATGGAATGCAATCATTGATAAGAAGATATTAATTAACCCAGAAGCTCTGAATACTGAAGACACAATTAGCTTATCAAACGATTCCCATGAAAAAGGAAGATGAGGGCCCTGATCCTGGAAAGACTTGATACAGAATTGTAGGGGAGTACCAGGACAGAGAAAAGGGAGGGGGAATGATTGGAGAATGGATGGAGAAAAGAGGACTTATAGGACATATGGGGAGGGGGGAACTGGGAAAGGGGAAAGCATTTGGAATGTAAACAAAGAATATAGAATTTAAATATATATATATATATACAAAAACAAAAGAATAAGTTCACTTATCCTGCTTTGCCAAAAATGGCAAAGGACATTCTTCATGCAGAAATGAAAGGCTTCAAACTAGTGATGGGAAAACACATGGTATGAGAATCACTGAGAAAGTACTTAGGCAGCACAAATCAGCATATAATGTTGCAGTGAAAGTGATTCATACCTCTAATAGGTTAAGAGAAAGAGGTAATTAAAATATAGCTAAGCTAAGGAAATTGCACTATAAAATATGTAACTTATTGCACCAACCCCCCCCCCCAAATTGGTAGTGAGGAGTTAAAAATATTAGCTGAGTGGTAATAGCTCATGCCTTTAAGACCAGCACTCAGGAGGCAGAGACAGGCAGATCTCTATGAGTTTGAGGGCAGCCTGGTCTACAGAGGGAGTACACAGAGAAACCATGTCTCTCTCCTATATCTATATCTATATCTATATCTATATCTATATCTATATCTATATCTATATCTATATCTATATCTATCTATCTATATCTATATCTGTATATCTATATTTATGTATATAGATATAGATATAGATATAGATAGATGGATATAGATAGAGAGAGATAGAGAGATAGAGAGAGATAGAGATAGAGATAGAGATAGAGATAGAGATAGAGATAGATGTAGCTGGAGGGATTTTGGGGAGGGTCGATATTTCTGAGACATATCAATCTTCCCATCCCATATCCCAAGTACTAAGATTATACCAGGGGCCCTTTAAGCTTCATAAATACATAGTTTCTATAACCAAGTAAAGTTGAATTACTATTAATTTAAGGAGCTTGTTATAATACTGTAAGACTCAGGTAGCTACATTGAAAGCCAATCAGCAGGTGTGAGAAATAATAGAAAGGAATTGGTGGTGGCTATACCCACAGATGAGTGTAAACAATCAGAGAAGCTGGTTCTTACAGTAGATAGAAACTAACAGAGACCCACAACTGGTCAATATGCGGAGAATAAGAGTGCTCGTCTCCAAATGGTACAACTATACCTCGTCTCTCCCTTCAAGGTCCAGGTATCTATGCAAAAGATGGGGCAGGAAGATGGTCAGAGCCAGAGGTAGAGAATGACTCTAAGGAAACAGCATTTTGCAGACCCAACAAGGCAGGTGCACACATGAATTCATAGTGAGTGTAACAGCATGCTTAAGGCCTGTAGCATGAGCAAGCCAGGAGAGGTGGAGCCAAGGAACTACCACAAGCTAATGAGCTATTGGCATTTACTTGCTGCTTGGAAAAGGAAAGTTAATTATACCAATGAAGTGACATTTGGTATATTAACTACACTCCAGGGCAGGCCCCACACCCAGTAGTAGCCAGCCAATACAAACGAACTTGATGGGTTTAAAAGGCACACAGGCACAAAGATGTAGATGCAGATGCGCGCGCGCACGCACGCACGCACACACAGAGGTTGGATGGGTAGGGAGATGGGTAGGCATTGAGAGGAGGATGAAAATGATCACTATAAAATTCTCAAAGAATAGATGGAAATGTTATTTAAAAACAAAAAAGAGTCAAATCCTCTAGTGAGAATTTGGGTTTCTTTAAAAATACAGATATGTTATATGAATATGTCTTTGTTTCAATCCAGGTGTAAAATATGGGGCTGCTTCATTGTTTACAGTAGCTAACTATCCTTTGTCTCATGCTCTGGCAGGGTCATGATTTTGCCAGCTGAAGACAGTTTACTCTTCAGAGGGTATAAAAGAGTCACAAGGCTGTTCCTTGGCTGCTGGTGGTGGTGGTTGCTTGTTGCTGGATTGCCGACTGTTGGTTGGAGATACCCTGATTACAAAGGTTGGACTTGTTCCAAGGAACTCAACACTCATAATCAGCAAATAGTAGTCTAAAGAGATTGACACCCCATCTCCCCTTTATTCTTCTTTCTCTCCTACCTAGTATTGGGAGATTGGAAGGGATTATGGTGGAGTTAGGTTGGTAGAGAAAAAGAGCCAAAAAAAGTAGCCAAAAAGCACAGTGACAAAATCCATCACTACAAAACCATCAGCATAGGAGACAGCAAGGGAGGAAAAACCCTGAGAAACTATAAAAAGTAAGAAACAAGAAACTAACAAAATTACAGCAGGAAGGTCTGACTTTTCACCAATTATCTGGAATGTAAATGAATTAAATCACCTACCAGATGTCAGAGTGGGCGCTGAGGAGATGGCTCAGTGGTTAAGAGTTCCGACTACTTTTCCAGAGGACCAGAGTTCAATTTCTAGCACACACATAGCAGCTCACAAGGATGTATAACTCTAGTCTCAGGGGATCTGGCTCCCTCTTCTTGCCTTTTCAAGAACTGCATGTACGTGATACGTGCACACATGCAAGTAAAATGCCCATAAACATAAAATAAGGGGGGAAAAGTCATGGAGTGAATGCATGGATTAAAACAAGCCAGTCTTAGTGGCACAGGTCTGTGATCCTAGTACTTGGTAGAAGAATCAGGAGGATTTCTAGTGCAGTGTATAACAAGACCTTCTCCTAAGAGAATAAAAATAGATGCAAATATAAATAATAAATATAAAACAAGACAGATTTGTAAACTTCTTATTAGAATTTGCTGTGGCTTTAATGGTACATAGACCAGTAAGATTTCAATGTAAAAGATGCTCCATGTAAAGGGAGACCAAAAGGGTCCAGGAGAGGCTCTCCTTAGATCAGAAGAAATAGACCAAGCTAAACATGGGGAGAGAGTCAAGATGGTTTATATAATGATATAGGTTAATGGTGTGATATAGAGAAATACTACTAAAGATCGGGAGGTAATATATGAAGAGTATAAAATAATTACATACACATGCATGTATGGGCGCACACACACATGCACACATTGGAATACCCAAATGTATCAAATAAATAATACTATGACAATAGATGAGAGAGCCATACAATACAGGGACTACAAGATCTTACTTTTAAAGGTGGATGCCTTCAAAGGACAGAAAAATCAGTGCAGGAACATTCAACCATTCAACTTTGCTACCCTTTAAATAAAATGTACCTAACAGATACACTCACTCACACACACACACACACACAGATTATATATATATATATATATATATATATATATATATAACATTCTACCCCCAACCATATTCTTCTCTAAAGCCATTGAGTCTCTGTGTCTCTGTTTTGGGACAGATTATGTTTGGTCACAGGCATGCCATGCCTCAGTAAGTTTGAGACTACAGCCATAGTACTATAAGGTGAAATCAACTGTAAGAAAGATCATCCTAAGCAAGGTAATGCAATCACAAAAGAATACACATGGAATGCAATCATTGATAAGTGGATATTAATTAGCCCTGAAGCTCTGAATACTGAAGATACAATTAGCATATCAAATGATTCCTATGAAGAAGGAAGAAGAGGGCCCTAATCCTGGAAAGGCTTGATCCAGCATTGTAGGGGAGTACCAGGACAGAGAAAAGGGAGGGGGAAAGATAGGAGAATGGATGGAGAGAAGAGGACTTATGGGACATATGGGGAGTGGGGAACTGGGAAAGGGGAAAGCTTTTGGATTGTAAACAAAGAATATAGAACATTTATATTTTTCTTTATATATATATATATATATATATATATATATATATATATATATATATATATATATATATATAAAGTTCACAAATACATGGAGATTAAATAAGATGCATTAGCACAACCAATGATCTCAAGAAGAGAGCAAAGGAGACTAAATATCAGAAGACAGAAGTGGAACAGCATACCAATACACACAGAATTTGGCAGAAACAACCCTAAGAGAAAAGTTCATATGCCTACACCCATGAAGATTTCAAAAGATGTAACATTATCCACAAGGAATCAGATAAAGAAGACTAGACTAAGGCCAAAGTTAGTAGAAGGGAAAATGGCAACAATCAAAGCAGAAACAAGTGAAATGAAGATTAGAAAAACAATGCAAAGGATAAAGATAACAAAGGGTTGGGTTTGAGGGCTGATGAGATTGCTCAGCAGCTAAAGAGTGCTTGCCAGAAAGCCTGATGACCTGAAGTCCATTGCTAGAACCTAGGTAAAGGTAGTAGGAAAGAAAATAGAGTTTGCAAAGTTGTCATCTTTCTCCCACATGCATTCAAAGGCAAGCACGCGCGCACACACACACACACACACACACACACACACAGGGTATGTATTGTAGGGGTGGATATTCCTTTTAAAAATATGTGGGTTTGAGACAAGGAAAATTGACAAACCTTTACACTAAAAAAAGAAAACACTCAAAGGAATGAAATCAGAAATTAGGGGAGACATTGCAACGGATACAAAGGACCACGAGAGACAACTGTATATAATTATATCTACAAACTGGATATAAAGGAGGGCATAAATTCCTGGGAAGTGAAAATCTACCAAGGATAAGTCAAGAAAGAGAAAGGAAGGACAGAGTAATAGCAAGTGAAGATGTTCAAGAAGAAACATAAAAGAAAACAAACAAACAAACAAACAAACAACAACAAAAGAATGCCATCAAGGGGAAGCCTGGGGTCCTCACTGTTGACTTTTAGCAAAAAGCTCAGTGAGATCCAACAGAAGCCTTCCTGGCACTTTTAGACAACTGAAGAGAGTACTTCCAAATTAATTTTTAAGTGGTTGTGTTACCTTAGTGTCTAACTAGACAAATTTAATACAGATCAACCCGCTGTGATGAACTAAGAGATGAGTAAGTAGAACTCAGTATCACCCAGAGATTTAAAGACTTGTTCACCTGTCAAATAGAACTTTTCCCTGGTGTGTGTGTGTGTGTGTGTGTGTGTGTGTGTGTGTGTGTGTTATGTGGTGTGATGCACACTATTAATAGAACCAAAGAGAAAAAACATTATTTGACAAATTTCAACATTCTGTCATAATAAAACAAAGCTCAATATATTAAGATATGAAGTAATAAAAAGAATATACTTCAGCATGCGGGTCAGAGGTGACAAACCAAGTTAAGGCCACACCCAACATCACACACTTTAAAGTTTCCCCACTAAGGTCAGGAACTGGACGGCTTCTGCTGTCTATAGAGTTAGATATGAGCAGTTAGACAGGGCAAACAATAGGCATCCAGAAAGTGAGATTATCTTTGTATGATGAGCCCATGATTTTATCATGGAGGAACTCCTAAAGATGGCAGCTAAGACTGATAGACTAAGGCATGGATTCAGCACATAATCACTATTGTTTCCATGTGTTATCAACAAAATGGATGGAAAAGTAATCAAGAATGTCCCATACTAATAGCTTCACCCAAAATGAAAATAGAAATAAATTTAAGTAGGCTAGGAAAGGTTCATACTATAAAGTACTGAAGAAAGAATTGGAAAAGACATTAACATATGAAAAAATCACCTGACAATAATTTGAAGAGCATTGTTGAAATATTCACTGGACTCAAAATAATCTATACATCCAATGCATCACCTATACAATTCCCAAAATGACATTTTTTTCACAGAAACAGGAAAAAATGCTAAAATTCACATAGAATGACAAAAGCATCTTAAGTAAAAGAACATACTAGAGGCTCTATGCTACCTGGCATTAATCCTACCATAAAGCAAGAGTAGTCAGAACAGCATGGCTCTGGCATTAGGACAGACATAGACCACAGAACAGAGAACCCAGGAATCGCTTCATATTTTGTTCAATTGATCTTTGACAAAAATTATTGTAAATACACAGTGGACTAAAGGGCAAACTCTTTGATCAATGATGTTGACCTATGCAGAATAATAAGACTAGACTCTTATCTCAGACCATCAATTCAAAATGGAGTAAAGACTTAAACTCGGAATCATCAAGAATGAAACCACCTTAAGAAAACATTTGGAAAAGGCTCCAAGAACACTGCTGCAGACAAAGCATTTTTGGATTATGACTCTCAAAACACAAGGAAAAAATTTAGTTGGAGGATTCTAATTAAAACATCTTGTGAAGCCAAGAGAAAAATCAACCAAGTACAGAGATAACCAGTAAGACAGGAGAAGGTATCTGTACACCATACATTTGATAAAAGGTTGATTTTTAAAACATATTAGGAAGCCAATCCAACAACATAAAGAAAAGAACTTGACAATGAACATGTGAAAATTGCCATTCCCCAAGTGGCCATTAAATAGATGAAAAAATATGCTTGAAATTGTTGTTGCAGGATATTTGATCACATTGTGAACCTCCAGATTGTGGACTGCAAAAACCATCTTGGTAGTGTGACTCAGCCCTAGCACACACCTTTAATCCTCTCTGTAAACAAGAGCTAAGTAAAATCAACAATAGGTCATAGGTCAAGAGGTGGAGCAAGCAACCAGGTGAGAGGGAGTGAGCACAAGAAAACTAAGGAAAGAGAAAGGAGGGTCTTTGAGTTGAAGGGGACTGAAGACAGTGTAGAGAAGGAGGAGAAAGGGCGTCTTCCTTCTGGGACACTGGGGGAGTTGGCAGTGCTTTTATTGCTAGTGCATTTTAAGCTAGCAGGTTTTCACCCCAGCATCTAGCTCCTCAGATGCTAGTAAAATTGGATGGCTGGGATTTTTTTTAAACAAAACAAAAATAAACAATACACAATATACAACTACATGAAAATACAAACTGACCCCACAATCAGATACCACCACATCTCTGCTATGGGAAAAATTATTGCCAGAGCTTCTGGAGAGGGGTGATGAAGAGGGACCTTTACACACTGTTAATAGGAATTGACTCCCTAAAAACTAAAAAGAACTGTCGGTAAATGTGGCACTCACACTGTATGGTGTCTTGTTCCTTGCATTTCGAAGGAAACCACACCAGTATATTGATGAGACACCTGCACTCCTGTTTCCATTGCTGCATCACTTATAACAATATATAATAATACATATATAGATAATGATACTTGTATAACATATAAGATATGTCTATATATGATATTGTTTGTAACAGCGATATATAGTGAGCAGAGGACTTCATGAAAATGAGACTGGTAGGATAGAGAGATGGCTTAGGTTTATTTTTATCTATCTATCTATCTATCTATCTATCTATCTATCTATCTATCTATTGGAGGATTTAAAGTCTTAGCTCTATTTTCATTTACTTTTTGTTGTTTTAAAAGAGAAATAGCAAAGACAACATGGATGACCCTTGTATTAAATGAAATAGGCTGAGAAAAACAAACATTGGGCACTCGCAGACATGCAGTCTAGAATGCAGGTTTCCCCGGGCTGGGTGGAGTGGCCTGGGAAAGGATGGTTAGAAAGGATAAAGTCTGGGTTACTTAAATGGAGGAACATTCTGAAGACCTACTGTACACCAAGGTGGCCAGAGAGTATGGAAAGCATTTGATCTTAAGATAGCTGAGACAAGAAGTAAGGAGAGGGCCCTGATCCTGGATAGGCTTGATCCAGCATTGTAGGGGAGTACCAGGACAGAGAAAAGGGAGGGGGGGTGATTGGAGAATGGGTGGAGAGAAGAGGGCATATGGGACATATGGGGAGAAGGGAACCAGGGAAGGGGAAAGCATTTGGAATGTAAACAAAGAATTTAGGAAAAAAAAAAAAAAGATAGCTGAGACAATGGTCCTCGGACAAAAGGTTAAGTAGGTAGGTGCTGGCTGAGTCCCCCAAAGCCATCTAGTTATTTTGAAGCATGCTTCTTTATGAAGGGAGAGTGCACATCATAAGTTTGTATAGTTTTCATCAACTATACTAGAGTAAAGCTAAAACAAAATACATGTGCTCTTAAGTAAGTTTAAATATGCACTACATACCTTGCCCTCAAGCTGCTGAAACCCTTGCTAATCAAACAGTAGTTTTATCAGTCTTTGCTTGGATTCTAGGATTCTCCAGTTTTGTTTTGTTTTGTTTTGTTTTGTTTTGTTTTGTTTTGAGAATCATAAGAAATGGAGATCTATGCAATATTGATGAACTTCATAAACTATTTCATTGGAGTTTCTGCACAGTTTATTACTTAAGTGTCTCGTAAGACACGAAGGAAGTCATTTGGAAAACAAAACCCAGAACACTGGACAAATCACTCATAAAGCCCCTTTTCCCCACCATCTGCAGAGCAGAGATCCTACTTTTTATGATTGTGATTGGGAATGACCTCATCCAGCAAGGCTAATTCTAACCAACAGATGAGAACTAGTCTTTTCTTCCTACACCTCCAACAACAACAACAAAAAAAAAAAAACGTAAACTTCTTTTAAAAATGAAACAAGGCCATAGGGCAACCCATTGCAGTTTCTAAAGGCTGCCTATGAAGGGCTCTGAACCAGAAGTCTTCAAGTAGCTCCTGCTTCCTGTTTTCTCTGTGAGCTGATAAAGAAAATTTTACTTTTCTCTGATAAGCACATTTTAAAATTCCTCTGTGGTTAATACTGGGAGAGCTGACCACAAATATTTCTCTCAGCATTTTATGGGAAAACATTCAGGGGATCAGATTGAGGCAGAAGTGAGGGTGCCTCAGCCCTGCTGGGCTGGCTGCAGGAGTTGTGGTGACCCAAGGCTGCTGTTATCACTTATCAACTGAGTCACATCTCCCTCTGGGTGTTCTGAGAAGGCAAAGCAATGTTAATACTGGCTCCAGCCAAGAACTATCAGCCATCTTCTGGGAAAGGAAATTTGCAAGTGCCTTCTGGATAATTCCGTCTCTCTACTGGTCCGTGATTTGAAAGGCTCTGCCTTGGCTCACCTTGGGAGGTGTGGATAACACAATTCAGATGAAGTCCACCTGATCTGTGAGATTCAGCAGGGAGGCTGGTAAGCCACGTGGTCACCCATGCTTCTGGTACAGTCCCCCTGCACCCTGACAAGTAGGATATTTGTAAGTAAATAAGAATTCCAAGTTTGCAGATGGCAGGGGGAGCATTGAGGGAAGAGAGGCTTCTGGAAGCAGATGCTCCTGGTGGATTTTCTGCATGCCTAAGGGTGAGATACACAACTTAACTGAAATAGGTGTGGAAGGAGGCCATGAGGAGTGTATGGGAAAGGAGCTAAAGTAATAGCCAGGCCATGTGGCTGTGTCAGGTCCCTGCCAGGTTAAGGCTTAACACTGAAATAAGAGTAAGGACACACGTTTAAGAAAGAACTGGGTGGAGAAGCAAAAGCCTCCACACACCAGGCCACCCATCAAGGTAAAGAGCTTAGAGGTAAATATTTAAAAAGACTGGATGTGGATGTCAGGTCAGACAGGGTGCCACATCAAGTATCTTGCCATCTTTTCAGGAGTTAAGGTAGAAAGTGAGATTAACTAGGGAGCCAGAGGCAGAGATAGGCTGGTAGGGATCTGGAAAGGATGGGGATATGGCCAGGGAGAACCTGAGACTCCAGTGGAAGATGCTCAAGGCCAAGCTTGAGGAGCTGCAGCGAGAACAGGATGAAGTCCCCGGTGTATCAATGGAGTGCAGCAAGAGCTGCGACCACCTGGTGCACATACAAACCCTGCTCACCGTGGGTGCCCATGTGGCCATAGTACTTGACGCTTCCCACCGCCCGCCAACGGCACCCCCCCCCCCCCCATGCACACAGGTTAGTCTGCTTTGGGTTCTATCTGAAAGAAAGAAGCCACAGCTAATTCCAAAACTCTCAGCCCTTGGGTTACAGTTAGCTTTTGTCCATGACTCAGTCCACACATGGCTGAAGAGTTGATGCTTGCTTATAGCCCCGGGTGACTAGAGTTGACAAGAGTGCTGACCTAGGAAGAAGGCAGAAGCCCACAGGCCGGGGGGATCGATAGTCTCAGCTTTTCTCACACAGCTCAATAACTGCCGTATGTTACTTATGATTCCACCTAAGACCCCTTCTACATGCCTACACACCAGGATCTTCCTAGCCTCTGTTTGTACTGTTTTTGGCCTGCAGCTACTCTCCACAGCAAGCTGCCCCATCTTCTGACCTCTGGGGAAGACCAAACTCATACCGTTTAGCCTCCCTCCCACCCCTCTCCCCATAATTTTTAATTTGAACTGATTTCTGGCTCTCCCACCTCCCTTAACCCTATAACCATAGTTAGACTGAGGATCTTCCAGCCACTTCTCATTCCTGCACTTTCCTCCCCACCCACCCTGTTCCAGAACCCACCTGCTTAGTTTCCAGTCAGCTCCAGGCAATGGGAAACTCCCCGGCTAGGAGCTGGGGACTATTGCCAAGAATTTATAAAGCTACTTCATGCACCCTCTGTCACCCCCAACTGCTCATAAAGCTTTTCCTTCCCTTCAGACAGGGACCCTTAGCCCTAATTAGCACTTACACCCACATATGCATGCACACACATACACCATCATCTGCCCCTGAGCCTCCAAGGCTGCTTCAAGACAACATGAAACAGCTGGCCCCAGGTCCCTTTCGTCATTGCTCCTGCAAATCCAGGGACCTGCCTCTCCCAGCCTTGTCAGCTGCCAGAGCTCCCACCTGAAACTCAGGTCTGTCCCTGAGCCAAGACTGCTTGGCTGGTTCCTGATCAGAGGCAGTTACCCCAGCGTGGAAAAGCAAACCTGAACCTTCCTTCCACTAGACGTCTCAATGCTGCAGCCGGGGCTCGTTCACACACATGATTTATGATCTAATTTAGCATGTAAGGAAACATCTGCATTTTGCTTTTATCATCTTGCCAGCAGACAGGCTGAAGACAAGATGCGTACTGTAGACTTGTTTAATGGGGCCTTAAACATTCCCTCTCACTAGCCTGAGCTTATACAAAGCTCTAGTTTCAAGAATTGTCTGATCTAACTGACCTAACACAAACAAACATGGAAATAAAGCTCTCCTCAACACGTCCATACCACAGGGACAGTTGGAATGGCCATAAAATCCATGCTGATCAAGGCCCCCAAAGAGCATTCCAGTGGCCAGGACAGTCTTGGAATTGGGGGAATAAGAAGGTAACTTGGTTATATAATACTATGCATCTAGCCTGGGTCCCTTTTATTATTATATACAATTTTAAAATGTTCATTTACAGCACATGAACTTATAAGGATATTTGTTTTGGGAAAAACATCAAAGTTGGCTGATGTTGCAAGCAGTGTTGCATGCCCCCCACATACAAAAGATACATTCAAGTCCAAATTCCTCAAACTGTGACTGTGACCTTCTTTTGACCTTGTCATTGGAAATATGGTCCTTGCAAATATAATCAAGTTAGTATGTGGCCATACTGGATGGGTGGAATTTAGCTTTGAATGAAAAGAGAAAATGTGGATTCAAGATCACACAGATAGGAAGAAGGTCATGCAAAGACAAAGGCAGAGACTACAGGGGCCACTCACCAGCCAAGGAGCACCAGGGATGGCCAGAAGCCACCACAGCTGGGAGAGATGTGACACGCATGCTCTATTCTGAGCCTCCAGACAAGAATGGCCCTTCAAGGTACCTTAATTTTGACCCCTGATCTCCAGAACTCTGAGAGAATGCATGCCCATGGTCTTAAACCAGCATGCATGTAGCAATTTCTTACAGTATGCCAGAAGAGAAATGCAGGCATGCAAAGGCCATACCCGCTCTGATACTGTGGCCATCACTATGGCGCAGCTAGAAGGTCTACTCAGGAGAGGAAAAGCTCAGCATTGACAGCTGCTGCAGTTTGGACCTATAGCATCCTCCTGTGTGTGAAGTGCTCGGTGCCTAGCTTGGAGCTGCAGGATGGTAGCAGACACTTTAAGAGATAGGGGTAAAGTGGGCATTCTCAGGTCACTGGAGGTGTGCCCTTAAAGGAGACTATGAGACCCTGGTCTCTTTTTTCCTTCTCTCATTTGCTTCCTGGTTGCCACAAGATAAGCAGCTTTGTCCCACTTTGCACATCTCATTGTTCATTGTGCATCGCTGCCTTGCCATAAAGCAATGGTGTTAACCAATCATCCCGAAACTTCAAAAACTGAGCCTAAATCAACCCCTTTCTCCTTTGAAGTTGATTTGTCTCAAGTATTTGTCATAGTGATATAAAGTTAACAGATACATCACTATCCTGAAGAAGTTCCCTATGGCCATCTGTCTGCTTCTTCTTACACAAACCAAAGGCTGAAAACTGAGATTTTCCAATGTTAGCTTGGGTATGCCTGCGTCCATATTGTGCTTATCTGTTGACATCAGTGTCGGTAGCCCAATTCTTTTGACCAAGTTACATTGTCAGTAGCCTAACTCTTTTGACTAAGTGACATCGTTTCTACCCAATATGAATGACGGTGCCAAGGGGATACTTCCACTGTGGTTGGGATCTGGTCTTCACAGTGCCTTGAGATATCTGTGCCTGAAACAGATGTTCTTTGTTGAGCCAGAACTAAACAGTCTCCTAGAGAATATACCTAGATCAAGCCTGTGTCCTACACCTAGTATGATGGGCCAGCTCTTTGCACATCTGTCTGGTTGGCTTCTGTTTCTAATCTTTCTGGAATGTGCCATGGATGGAAGCAACAGGTAACTTGCCAGATCCCTTGAATGAAAACAAGGCATTCAACTGTGTTCTTGCTGGGGTCTCTAGAAGGCTCTCTTAAAGTGCTCTGAATGCAGGAAGAAGTCGGTCTACCCAGAAGGGAGTCTAATAGGAACTAATTACAGAAGCCTTCTTCTCTCTCCCTGCTTCCCCCTCCTCTTGAGACCTTGGTAAGCTTTGCTAAGCTGCACTTTATTCAATATGCTATGATCCCCAGAGGACTTCTACTCAGAATCATACTATGATTTCACATCCTGGGGGCCAAAACATTTTCCTAAGAAGAGAGTAGTTCTTATTTCTGTATTCACACTCATAAACCAGAGACTTTTCCAAGCCCTCAAATTTTAAGATTTGGGTTGGCAGGCCCTATACAAGTATTCTGATGTCCCTGGTCCTTGCCTTCATCTCTTGTTATTCTTGCTAGTTCAAGGGCCTATTTATGAGGGTCTATGAAAATTAAAAAAAAAAAAAAACCTGAGGTCATCTTGCTCACAGTGATATTCCCAGTGATACTCCAACATGGGGCTGGGCCTAGAAAAAGTTCCTACTAACTCCTTCTTCTATGAGTGAGTGAGTGGGTGAGTGAGTGAGTGCCCTTCCTCTCAGGATCATCTTGACCCTAACCTTACTGTGCTGGGCAAGCTGGCCATCCTTCCTCTGAGCTCACAGCAGGAAGAGGTCTCCAAATGACAAATGTTGATGCAAACAAGCTGGAGTCAACTTCTTGCCCCAGGTCTGTTTTGCAATCTATAAAGGGCAAGGGAGATCACTTGCAAGCCTCTATTAGGAGCCAAGAATTTGAACTCGCTATCCTGGCTCCTACAGTGGTGTGGCTCCTTTCCCAGTTACAATGGTGAATTTGTGTCCCAAATTATTTCTGCTGAGTTGCATGCCCATATGTAACCTCTCAAAATGAGCTGGCTCCCAGAGCCTGCTTCAGGATGCTGAAGTTTGTGCATGCCAGTGGCGTAATTTGGAATCATCATCCCTTCAGTGAAGGCTCCAGGCCGGAGAGTATTTGTCCCCTGTCTGTTCAGGCCTCCCGAGCCACCTGCAGCTTACCGCTAAGAGGATGGGGAATGGTGAACTGCTTCTTGTTGGCGCGGACAGGAAGTAGGCTCTGCTTCTGCTCCATGCTCTCCTTTTGTTGGGTTTTCCTTTGCTGTACCTTGTGCTTAAGCTTTTGCAGCCGTTCTTGTGAGCGAGAAATGAACTGAGGTCTATGGACTTCCAGTGCTTCCTAATTGGAACAAAGAACAGACTTTGGTTTTTAAGAGAAGGGAGACAAGGTAGCAATACACCCATCTGATTTACTCGATAGGAGACAAGAGTGCAACACTCTATGGCAAAAGCTACAGTGCAAATCCAACCCCCAGACCCCCATAACCATGTATAAAGATGGTATGGTCACATGGATGACAAGGAAATGGAGGTCAGTCTAGACAGCAACACAAAACATATTGTATCAGGACCAAGAAATAACTAGCACTGAAGCCACTGGGTACAGTCAACATCTGCCTGTTTGCTGATTCATGCTACCAAGCCGCTACTCACTGCCGAGGAACCCAAATCTCAGGATTCTGTAATTCCATATTCTAAGAGACATGGGTGGGGCTAGAAGGCAGGTGCTAGAAATGTGCATACTCATTCCTGCTGGGGGTAGAGTCTTAAGAATACAGGAATGGTTCCCTGGTGTGCACTAAAGAGGACTACTTCTCCTGGATAGATAGAGGTAGAAGGCTTTGCTATACAGAGTGGTTCTATGAGCTTCATAGGACAGCTTCACATCTCCTTGTTCAAAGAAACATGTGCAGGGCTGTAGTGACATTTTAGAATTTTGGAAATGTTATAAAAATGTGCTTCCATTTTAATCACAAGAGTAGGGATGCAGGGCTGCTTTGGACTCTCCACAGCAGATGACTATGATTTGCCTCATGCTCTAGCAGAGGTATGTTTTTTCCAGCTGCAGATAGTTTATGAAATTGTGTGATGTTTATTTTGGGAACTTTCATAGGATATATAAATGCTAGAGCCCTAATACGTGGACTTGTTGTGATTTGTTAGCAGTTGTGCTCAAAGAAGAAACAAGAAGAAAGAAATTAGAATCAGGGATCCCTATCTCTCTCTGTCCCCTCTATCCTTTCTCTCCTACCTAGAGATAGGGCCTGAAATTGGGTGGCAGGAGGATAAATGGTGGGGAGCCCACAAAGTAGCAAAGACCAGCCACACAGGACTACCATGGGAGACACTGGGGAAGTCACTTATGCCCATCCTCTTTATGAATCCCTGCAGTGATTCTGAAATCTGCTGTATTTATTTATATTAGACAGATATAAACAACAAGGTTCAAGGTAGCTTAGTAGACAATGTGCTGACCCTCAGCAGTATAAGTTCACACTTATCCCCTGATACCATTCATTCTCCCAACTTCCTATTTCTTGAATATCTTTGCCTAAAATTGTTCTATTAATAGCAGTATTGATGGCAGCCATACCCACTTCTAGTAGGCCTTACTGAGTCTTTAAGGTCAACCAGAGCATCACAGTACCTCACAGACTGCCTTGTGCAAGAATGGGTCCCACATGACTGTCTCCATGCTAGGCTGTAGAGCAGTGGTTCCCAACCTTCCTAATGCTTCATTCTTTAATACAATTTCTCATGTTGTGGTGACCTCCAACCATAAAATGATTTTCATTGCTACTTCATAATTATAATTTTGTTACTATTATGAATAATATAAACATCTGTATTTTCTGTTGGTCTTAGGCCACCCCAGTGAAAGGTCCATTTGACTTCCAAAGAAGTCATGACTCACAGGTTGAGAAACATTGCAATAGAGACACACGTTGCATCTCATTTACTTAGCTCTCACAGGCATTGTCCTGGGTCTGCCTATGGCAGGTGCTCAGGACAGGCTTGCTGGGTGTGCTGCAGGGTTGAAGTGTCCTTTGGTCCTAGTCCCTTCCCTGCTCACTGAGGGCTCAGAGAGGAACACATCATGAGCTCCATCTGCATTCATGCTTGGGCCTCTGGAAGCTGCACTGATAAAGGAGTCTCTTTGGCAATGCTAGCCATTAGCTACTGAGTAAGTGACTAAATGTGCTTAGGGGAGGGTCAAGGCTGAAGATAAACTCCCTGAGGATGCCCTTGCTGGTTCAAGTGTGGCTGCAGTGTTACTGCTCATGCATCTGATGACGTCTTGAAGTTTGGGATTCTGGGGACACCCTAAATGTTTTTCACAGGCTCATTAAGGTCCAGGGATGCAGCAGTGAGCTTCCTTTATATTTGTGGGGAGTTGCACCCCATAGCAAGTGCCTTCCCAGAAAGTGTATGTAATTGCACAGTGTGCAAGTAGCAGCAATTTTCTCTGAGGTCATCTGCCATGTTAAATGTTATAACTTTGATCAATATATGCATGTTACTTCTCTAACCAGAGGAGCAGCTAAAAAAATATCTCCCATGGCCTTCAGCTCATGAACACACAACTTGGGAAGCTTTCAGAATTGTTCAAAAGCTGTGCACCCTCATCTGACTATGGGATGTTTAGGGGCTCTCATCTGATAGGGGTCTTTTGAAAAATCAAATGTGATATGACCCCATGTGATGTCTGGGCACCCTTTTATTGCCATAGTCATTGACATGGTTGGTAGTACCAACAATCCTTATTCTTACTTGGGGAAGTCAAGTGTATTGTTTCCATGAGGCAAATAGCAGAAGAGAAGTTTAGAAAACATCAGGGAAGGGTCAGAGTGACAGACAGAAAGACTAGGAGTCATAGGCAGAAGTGAAGTCAGGTGCATGCCACACTCCTCAGGAGAGACCTCCCCTCTACTAGAGTTAAGCTGGGATGGGGATATGTCAGAAGTTTTACCTGCAAAGTCATAGAGCTTGCCAGCAGAGGCTCATAACTATCTTCCGATGGGTCAGAGCTCCGTGGTCCCTCTGGGGTTGATGGAGAGGGGGTTGCTGGTGAGGGCTCAGGTGTGACAGTGGGGTCTTCATGCTTCTCACATTCCTTTAGTTTTACAACCAAGTCACAGCACGTGTAATCTAGGAAAACAGATATGTAATAAATTTAGAAGGCACTCAGTAGCTCTCCTGCCCGGCTGCCTGACAGGGGAGGAAGACACACAAGACAATTTAGAAAATAGAAATGCCAGTGAGTTATTAATGGGCCTTGTTAAGCTGACGAGATCCAGCCTCATCACAGACCTTCCCAGCTGCCCCAGTCACTGCAGCAGTCATCCGGAGTCTGTGACTGGCTAGTTAGGCCATGGAGGTGTTCCTTAGATTGTAGTGTTCAGAATGCCTTTGCTCAAAATGAAAGGAGACTTTTCTAGTCTGGATCTCATATTAAGTGTGTCCTGTGTAATTATTACAGTTCACTTGTTTCAAGACAGCATATTAATCTGCCTTGTGTTTGCCGCACTAATGATATAATGACTGGGGATGGTGTTCAATTATGCATCCCTCCCCTTCATTTTCCAGAGTCCACCACTAGCCTCACAGAAGCAATCGGAAGAGTTTCTTTCTCGAAGCTGGCAGAGCCCTTTCCTGGGGCCATTTTAGTTTCTCTTTGTAGAAAGGGTCAAAAATTAATTGATCCCTTGGTGCTGCAGGTAGAGCCAAATCCTGGGGTTAGTGGAATAGCATTAGTAACTGTTCCAGGCCACCTCCTGACCAAGCCTCGGTCTGCAACGCTGGATAGATCCTTCATTACCCTTAGCCCACTCTTCCCTTTTGATCTCTACTCTGCAGTACCATCTCAGCTCCAGCTTCACCTAACCCCTCCTTTGTCCTAATCCAGCATCTTCCTGCCCTGTATAGCCTCTGATCTCCATTAAGTGCCTTTGGTTCTCCTTCCTGGAGAATCCCCACCTCCAGGCTGAGACCTAATGGCCAGGACACCTCTCTGCCTTCCTAAGGTAGGATGCATCCCTGGCTCCTACATTCTGCAGCATAGTTGTGAGGTGGCTTGTAGGAGGATGTCTTAATCTCCCTGGACCATCTTAGAAGTGGGTGGTTCTTCTGGGAGAGGCAAGGTGCCTATGGGGAGGCTCTCCTGGCTACAGGAGACAGTTCATCCAAGCTCCTGGTATCATTCATTGTTTACAGCTGTATCCTCTCTGGCTAGATCCTTTCCCTCCTCAGGCCCCTCAGCCCCCACCTATCCCAGGCCCTCTTGACTCTTCCTCCACTTCTTGTCACATGATTCTCGACCAAGGCCACATGACTTAGAGGTGCTTAGATCATCCTCCCAGCCTTCAAGCACTTTTTCTTCTTCCTTCTAGAGGATCACTTCATTGTCCCACTTTCTCTTTAGGCCTAACTAGTAGCTGAGGCTAGCTCAGGTCTAGCCACCAGCCAGCACCCTCTTCCTCCAAAGTTAACCCCACTCTCTACCACTCTGTTCTCATGTCTGCATGTGAACACCTCCCCCCATGCCCCCCCCCAACCCCCGGCTCACAGAGAAACTAAGAGTCGTCACATCTCTTTCCTCCGTCATCCTTCTGTGAATATGGTAACCCTGGGCCCAGACCTAGCAGGATGCCTCCTTACTGTTCATGGCATCTGCTCCAAGATCCAGAATATCTTCACCCAGACCTCTTCTAGAGATCTGCTCTCTCCTCACTGACACTCTCAACCTGGTTCCTCCCCTGTCTTTCATACTGCTCCTGAAACCATCACCTGGAGTGTAAACCCACTGAGATTCTTTATTTCAAAGTCTTGGCCCTGCCTGCCATCCAGACTCCTGTGATGGGTATAGGGGGCCTTCCGACTTAAACCATTGTGCCCTTAGAGAATCAAAAGTCCCTGGCTCTGGTGCTGGTCTTCTGGGCTCCTTGCAATTTTCCAAAGTAGCCAAGGACCTCCTGAAACTCTTCGCTTTGTACACGTTCCCCTTCATCTTTCGTGTGTGTGTGTGTGTGTGTGTGTGTGTGTGTTTTCTGAAGTATGATTTTGAAATCTCTAATGGCATTGACATCTCAAATGCCAGCTCAGAATCATTTGGACAAAGATGTCTGCTCAGACCCTCCCCGAGTGTGGGCCATCCTCAGGCTCCTCATTGTTCACCTAGTTATGCATAGCAGACCTGTGCTTCCTGCACCTTGAAGAGTAGAGCAAGTGCTTAATAAATGCTTTTTCAATCAATTGGCAGTTAAAAACCTAAGAACCAACTCCCAGTAATATTACCTTTGCCAATTAACATAGTCATTTAATTTTTATCATCCCAAATCATACGATCTTGTATATGTCTTTCTGTCCCTTTCTAAGTTCTTTAAAAAATGTCTTCAGGGTGATAGAAGGTCCAGATTCTCTCCCTTACATCAGTAGGCACCAGAGGCTATTCTCTGTTGTGTTATTATTTTTATATGGAATTGTTTACAACAATATTTAGGAGTGGTCAGCAGCTTTACCTGCAGGGCTATGAACCCTATGTCCAACTTGGCTCTTTCTATTTCCTCTGTGGGAAATGGTGATGGGGACCTGCCTATGTCCACTAGGGCCCAAGTTGCTCATTTTAAATGTTAGCTGTGTGTCAGGAGCGGTATCTCTTAGCTATTATTTCTGTCGGCCAGTTAGTGGGAGCCTGGGCAGTCCCAGAGATATGTTACTTTAGGGGCTGCTGCACTAGCACCCCAGACCTTCCAAAATAGAGGCTGCAATGCCCCTTGGGTAGCCTCCTGGTCTTTATGGCTGGCGCTAGCCTTGGGTGTAGTAAGTCTGGAGGGTTCATAATTTGTATAGAGCTGCCTTCTATCTGTTTGTTGAATACAACCTAACCACCATGTCTACTTGTTGGTCCTGATCTTTTTCCTCTGACACCTTCATAAGGCCAGCGTGTATGAACCATCCCGGAAAGGCACTGAGCTATTTTCTGTATGCATGTTAAGAGAGAGCCCAGTGACTGCCACCCTTCCTCCTTACCTTTGTGGAACTGTGCTTCTATCTGAACAGCACCATCTTCCTGCACAGAGGCACACACTGTTTGTAAAGGGCAATAAAACCCAGGCAGAGGGACTCTGGGTGTCATGAAGTATGGGTGTCGCCTCTCGTGGGACTCAGAAAGGATGCTAGGCTGACCATCACTGCTTGATGAACTGTCCCCATCAGGAGGGAAGTGTTTAATAGGCTTCTGTCCCACTGGGAAAGCGGGAAGAGTTCTTTGTGCTTCTTGCTGCTGCTTCTTGCCTTCAGAAAGTACATTTGTTTCTATTAAAAATAAAATGAGAGTTGACTCACATTATTATATGAGCCGACCTCTCGAGTGCCTGATGTGTTGTTGCCCCTTTGCTCTTCTGGCTGGTGGGCTACAGCAGGGCTACCAGGAATAGTAGGTAGTAGTTGATACAGTTACATTTCTCATACGTGGTTATTATCCCTGACCATGAGCTGTAGGTTAGGTGTTGTATTTGCATATACTGTTACCATGAATTTGGCTTCATTTGTATATATTACCACATATTTAGCTGGAATGGGACTATTCCCAGTGGTGGCCTTGGGAAGTAGCATCATCTTCCCTATCATGCTCAGCAGAATGGGGGAAATGGAGTATCTTGAATATGGGTGTAACTGGCAGTACCTGAGTTCAATTCTACCTCTATCACTTAATCTCCATAGCCTCATCTGTAAAATCAAGATGAGATAATAACAGAACGAGTGACTATTAGATAGTATTCATTTACCATATCATCAGGTTTTACATAACAAATATAGAACTAGAATATATGCTACAGAATGTATTCGATTATGTCTAATGTACCAACTAACATTATTCATGTAAATATTAAAAGAAGTAAGAAGAAAATAACGATGCTTAGAGCATTTTATAGACACTAAGCATTTGGTTAGTTACTATATTGATTTGTTCCTAATATTACAGAGCTACTGATATCATGCTGTGTGATATAGCAAGTGCAGAGACGTGAAGCAGAAGATCATGACCTTGTCAAGCTCTGATGAAGAGGTGGTTCCATAGCTATATGGAACCTGCTGTCTCTACAGTGTGACAATCGATTCCCCAGAAACCTGTGTACACCAATCAGGACCGGTGAAGGAAGCTATACACATCTGTGCTTTGCAGCAGCTCAAAGAGGTAGGTGTTCTTGAGTAAATGGGTGTTCACCAAATGCTCCGTTGCATGCGATACGTTTGGAGAGATACTGTGGTGAGGGAAAGGGTAAAGCAGGCTGAGGGTAGGAATGGAAGTGTAGACACTTTCTTTCTGCTCCCTGTTTAATAGGCTTGGATATAAAAAAAAAACTAAACTTCTTTCAAAATATTCTATAAGTTATTTTTTTTAAAGATGCCTGTTTTAAATAAAGTCATGACTTCTGGAGTTACTGTCATCCCATGCAGATGTTCCTAAAGGAAATGGCGCCATTGGAGGTGCAAGCCTCTAAATGCTTATGTGCTGTGTCAGAGAAAAGTGGTGGGTACCACTGGAGTAATGGAAGGAGATTCACACTTTAGTTTTCTTGAGTGTGTCCTATATAGGAAAGCATGGATCCATGGCACCTGCTCTGAGCATGTCACTGGTAAGGTGTCAACAATGTCCCAGTTTCTATAGCTGGATTTCCCCTGTGTATCAGACAGCAGCTGGGTATAGGTGAAGCTAGGCCATACCATCCAATGTGAGAAGCAGCGATACTAGAGCATGGGCACCCCTAAAAATCACCTTTATGACTTTGGGGCCTGGCCCAGAGGAATTAAGTTGGCATCTTTTTATTCCTGCCCACTATGAGGGTGAATTTATATTCCCTGTGATTTTTTAAGCCAAACACAGGAAAAATTCCTACCAGTGCCAGGCCAAAGCATTGAGTTTGCAGCAGCTGCTAGACTTTGTTTTAGAAGTGGAGACATCTCCACGCACAATAAAAACTGTATTTTGCTAAATTGTATGGAAACATGCTTATAAACCTTTATGCCAAAAAAAATCACCAATTATGTTTAATTATAAAATACTGTAGGCAGAAAATGGCCTATAACAGTCTACCTTCCTACATGGCTTCCTTTCATTAGAGACACTCAGAAAAAGATGTGCAAAAACCAACTAATTATCAAGGATGCAATCTCTGCCAGCTAAGAGATCATCTGCTCCTACAGTTATTTGAATCAATGAATTTTGTATAGATTTATGGAGTATAAAGAGTCAATATTTCCACCCATGTCGTATCTGTCTTTCCCCAGGCCCTCGCTCCTTTTCCTGTTATTGTTTATCTGCCTCATTGTTCTAATATAATGGGTGTAAGTTTAAGTGTTTTATTTTTGACTTGAAAGGGTTAAAACAATTCCAGAGAGCAGAATGCAGTTCCTACAGTGGGTAACTTATTGGCCATGTGTCTTTCATGAATTCTGTGGGTATCTTACTGATAGTGTGGTTTTTTGTGAGTTCAGAAACATGTCCTGGAAAGCCATGGCAGTGAGAAGGGCCCCTAAATATTTATATGTTGGGGGAGGGGAAAAAGGAATGGGTACATTAGAATAATGATAGTTCGGAGATTCACGGGTTGTTTTCTCGGTGTCTACTCTGCAAGAAAGAATAAGCCCATGACTTGGTCCTGCATAGAGATGGGCAGATAGTATGTACGGCCTTTTTGTCCCATACACTGGGGAGGTTGGACTTTGGGTTCTTCATTCATGCCCTGTATTAATTTTCTCAAGGTTGTAACTAAAATACATAACAGAAACATCCAATGGAAGCAAGGCTTTTGTTGTTACTGCTCTGTGGTTTGAGGGGGATAGATCCCCTCACAGTGGGAGAGCATCATGCTGGAAGTGGTTTCGTGGTAGATCATAGGAGCTTGTGGAACAGCTTCCTCATTTTCTCCTGACCAGGAAGTAGAGGGAACTCAAACCAAAAGCCAAACAGCATGCCCAACCTCTACGGTCCTATATAAGTCAGCAAGGTCTTATGACCTAAAGATTCCATGACCTGCCCAAATGGTGCTCCCAAGAGGGGACTAATTGTTCTAACATAGGAGCTGGTCTGACATGTTTTACACCCATACTACTATGCTTTTGAGTTCATTCTTTACTGCTACAGGCTCTGCTCTGGTAAGAGAAGCATGAAAAGACAGTGTCAATGCCAGGTTTTGTGATTTTTGTCTCCTTCCTGAGTCTGTACATGGAGAGGGTTTGGCACTACACATTTTTTCCTAACAGGAACATATCAGATTCTTTACATGGTGTTACTTGTTACACTAGGGCTCCACTCTCCAGCTAACTTGCATGCCCTAGAATTGAGCTAGATACTAGAAAGCAGATACCAACAGAAGATGCTGCCCAGCAGTTACAAAATAACAAAGAAACAAATAGATGCTATATCCTTGTCTGGGAAGAACATTGGGCCATCAAGTATCATCTACTTATGCCTTTATTAATCTCACTACACTTGTATGGTTTTAATACCAAAATTCTATATACCATACCCAAAGCCACTGTCCTGTCACTGTGTCTATCTTTTGAAGGCTTCCAAAACAGAGTTTATCAAAGTTGTAGGGCCAGAAGTTAGCAGCAAATCGTGTTCTAAACATATATGACTAATCCTAGTGAGACCATGCAGGGCTGCTGTATGGTCAGGCATGCCAGCTAGCGCTTGTGGGTTTGGCAGAATGTGCTACTCCACATTTCTGGATCCTGATCTACCTATATGTAGCAGCAGATCTTAAAACAGATGGAGCATGGAACCAGGAAGCAAGCCAGAGCCTCCAACAGGAGAAGCCTAGTATAAATGGGATTGCAAGGACCTTGGAAATACAAGATCTAGATCAGCCAAGAAGGGGCCTATGCGGGCCAGGCTAGGGCATTACCAGCTTACACAGGTTCTTAGGCCAGCAGGAGAACAAGGTGGGCATCTCTCTGGATACTTTACCTCCAGTGGCAGGAATATACCACCATTCATGCTGACTTGATAGAGAAAGTTACTTTCCTGTTTCTTTCCCAATCTCTAGAAGACATAGAAATTCATAGCTGCAATGTCTGAGGGACTCCAGATCATAGCAGACAGCAACAAAGTGCTGAGCAGCTGCTCACAAAGACAGACACAGCACTAGGACTCTGTCAGTCAGATGTCAAAGGCAGAACATTAAATCCAGAAAAAGTGGACACAAGAGCCCATAAGGGGCAGCTGCGCAAACAGTCCACAGTGCAGGCCAAACTATCATAAGTAGAACTCATGCTTCTGTCACTGATATGTGAACTAGATTAAACTGAACTAGGATGTTGAAGGACTGGAGATTTAAGCTCTCATCTTGGTAAACAAAGACCAAGTTAAGAGCTGGCATCATAGCTTCCCACACCTCCTTAAAACAGATTATATAGATTCTTAATCTACTAAAGAGCCTCCTGTGAATGAAAGCAGGAGCCTGTTTAAGCATAAGTCATGAATTTCCTCTATATATGCATCTAGTGGTCATGATCTCCCTTAAAAGCACAGACCATTGTTCAACTGCCTTCATCTTATAAATGCAGTAGCTGAAGGTTGTGTTGTTGTCTCTGGACCATCAGTTTCTAAACTCAGCTGCAGGGGTGTGTCTCCGGATACCCTGAAGGTTCTAAGGCTATCACTGTTTCTCTAAGTGGCCCCTGACTACCTTTGACCCTCCACCCCACTGCCTTCACAACTCTATGTGTACATCCACTGGATGCATCTGGTTCAGTAAACCTCATAACAATAGCATCTAAACTGGGAACTAGGGAAGTAAACCTGTTGAGAGTGGACTCTCTACCACATAGACACCCACTGTAAATGCAGACACAGGTCCTGCAGAGAGGACTCAAGTTTTCTCTGCAGCACTGGAACATGAGAGGGAGTCTGTTGTAGGAGAGAAAGCAGGAAGGCCAGGATTCTGCATGAGTCATGCTAATGCCTCCAAGGAGGAAGGAAATTACAGGAAAGATGGTGGCTTTCTAAATATGCAACTTCCCCAGCAGGTATGGTTCGCTTTATTCTTTTCCATTCTGTCTTCAATTACAGTGCAAGGAGAATCAAAGAAAGTAGAGCTAGCCTAGTCACTGAGCAAGAATGAGGAAATAAAACATAGCATGGACTCTCCATGAGCATGGCTGGTGAGGATTCCCCCCCCCCTCTTTCTACGTCAGGCTTCATCCTTTGGTGCTTGGTGAAGGGTCTCCTTGTGTGGAGATGGGCATCTCTGTGGTAGTGCCACACCCCACCCACTGCAGACTTCTGTTTAAAATCAGACATTAATTGCGTCAGCATCAGCATATTTCTGCTCAGTCTCTACAGAGCTTACATGACATCCTAATGATGCTGGAGGGAGGGAGGGAAGGAAAAGGGCATAGAGGCAGAGAGGACATGGGGTAAATAACTCCCTCCTGCCTGAGAGGCAGGAGAGTTCTAAGCTGTATTATCTACCAGATCCTCTCATTGTTCCATGCAGCAGAAGCAGATTCACCATCACTGGGATGGCCCTGGGGATAAAGTACTTGCCAAATAAGACTGAAGACAAGAGTCAGGATCTCCAGATTCATGTAAATGCTGGCTGGGTGGGGCAACCAGCCTGAAATTCTAACATTTCAGTGGCCAAGATGGGAGATCCCTGCTGAAGCTGGCTCACTAGAGGGTTGAGCTGAGAGGATCTGAGTTCAATGAAAGACCATTCCTCAGTATGTAGAGAGTGGTTGAAGATGGTACACACACCAACTTCTAGATTCCACACACATCCACAAGTACCTATACACATACAAGTGAATCTGCACATGTAAACATGCAAACACACATGTAAGTGGAGGGTGCTGCAAAGGCTGAGGCATGTGCAGAGGTGAAGCACATTAGAGTCCTTCCCCTGCCAAAACTGAGGCTTCCTGGAGATGCCAGATCTTCTCTGAACAGTGAGCAGCTTTCTTCTAACCACATAGATATCAGCAGTTTTTCTTTCTGAAGGAACAGATAGAGAGGAGGGGCTGATGCCAGGAAAGGCTGGCTTGTAAAAAGTAGCTATAGTCACTGACTATAGAAAGAACTACTGTACAGATTTCACTGTGGCGTTTGAATATGAACATGCAAGTCTAGGTATAAAAAGTACTCTACCTTGAAAGAAAGAGGGAAAAATATCATGTGTCCACTGGTGTTGAGGTTAAGTTCCATACTATGTGGAGAACTGTGCATGCAATTCTCACTTACTGTAAGACTTGTGCATGCAATCACAGCACCCCCAGAAAGAAACTAGAAAGGATGCTTCTTTTCCCAACATCACAATTCTAGAGGTTTAGGATACTGAAATGAAGTCTATACAAACAAAATGTATACAGAGGCAGAAATAACAATTTACAGTCACACATATATGTGCACACTCGCTCTCCACAACGGGACCAGTTTACTACATTGCAAGAATCATCACCAAGACACACAGATTTGTCAGGCATTAGATCAGGTTCTGTGCTGCCCTCAGCTGATATCTCTAGAACATCTATTTTTCCATAGTCCTCATCCAAAAGCACAGCTCCTCTGATCCGGAAGCATTACAGAAAACTCACATTTCAAGTATTTCTCAGAACTTGGTCCTATCCAAAGAGATATTTTTATTTCTCACTAAAATCTTTTTCCATTAAACTAGCTTTTGCTAAGCTAAAAATGTCACAAATGCTGACTGTCAAAAATCTGATATTTAGAAAAGTATTTAAAAATTAAAATATTGGGCTGTGAGTATGGCTCAGTAGAACACTTGCCTAGAGTATCTGAAGCCCTGGATTCTACCTCTTGAACTATTATAAGAAGGCTGTGAAATCTGATATTTTGAGCCTCTCTGACAACACCTACTGTAGCTATCTGGGGCAGGTAGAGCTCCTTTTGTGGACATTAGGATGTGACCTTTCCCTCCATTTATTTTACTATCATGCTGTATATGCTATAGAGGGGTCAGGACCCTTCTCCAAGGTGGGTAGTATACATAAGTTCAGGACTTTCAAGGTATGATGCCAGGAGAGGTAATGCCTTAGTTAGTATATCTTAGTCATTCTAAAAGGGAGGAAAGGGGGCATAGTGGGGGAAATATTGGACCAAAACAAGACTAAAAAACAGCAGGGCAAACTCCAAATTTTACATCTCCATTAAAGTGCTCTTCAGATCTCCAACTCCTTTCAGCTTTGTTAATTCCAACACACTTCTTTCTCTTGAGCTGTTTCCACACCTGGTTTGCGGCTTTTCTCAGCAGGTATCCCACAATTGTGGCATCTCCAACATCTCTGGGACTCCAATGAAATCTAGGCTTTACTTTCATAGCTTCATACAGGGACACCCCTGAAATGTGCCTAGCTTTTCTTGGAGGGAGATTCTAGAACCCCTTTCTTGTATCCTTGACTTTAAAGCCAGAGCCATGTGGCTGAAGCTGCCAAGTTCTGTTTGATGGGGCTGGAACTTGGTTCCCTCATTCAAATACATTTTCATTAGTTTTCTCTTTCTAAGGTTTTCCTTCATTGTTTAAGCTTTTCCTTAATTCATTTTCACAAACTGAAATCTTAGCTAAGTGGGTTTTATTCTAAGGTTACCACTCCCTTTATTCCACTTAACATCAAGATTTTCTTTAAAAGTTTTATCACCTTGAGCACAGGACTTAATTCTATTACTCTTCCTAGTGCTCTTTTTCTCCTAAATCTGTACATCTTGTATTTTTCCCTTGCTCAGCTTACTCCTTTTCATTATAGATCTGCATAAGAATAGTTACTAATGATCTAAAGAACAGAGTCAATACTAGACTGTCTTGAAATCTCCTCTGCCAATACCATTCATCCAAAATGCTTCAATTTTGCCTTAGGTAGACAATGGCAAAAAGCAAACACACTTTTTTTCTAAATTATTACAAGATGACCAATTAATAATATACTTCTCTGCAACCTTTTGAACTAGGATGTCATAATTTATATTAATCTTAGCACCATGGTCTTACATGCTTCCTGCTAGTATGTCCCATTAAGCCCTAATTTAAGCATTCAACTGCTTTCTTAAACCAAAGTCCCAAGCCCACACTCTGCAAGTAAAAAGCCCAGTCAGACCTAGCACAGCAATACCTGCTCCTTAATACTGTCTTAGTCATTGTTCTATTACTGTAAAGAGACACTATGAGGATGACAACTCTTAGAAAAGAAATCATCATATTGGAGCTTGCTTACAGTTTCTGAGGTTTAGTCCATTATGTTTATGGCAGAAAGCATGGCAAGACATGGGATACAAGACACCCAGGATAATCATATCCACCCAAGCCTTCTCTTCCTACCACTAAGAACATGCGTCTACTACAAGCTCCTTTCTTGACCAATGATTGTCAACTCTACTCCATCTCTGGAATAAACCTTGCATTGTACCTAATTGCTAGAAGGCTCATACAAACATCCATATCAGAGAAGTATCCCAAGTCACAGAGCCTTTTCTTGCCTCAGGGGACTCTTTGGTCACCTCAGAAGCTGACATCTGCCTATATGACTATAGATCCTGGTATTAGGAATGTAGGCAGTCTCCAGGGAGCTGTGAAAGCCCACTCATGAGTGAATCACCTCACTTGGGATTTTATTTGCCAAAGGCTTAATGTCAAAGATGAAAAACATGCATTTCTTCGGAAGTATGCACAAGAAGTTGAGAATGTGAAGGAATGGTCTTAAAGGCTCTACATCCATCTAGCTTCCTGGATTGTCCTTCTTTCCATCTAGTCTTAGGCTATACACCAAGGATATATAAAAAGATGCAAACACAAAGCAATCACTAGCTTTACATATGTAAATATACCTGTGTGTATGCAGATGTAGAGACAGAAAAACAGAGAGTTGGTATCTTAGAAAACTAGTATAGGACAGAATTCAGAGTGTAATTATAAGTCTATTACAGACTTATTACATCTGGCTCCAGATGTCAGTCTTATCAATAAATACAAATGGACTAACTCACCTCTTAAAGGAAAATGGGCATTCGGTGTAACTTGAAAAGCAAATAGTCTGACAATGGCTTAATAAAGCATCATGGGAATTTGTGTGCACCTAGTGATTACTGAGTGGAGGCTCCATTCTGGTGGCTTACAAGACACTCCACTAACCTCATTACTGCCTAGTTGTTCTTATCCACAGACATAAAATAAGCCAAGTGAAAGCAGCACAGACCCAAGGTTGAGGTATCATCACAATGGGAAAGATAGTCCCTGCTGTAGAATGGATAGAGGTCATTTGGATCTGCACTGGGCAGAGTGTAGTAGAATAGTCCATCTCACCTATTGCACTGAGCTGAAAGTGATGTCAAAAGTACTAGCCATCCCAAATCATCAAACCACAAATATCAAATAAGGATTAGCCACATGATAGAACCTGGTAAGAATTTGTGGCTAGAGATTATCATCCAAGTTACCAAGTGATGTAAAGGCCCCACAGAAAGCCAAAAGGGAGCAAACACACAAAGTTACCTCCAAGGATCCTAAACCCTCCCATCAACCCAGCTGAACATAGATGAAGCCTCTTGAAGACATCTGGGCCTTACTCTCACCCAGTGACATCTATGCTTAGATTTAAGGTCTTGACCGTCCACACACAGAAAGACCTGGATATTACTACCAGGCATCTCCTTGTGTTTAGTACAACATTCACAGCAATGTTTGCATGCTGCTTCTGAATGTCACATTGTCATGAGCATAAGCCACTATCATGTCATGCTGCCTCCTGAGTTAGCAAAACCATGGCTCTTGTTTAGATGTTGTTTCCTGGCAATAATTTGAACACATCCCCCATTTCCTTCTTTTATGGAAACAAAAAGCAAATGGGCATGCACAAGGCATAGACTTAACAATAGTGAGGAGAAAAAGGGACTTTAGCATGGAGTCAGAAGGAGAAAACCTTCCTTACTTCAAGGTCATGAAACTTGAGCCAAAAACTGCCCAGCTTTGTGTTGAGCAATGAGGAGAATAATCAAGACTAGAAACGTGATTTGCAATGTTAAATATACATGACCAAGATGGGGCCTAAGCCTGTGAGATTTAAAACAAAAAGGATTTTATAATTTTGTTGATGGCTCTGATGACAGACTTTACCTCCTAGGATAGTTTTCAACTAAGAACTTGCTATTCATGGCAGTCTGGGGAGCAGGGTTGGGAAAGAGACAAAAAAAGACACCTGTTTATTATGCGATCCCTCTGCTCCCTCCCGACCCTTCCCCTATTCTTCCTTCTAACCAGTAGGACCTCTGCTCCCCACTTAAGAAGGGTAAAAATACTTCTGACAACCCCACATCAGAAAAGGAAGCATATTTCAAGGTTAGAGGATTCCCATAGAAAAGGCTCTGGGCTTCTTAGTACTGCCTGGGAAGAATTACTTCCGGAGCAGCCAAAAGGGTTTCCTGACCAGGATCCCACCAGCTTTCTCATTCTATCACGTGGTTCACATGCCTCAACCACATCAATCCAACCCAGCTAGAAGCATGTTCTCTGCACACAGTCTTTCCTAAGAATGGCCTGCCCTTTGAAGGCTATTTTTGACAATCGGAATTGGAGACTTTCCCAAAGGTCTCTATGGAAAAGCACATGTTACTGTGTGAAAATAGTAACTAGGAATGAATCAAGCCTCAGAAGGAGGCTGAGTCAGCAAGGCTGGCTGGATACCTCTGCCTTCCTCTCCTGTGACTGTCAGATGTGGACACTTAACACCCTGGCATATCCATCATTTCCCCAAAGGACGGTTCCATAAAATGACATGAACAGGTGGTGTCTCACCAAAGCTCTGCTTTCTGGTCCCTCCCATAGTGTGGAGAATTTCTGAGTTATTTATTTCTCTCTACTAAAGAGATTCTGCAGGAAATAGAACAGTCTATGGACTTTACTCAAGAGACTGCTTAGGCTGGGAAACCTAGAAATGTGTTTAACTGGTTCTTAAAAATCTACTGTCTTGTGAAAGTATTTCCCATATGCCCCAGAGAAGTAAGAAATTTTTTTGTGAAAATTATATATATATATACATGTAATCATGAAGAAAATCACTGAAAATTACCCTCTCCCCAGCCATTGCTTAATATACAAGCCTAAGAGGCTGGAGAGATGGCTCAGAAGAGCAGTGGCTGCTCTTCCAGAAGTCCTGAGTTCAATTTCCAACAACCACATGGTAGCTCAACAACCATCTATAACAGGATCTGAGGCCCTCTTTCAGGTACACAGGTGTACATAGAGTACTCATATATATAAAATTAAAAAATCTTAAAAAATGTATGTGTACACACATACACACCCTATTTGTGAAGTATGATCTGTGATCTGAGACACTATTACTTAAGATTAATATTAACAGTTAAGACTAGAATATAAGAATCTTTAGTTGCCAGTGGCCATCTACCAAAGGAAATCATTAGTGAATATCAGCTTCATTGTTTGATGAATTCTGGCTTTGCAGAAGGACACAAATATGTCTATGTTTCCAGAGTGGTGCTCTCATGACAGTAGGGAAGACTCAATCACCTTCCTGAGCTTAAGCAGCTATGTGGGAGGGGCCCAGCTGTACAGTATCCCTCTCCCACCCCCGTTTCTGACTTGTCCTCTGGACATAGCAGCTGTATCACTGCATCCCCATTACTGGAAACAGTTGGGAGAGAGAGAGAGAGAGAGAGAGAGAGAGAGAGAGAGAGAGAGAGAGAGAGAGAGAGAGAGAGAGAGAGAGAGCGCTACCTGCTGGAGCCAAAAAAGACCCAAGGTTTTAAGTGTACTTGCAATGCAAAGTCAGATCTAAAGAAAGGACAACAACTGGTTTTCCCTTCTGTAAAGACAGTTTCCTTTTGGTGAACAGGCTTTAATTCCCCCTCACATCTAAGGTGTCCTGAATGCTTTAGTCAGATATTTGCACCAGGATGGGGCAAAGGCTTACAGGGTATATAGTGAGGGGCCCAACTTTATTTCTATACCCCACAGGAATGATAGAGTAATTCAGTAATTCCAAATAGAAGTGCACAAAACATTTGGACCTTTGTATAACAAGGCTGCAGATACTGAGAGAAGTGATGGTTTGTCTGTGCATCTGAATGGCCCTCCTGATGTGGCACCTACAGAGCTGGGCCCAGGCAACACACTGTCAGAACTGAATTACCAATTACACTAATTTCTCAGCAAGGTCTGGTCACTAGGGTAAGTGTAGGATCCCACTGTTTGTCTGGCATTGGGGAAAAGAACATACTATGAGATAAAGTTCAACCAGAAGGCACAAGCCTCCCAGCAAGTACTGCAAACCCTTTCTTATGTCGGGGGGCCAAGAGCTAGGCCAGAGAAAGGACCTCTGAAATCCCAAAGGCTCTTAAGCTTTGATCCAACCCACCTCACATGGAAGGCTGACTTGAGCAGAGCTACCCACTCAAGAATGCAGCACGGGATGTACCCCATGTCAAAGCTGCCCTCTGGCCACAGCCGGGTGCTATTTATACACTTGGGGATTAGCCTTTTTCTCCATGAAGACGCCTTTCTCCCATTAGTGCTAATGGCAGTCATGTGGCTGAACCAAAGCCATTTCATCTCCCAGATAGTCTAAAAATACACTGCAGAGAAGGAAAACATATGTATTGTTTTTATTTGGGATTTTAAAATCAAAACAGAAAGGAACTTGGGAGAGCCAAAGCCTTTCTGGTAGTGACTCTAGAGTGCTTACAGGTCTGTACAGGTTTATGCGTTGGGCAATGTGTAAAGTGTGCTAAAGTGAAAGTGGATTACAAGTTTCTTTTCTCATCACTGTGCCATGCCTGGATTTCTGATTAGATGCTAGGACCTGGCTCACAATTTAAGGGTAGTGTCCATCATGGTGGGGAGGCAGAGTAGTACGTGTGATGGCTTGTTCACTTTTAGCATATCAGAAAGTGGGGACAGGATAGGGGAGCAGGGCCAGACTATGAACCTCAAGACCCATTCCCAAGACTTCCTTCAGCTAGTCCTTGGCTCCTAATGGTTCTGCATTCTCTCCAAACAGTGTAACCATCTGGGGACTAAGTATTCTCACATCCACAACCCTAAACTAGCATAAGGACCTTATTCCTAACAAACATTGCCCATTTTTCTTGAATGACTGGGATACTGGCATGCTTGCTCTGCCTGGTCTGTTGACAAGAAATGATTCCTGCGTGTTGGCTCAGAAGATGAGCATTGTTCCAGAAAAGTCTATTGCAGGGAAAATTTCTAAAAAAGGGAATTGTATTTTCTTAATGACACTGTTACTCACTTGCAACCACAAGAATGAAAGGGAAATGTTAGTCAGATATGAGAAAATCATGCTTCCAATACAAAAATGCTTCTCAGGAAACATGTTTAAGGAAAAAGCAGTAACAAAATGCCAATCAAATGGTGATTAAATGCTAATCAAATACTAATGACACTATTTGTCACACCCAAAATGTCACTGAAAAGCAAGACTTAAAATGAACTCTGTACTCAGTCCCAAATGTGATGTTGCCATCAAATCCCTCTTCTCAGAGACCAGGGGACCCTTTGGAAAAGAAGGTGGAAAGAGTTTAAGAGCCAGAGGGGATGGAGGACACCAAGAAAACAAGGCCTCCAAATCAACATGAACAAAGCTCATATGAACTTACAGAGACTGAGCAGCAGGCATGGGGCCTGCACCAGGTCCTCTAGTCTTACGTTATGGCGTCCAGTCTAGTGGGATTCCTGAGTGTGTGAACCAGTGGTCTCTGACTCTTGTGCCTTTTCTTAGGCTCTTTTCCTTCTGTTGACTTGTTCTGTGCCACTTCAATGTGATAGTTTTTGCTTTATTTTAGAAAATGAACAAATTAATGAATGAAAACCACTAGGGTAAAGGTTAACAATGGAACTGTCACTTGTACCTGCTGGAAGATGGAAAACCAGTGTCCTCTAACACCAGGAATATCAGTCACTCAAGGGTAGGTCTTTTTATTTGGTTACAGTTTGCTTTTTTTGTTTATTTGGTTTTTCTTTGTTTCTATTTGAATGTTTCGTTTTATTTTATTTTCTTGATTTGGATGGGGTTTTTTTTTTTTTATTGTATTGGGCTTTTGTTTGTTTTGAGAAAGTTGGATGGGTGGGAAGTGGGAGATGATATGGAAGCACTTGGGGGAAAATATGATCAAAAATATTTAATTTTTTAAAATAATAAAACATTTAAGAAAGTAGAAAAATACTTTTTATAGAACAGGGGTTAAAGCTATTATTTCAGGAATATTCACAGGAATTATGACTTTTTCAAGTTTATGTGAATAAATTCTAATTTTCCTAGATTAATTCCAAAATGACACTTCAATTTTCACACTTAAAAACTAGATTGTTCTATTTAAATGAGCACATGAGCTTGGTCTAACCCCCAGATAATTCTTCTTTGTGAGACTTACTTCTTTGTGACAATCTCTTGTTCAGAAATATAATTGCACGTGTAGAAATGTTTGGCCTTAAAAACCTATATTATCCCATAATTTTAATACCAACTAATTAAATTCATCTTCAGAAATATTACTGGTCTATTAAAAGTAACATGAAATACAAAAAATAAAATGAACTTCTGGTCAGCCCTGTCTCTCACAGGGTGATAAGCTTTGGGTGTGGCATGCTTGTCTGCCTTCTGTTGTTTCTGACTCTCTAATCTTCCATGTGGCACTATGTCACTCTCTGGGGTCCTTTTCCTGTTGCTTGAATCTGAAAGTATCTTTAAACCTAAGCAATGTTTGGGAATTCTCAAATATTACTTGTCTCTGTTTGCCTATGAAGGTTGTTCCCAGGGACTAGGGACTACAGAGGAGTCTGATCAGCATATCATTTTTAAAAAAATGATGAAGGCATCAAAAAGATCATCCACCATCATCAATTATGTTTCATCACAGAGGTGCAGGGATGGCTCAGCATACATAAATCCATACATATAATCCACCATATAAACACACTGAAACACAAAAACACAGGATCATATCTCACCTTTGAGAAAAATCTAACAACCCCCCTCTCTTTATGATAAAAGTCTTGAGGAGACTAGGGATACAAGGGATATATCCACATAATAAAGACAGTTTACAGCAAGCTCATAGCTAACACCAAATTAAATGGAGAGAAACTCAGAGCAATTCTACTAAAATAAGGAACAAGAAAAGATCTCCCACTGTCTTCATACCTATTCAATATAGTACTTGAAGTCTTAGCTAGAACAATAAGGTAACTGAAGGAGATCAAGGAGTTAAAATTGGAAGGGAAGAAGTTGAAGTACTGCTATTTGCAGATGATATGGTACTATACATAAGTGAGCCTAAAAAATTCCACAGGAAAACACAGTAGGTAAACACTTTCAGCAAATCTGAATACAAAATTAATTCACAAAAATCAGTAGCCCTCCTGCATACAAATGACAAAACTGACAGGAAGGAAATCAAGGAAAAAACACTTCTTACAGTAGCCCCAAATAACATAAAATATTGTTGGGATAATGCTAACCAAGAACTGAAAGACCTGTATGATAAAAAAAATTAAGGTCGCTGAAGAGAGAAATTAAGAAAGATATTAGAAGATGGAAAGATCTCCCATGTTTGTGGTTCAATAGGATTAACATAGTAAAAATGGCCATCCTACACAAAGCAATCTATGGATTCAATGCAATCCCACCAAAGTTCCAACACAATTCTTCACAGATTTTTGAATGAACAATTTTAAGCTTCATATAAAAACCTCCAAAGCAAAGGATAGCAAAACCACTCCAGAATAAAGGGAGAACTATGGGAGGTCTTACCACTTCTAATTTCAAGTTGTACTGCAAAGATGCAGTAATAAAAACAACATGGTATTAACGACACACCTGAAAGCCCTGGAACAAAAGGAAGCCAATTCCCCCAGGAGGAGTAGAAGACAGGAAATCATCAAACTCAGGGCTGAAATCCATCAAGTGAAAACAAAGAGAACCATACAAAGAATCAACTAATCCAGGAGCTGGTTCTTCGAGAAAATCAACAAGATAGATAAACCCTTAGCCAGATTGACCAAAGGGCACAGAGAAAGTATACAAATTAACAAAATTAGAAATGAAAAGGGGGATATAACAACAGAAACTGAGGAAATCCAAAAAATCATCAGATCCTACCACAAAAGCCTATACTCAACACAACTGGAGAATCTGGAGGAAATGGACAATTTCCTTGACAGATACCAAATATCAAAATTAAATGAGGACCAAATAGATCATCTAAACAGTCCCATAACCCCTAAAGAAATAGAAAGGGTCATAGAAAGTCTTCCAACCAAAAAAAGCACAGGACCAGATGGTTTCAGTGCAGAATTCTATCAGACCTTCAAGGAAGACCTAACACCAATACTCTTCAAACTATTCCACAAAATAGAAACAGAAGGAACACTACCCAATTCCGTCTACGAAGCCACAATTACGCTGATACCAAAACCACACAAAGATCCAACAAAGAAAGAGAACTTCAGACCAATTTCTCTTATGAACATTGATGCAAAAATACTCAATAAATTTCTTGCCAACCAAATCCAAGAACACATCAAAACAATCATCCACCATGATCAAGTAGGCTTTATCCCAGGGATGCAGATTTGGTTCAATATACGGAAATCCATCAATGCAATCCACTGCATAAACAAACTCAAAGAAAAAAACCACATGGTCATTTCATTGGATGCTGAAAAAGCATTTGACAAAATTCAGCATCCTTTCATGCTTAAAGTCTTGGAAAGAACAGGAATTCAAGGCCCATACCTAAACATAGTAAAAGCAATATACAGCAAACCGGTAGCCAGCATCAAACTAAATGGAGAGAAACTTGAAGCAATTCCACTAAAATCAGGGAGACAGGGCTGCCCCCTTTCTCCTTATCTTTTCAATATTGTACTTGAGGTACTAGCTCTGGCAATTAGACAACTTAAGGAGGTCAAAGGGATACAAATTGGAAAGGAAGAAGTCAAACTATCATTATTTGCAGATGATATGATAGTCTAACTAAGTGACCCAAAAAACTCCACTAGAGAACTCCTACAGCTGATAAACAGCTTCAGCAAAGTGGCAGGTTATAAAATCAACTCAAGCAAATCAGTAGCCTTCCTATACTCTTAGGATAAGCAGGCTGAGAAAGAAATTAGGGAAATGACCCCCTTCACAATAGCCACAAACAGTATAAAGTATCTTGGGGTGACTCTTACCAAACATGTGAAAGATCTGTATGACAAGAACTTCAAGACTATGAAGAAGGAAATGGAAGAAGACCTCAAAAAAAAAAAAAATGGAAAAACCTCCCATGCTCATGGATTGGCAGGATTAATATAGTTAAAATGGCCATTTTGCCAAAAACAATATACAGATTCAACGCAATACCCATCAAAATTCCAACTCAATTCTTCACAGAGTTAGAAAGAGCAATCTTCAAATTCATCTGGAATAACAAAAAACCCAGGATAGCTAAAACTATTCTCAACAATAAAAGAAATTCTGGGGGTATCAGTATCCCTGACCTCAAGCAATACTACAGAGCAATAGTGTTAAAAACTGCATGGTATTGGTACAGTGACAGGCAGGTGGATCAATGGAACAGGACTGAAGATCCAGAAATAAACCCACACACCTATGGCTACTTGATCCTCGACAAAGGGACTGAAAACATCCAATGGAAAAAAGATAGCCTTTTCAACAAATGGTGCTGGTTCAACTGGAGGTCAGCATGCAGAAGAATGGAAGTTGATCCATCCTTGTCTCCTTGTACTAAGCTCAACTCCAAATGGATCAAGGACCGCCACATAAAGCCAGACACTCTGAAACTAATAGAAAAGAAACTGGGGAAGACCCTTGAGGATATCGGTACAGGGGGAAAGTTCCTGAACAGAACACCAATAGTTTATGCTCTAAGATCAAGAACTGACAAATGGGACCTCATAAAATTACAAAGTTTCTGTAAGGCAAAGATCACCATCAAAAGGGCAAATCGGCAACCAACAAATTGGGAAAAGATCTTCACCAACCCTACATCAGATAGAGGGCTAATATCCAATATATATAAAGAACTCAAGAAGGTAGACTTCAGAAAAAAATTTTAAAAATCTAAATATCAAGAAAATAAATGACCACCTGATTTTAAAATGGGGTATAAATCTAAACAGTACATTCTCAAAAAGGAAATTCAAATGGCTGAGAAACACTTTAACATCCTTAGCCAAGTGTGACTCGAAACTACTTGGAGACTTCCATTTTCACTCATCAGAATGACTAAGATCAATAAAACATGACAACATATGCAGGTGGGGATGGACAGCAAGAAGAACACTCATCCATTGCTGGTGGAAGTGCAAATTTGTACAGACATTATAGAAATCAGTATAATGGTTCCTCAAAAAGATGGGCATCAATCTATCTCAAGATCTAGCTATACCATTCTTGGTCACATACCCAAAGGATGCTTCATATGACCGGAGACACTTGCCCAACCATGTCCATTGCTATTCTATTCATAATAGCCAGAACTAGAAATAACCCAGATATTTATCAACAGATGAATGGATAAAGAAAATAGTATATTCACATATTGGACTATTACTCACTCATTTAAAGTCATGACAGATAAATGGATAGAACTAGAAAAAATCATCTTGAATGAAGTATCTCAGACCCAAAAAGACAAACATGGTATGTATTCACTTATGTGTAGATATTAGCTGTTAAATCAATAATATTATAATAAACCACAATCTGTAGAACCACAGAGCTTAGGTATAGAGTAAGGGAATAGGGAATACAGATAGATCTTGTTAGAAATGGAAAGTAGAATACATAGTTACAAATGAAGAGAGGGGGCTGGAAGGGAAAGATTAAGAGGGGATGTGGAGGGGAGAAGGGGAAAAGGGAAAAAGGAAGGGATTATGTGGAGAAATAGCTAAAGTTAGGGGTTATTTGGGGGTAGTATGGAAGCCTAATACAGCAGAAGCTTCCTAAAATATATTCATATATGAAAAAGATCTAAATGAAATCACTAAATAATAGGGGAGAGAGAACATCCCAACTGGACATTTCTTGTCACTAAATGAAGCTTCCTATTCTGGGATTGGGTTTCATCTATTTAAGTTATTGGTCAAAAGGGTAATTCCCAAACAACCAGGTTGTTGCCAAAGCTATAGTTTGATTTCCACAAACTAATGGCAAGGCACAATTGCTGAAGGCAACACCTACACAACTCATTGAACATCAAGATATTGAGGTTATGCCTACAAAGAACCTGCACTCCTACATTCTTGTGTCTTTGGTACAGAAAAGCACTATGGTGTTTTGAGTAGGAATGCCCGCCATAGACCCATGTGTTTTAATGTTTGCCGCATAGAGAACGACACTATTAGGACAATGTGTGGCTTTGTTGGGGAAAGCATGCCACTGTGGGAGTGGGCCTTTGAGGTCTCATATGCTAAAGTTACATTCAGTGTGGCTCACAGTTCATTTCTGCTGCCTAGGGATCAAGATGTAGAACTCTCAGTTACCTCTCGAGCACCACATCTACCTGCATGCCACCAAGTTTCCTGCCGTGATGATGATAGACTAAGCCTCTGAACTCTAAGTCAGCCCCAATAAGATGGTTTCCTTTATAAGAGTTGCTGTAGTCATGATGTCTCTTCATAGCAGTAGAAACCCTAAGACAGGCACTCTACACCATAGTAAAAGAAAAATGTGAACAAGTCAGCCACAAATGCTTTGGTTTTTTTGACAATGCTGTCCTGATTGCAAGATACGCAGGGCAATGGTGGCACAAAACTTGGAGTAACTTCAGCAAAACCAAGTTTGTGCTTTGTAGAACTTCCCTGCATCACACATTGCAAATGACTTTCTGGTCCTTATCCCAAACCAAGGAAGGAAGAACACTTGAAATTAACTAGTTTGCTCTTTGTTAGGGTGTGTCTTCAATCATAGTGCTCAGTAAAGGTGCTTGGGTGCTTTGCAACAGGAATGTTTCGGAGCTGCTGTCCCACACAAGGGTGCTGTTTGACCCAAGAATGCTGACCTAAATATTGTATTTATGAATTATCACTTGTGTCCTCTGACTTTCATAGAGAAATTTTGTTTTTTGACTTCTCACGTTGCACAGTTATCTGAGACCAATCTGTTTTTTAAAAAAAAAAAACAAAAAAACAAACATCTTTGCATGTAACCTAGCTGTGTGTGAGATTTAAGTAGAAAATTGAGTTGAGTCATAACTATCCCAGATGATCTTCCATCCCACCTGAGGTAAATCATAAACTTCTCTCACCAATACCTGTAACCGTGCCTACCCCTTGAGACTCAGGGGTACCCTTTTGCCCTTTCTGCCTAATTAGCTTTGATTGTGTCCCTTAAACATGCCAGCTCTGACCTTGCACCCTGTCAGAGACTGTTTACTAGGGCCCCTTGTATCAAGAACTCAGGCTCTTTACTGTCACAGAGGACTCCCTTTTACTCTAAAGGCCTTGGATAAATTGGAATTTCAGTTGCTTGGAGAAACCTCCCCAGGCACCCTGTACAAAGGAGCCACCGATGAGTCCATCCAATCTCATCAGCCAACTCGGGGTGCTACAGAAGTACTTGGTGCCACTAGAGGTTCAGCACAGTTGAAGGGTCTAGACCTGTGCATGCCCAGTATCCCAAGAAGCAAGCTTCATGAGAGCAAAGAACTTGCTCCTGACCCCAGCAACTAGTATCTAGCTGCTATTGTGCTGCCACCACATTCCAGGTAACACACCATTAATCTAATGCCTCATGCATTCAGTAAGGGAGCTTACTGCCTTCCTGAAGCCATAAAACATTGCGATAATTCATTTGCTGACCAGTAAATAGATAAAATCAAGAGACAGAATATCACCCACAAAGAATCAATGAAGGACTCTGACAGTCTATGTTGGGTAAAAACTCAATAATTACAGGGTATTTTAGAGTGTGTCCTTTGTTCCGGCTTCTTGCTGTGCACCAGAGAGAGATGGTGGACAATCAAAATATCTGCTGCCCCACAGAGTGAGAACACTGGGAAATTTGTGATGAAAACTGAATACCTAAAGCCTGGAGCTAAGTCTATCTCACTTAGCAGGAAAAAGCATGCTATTCTAACAGAGAGAATCCATGCTTTGTTTCCATCACTTCAGCGAGAGAAAAAGGATTCCAACTAGCCAAGGTATTTCTTCTCCTTCCTGTCCTTTCTCATGTACTCTGTCTGCACTTAGGAAGATAAAGGGAGCCTCCATATTATCAGGTGTTGTGCATGCATCAGGCTTTTGAATCAGAACACACATTTTCTCAAGGGAGCTTCCTTGGTGGGAAAGTGGCATTGTGTGTGTCCCAGACCAGGGATATTTAGAACCCTTCACATGAGCCCACCTCATCTTGACCTTTTGTCCAAGAGATTAGTCCTTCCCTCTTCCTCTTTGATACAAGTATAAAACAGCTGGCAGTTGTGACCTGGCCCACTTCATGTCCCTCTCTGCGTGCTGCCTTACAAAGTATAGATGCTTAGAAAGCAGTAAAAAGGCGGTTGGGTAGAAGATCTGGGAGAGAGATGCTGCGATCTTGATGACACAGTGAGCAAGATTAAGATTGCTGGGTCCTTAACTTCCTAGGATGGCTACTGTGCCTTTTCCTTGGATTTGAAATGGCTCATTTCTGGTTTCTGACACCATCACAAGCCTAGCCATGGAAGACCAATTTCCAGAAATGAAAAAAGAAGCCAGCTTTGCAGGCTGACCTCAGGACAGCAACAAACCACAGCATGTCCTTAGAAGAAAGGGAACTAAGATGAACACAAGCTGACATTACTGCAGGTAAAAAGAACCCACATTTTCTCAAGGGCGCTTCCTCTTCTAGAAGAGGAGTTGCAGAGCAGACCTGACTTGGGGGTCACCCTTCATTGTAGGTACCCTGCATCTGTGACATCAGGTACTCTATACCAAGCATGCAACATTTTAGAAATTCATACATTTCTAAAGAAAGATTTTTCTAGAAAATATTTCTGGCAGACATCATACAATGTAAGAGAGTAATATGATTCAAATGTGAGTAACATTTGAACTAGGCTGTGATTGTTAAATGAATCTGTTTATTGCACTTGTGTGCATCTGTACATGTGTGTGCATGTGTGTAGAGGTCAAGAGGTCAACCAAGATCATTTTATATTTTTAAATATGTGCATGCATGCATGCTTATATAGATCCACAGGGGGCATATGGTCCCTGGAGAGCTGGAGTCCTAGGCAGTTGTACACTGCCGAGTGTGTGTCCTGGGAACTGCACTCCAGTCTTCTGCAAAGGCAGCAAGTACTCCTAACTTCTCAGCCATCTCTCTAGCCCTTGTTGTTTGTTAATGTTGTTTGAGGCAGTGTCTCTTACTGGGACCTGGAGCTTACAGATACAACCAGGCCTTTCTCCACAAGCCACATCCTGGGATGACAAGCACATACCGCCATGCTTTTTTTTTTTTTTAACATGGGCACTAGAGATCAAGTTCAGGTTCTCACGGCCATGAGACAAGCACCTTATTGGCTGAGCTATCTACTTAAGCTAAATACATCTTTCTAAAAGCCAGACAGATAGGCACATGTTTAGCAGGTTCTGAACCAGGCATACAGCTGGAACCTATGCAGCATTTCTGAAAGCATTTCTAAGTCAGCAGGAGGACCTGAGGAAATACATGGCTGTATACTTGACATTCCTAATCCTCAGAGTTTTCTGACTTGCACTCTAATTTCTTTGGTTGAAGAACTAATTTAAGTCAGCTGCAGAGACTCCAGCTTTTGAGCGTTGCCATTTCATAATGTAATTAACGATTCACATCCAATTACATCATGTTAAAAATCCTTTCTTAATCCTGCCTCTGTTAATCCAGGACCTAAGGCCTCCTGTGTGGACTGGATCGATGCTCAGGAGGGAAGCAGAAAGCTCATTTGCAAGCACCAGTTGGAAAACACATGCATGATTTGGGATTGTGATTTGACATCATGAGATGTATTTTTTAAGGGAATACTGAGAATGGAGGAATGTAATGGAATCAGACACCAGCATTCACCCTGTCAACATGGGTTTTGTGGCAAAAGGATGCAAATACCCAAATCTCTCCCTCGGGCCTGCAGAGGTCTCAGAATGAGGCCTGAAGTCATCTCTTAGTATAATACATCCCCACCCTAACTCAATCCTAAACTTCTTGTCCCTGTTTTACAGCCATCAAGGCCTAAGGGACCCAAGGACTTGCTCTGCTTGCTGCATTTTCATGCACTGTGTGTGGATCTTCTATTCCCTCAGCTGCCTGTCTGTGATTCTTGTTGCAACTGGTTGCTGGTAGTTGGCAAGTCTTCCTCTCTCTGGTGTGAAGGCTGGAACGGAGAAAGCCACACTATTTTTGCTGGCATCACCAACCACAGTAGCTCATTTGTAGTCTGTATTCAAAAGAACTGTAAAATGTGTTATTTTTGTGTCCTGGGTTTGCTCATGCATATGACAGTTTCCTCTGAATATATCATTATTTTGAATGATCAAAATCACCCTGGTTCTTAAAGTCAAAGGAACTAGACCAAACTAAGGGAAGAGACAAGTTCAAGATTACCCAGGGGCCACTATTCAATTGGTACAGGCTAACTACCACAGTCTCTGTGGGGTCATAAAGAGGGTTAACACACTAAAGACTCAATCTATGGAGGAAAATTTAACTATTCAGGTGGCTGATTGAGATGTGGGACACAAGGCAATTTTCAAAGTAGCCAATAAACAGAAAATTCAACCCTATTTATGATTTTACATTTATACAAAAATGTACCAATCATTAGAAAAACATAAATATATTCAATTATATATCAATACATCATATATTCAATCTCAGAGAAATTACAAGGAGACAGAAAGTCCAAGGTCAGTTCATCGCACTGTAGTGCCTTACCAAATGTTGGGACATTTAAACTTTCCTTCTGAGAGTTTGTAGCAGAACCAAGCAAAACCTTGAGGCTCCTCCTTAATTGAATTTGTTCAGAAACAATGCTTTGAAGTACATTTCTGAACCTCGACAGAAGCAACTGATAAAAATCAAGAGTCTTAGCAATGTTTAAATAATTTGCCCCCAAATTCTCTAACCAGGAATGTGGCTTAAGAACATGAGTGGACATCTGGCCGAAGTTTCACACAAGAAGATATAATTTGAATATTATTTTAAATGCTGAAAAACACAGGAATCAAGCTGGATTCCCAACCTTAGAGGCATAATTATAAAGTTTATATGGCCATATCAGGAGATTATTAGACAGCGCTGGAGGTTTGAATGAGAAATACCTCCCACAGGCTCATGTTGTTGGAGGACTTGGTCCCCAGTGGGTAGTGCTCTTTGGAAAGGCGTCACAGCCTTTGGGAGATGGATCCTCACTGAAGAAAGTGTATTACTGGGAGTCGGCATTGAGAATTTATAGTCTCATTTGACTTTGTGTTCACTCTGCTTCCTGTTCACACTTGAGGATGCCTAGTCCTCTGCATCCTGGAGCAGAGGACATACCTGCCTGTTGACACGCTTCCCTTGCCACAATGGGATCGCTCAGTCTGTGAGTGTAAGCTATGATTAACTTTTTCTTCTGTAAGTTGCTTTGGCCATGGTATTTTATCATAGCAACAAGAATGCAGCTAGTAATACACCAGCTGTTCCCCATGGTAACAGAGAACTTCCTATAGCCATGGAAGCAGGTCACCCTGCATTCTGGCTCCATAAATACTGTAGAAAGTCTTCAGAAAATAGTTCTTAGACAGAGAACAGACCCTGGGAGAAAGGCTAAACAAGGTTGAACAGCAGGCATACCAAAGTGGATGGGGAAAAGCCCACAGGGCCTCACGCATACACCAAGAACTGTAGGTACCTGAGTAAGCCTGTGAGTGAGAGAGGTAGTCCTTCCCAGGGAAGAGCACTTGTTCAGTGTCAAAACCAGTCAGCCCCAAAACCATACATTCAAGTAACATTACATAGACTGAAGGGGTTATATTTAGGAATATATATGTATATACAAATATACATATTCATGTTATAACAATTGATGAAAAAAGAGGCCACGTGTTTGAAGAAGAGAAGGGACATATGGGAAGGTTTGTAGGGAGGAAAGGTGAGGGAGAAATAGTGTAAATAATTAACAATCTCAAAAATTAAAAAAACTAAGCCATGAGGGTTGAGGCTTCATGAGCTGTATTTAATGTCCTTAAAAGAAGAGGTCCAAATGATGTGAGGCCACAGCCAAGAAATAAAGTCAGATAGGGGTCCTCACCAGAGACCTACCTCTTAGCTCCTGATCTCATGTGTGTGTGTGTGTGTGTGTGTGTGTGTGCACGTGCGTGCAATGTTGTTTGTATATGGGATAATTAATATTGCCACAATGACAAATTTATCTCGTTGATTTGTGTGGGGAGGTGTATGGGTTTGGTACCTGCATGTAGATGTGCCTATGTGTTGGTGTGCCCACTCATGTGGGTGCCTGTGGAGGTCAGAGGTTTACTCAGGATATCTTCCTCAACTGCTTCTCTGCCTCATTGCATTTTTTGTGACGGGGCCTGCCACCGATCTTGGGGCTCATCTGTTGGTTCAATATAACAGCAAGCCTTTAGGTCTACCTTTCTCAGCCCTCCGTACAGGGTTGCAGGAGTATGCCATACATCCAGCTTTTACGTGGGTGCTGGGGATCTAAATTCATATCTTCATGTTTGTGAAACAAACACCTCGCCACTGAGCCATCTCCCTAGCTCCAAACTGATTTCTAAAATTTTAACTTTTAAAGAAAACAGATGGCCATTGTTACAAAAAAAGTACATTAATAAAACACGTTGTTTCTTGTGATAGAATGGGTACCCCAAGATCCACTGCTATGAAAGCAGCTAGGATTAGACATATAAGCGCATATTCTAAATACAGTACTTAGTTTTCAAGGAAACTCTGCAAAGTTTCAAAACAAACAAACAAACACCCCCAGAGAATAAATGTAGGTGCACTGATAGCTGCTTCTTACTTTACCTACAGCTTGGGGTTTAAGGCCAAATAGAGGAAGAAGAAAAAACCTAGAAGCAAGCTCTGCATAAAGTGCCATTCATAAATTCATACATTCAGGCTGTGTTCAGACCCCACACAGCATACTTGGTATGAACAACCACAAGCCGAAGAGTTCACAGAAGAGTCCCATGAAGTGAACACAGGGGTGTCCTCTCACGGAAATTAGCCTTATCTCAAGAATCTAATGAATATGAACTTATAATTTTGTGTGTGTGTGTGTGTGTGTGTGTGTGTGTGTGTGTAATATTAACTGCTGACTTGGAGTCACATACATATCAGATATTAATAATAACATAGGATAGAAAATGAACACTATGTTTAAAGTATATAAAATTAAAGATATATAAAAGAGATCATTAAAATTATTAATGAGGAAAAAAACAGCTGGGTTGATCTCAAAAGAGCTTAAAGAGAAATAAAAAATACATTATGTGGAATTTTAAAAATCTTACAACTTCAGATTAATCTAAGAACAAGATAGTGGAGTAAAATATAAAACTATAATTGTCCTGAACACAGAATCAGAAGTAGCCAATGTAAAAGACAAGTTAGGAGAAACAAGCCTAGAAGACCACAGAAAGCACACCTGGAACCCAAAAAGAGGCAGCAGAGGAAACAAAGGAAGAAATAAATGTCTGAGTATATCTCACAATAAACACAATACCATCAGGTCCATGAAATATACCAGGAACACCAACCAAGAAGATGCCTACATTTAAATCTACCATGAAATATAACACAGCAGAGAGACAGATTCAATGTGACCCGGAGGAAAAGCCCAAAGGTATGATAATTACAGTACAGATGTCTTCTCCAAGGCAACAGATGAAGTCAAACACAAGAAGAGTAAAGTCTTCAAGTGCTGAGCAGAAATTACTTGTCAGCACAGGGTACCATTTCTCACCAGATCTTTCAAATTTATGGACTACCCACATGCTAGGACCATTATCTTCTCTCAGCCTCATGCTAGTCCAAAAACAGTTTAGCACCAAAGCTCTCCAATTGCATGCTTTAGGAAGGTGAAAACAGATCTAACATGCATGATGGAAAGGAGCCAGAGACATGGCAAACAGGGCACAGGCAGACATTATATAAAAGTAACAGCCAGACTGTTAGCACCAGAAACAGCAGGCAGACCTGATGTGTAAGAGTACTGTGGTTCTGTGGTTCTGCCTCCCTACCTGAGGATGCTACATTGTTGCAAGATGAGTGAAAATACCTCTTAGCCTTTGACTTTGTTACATTCACAGGAGACAATTTCCATGTGGTTATGGTAGTGGCTATTCCAGGTTGTCAACTTGACTACATATGGAATGAACTACAATCCAGAATTGGAAGGGCCACCTATGATCCAAATCTGGAGGCTGAGAGATACAAGTTTCTGACCAGGATCTTGGCATGGAAATCTTGGGGGCATAGTGGCTATGTATTCCATAAGAATAAGACAGGGAGATCGCAAAATTCAAGGTTATCTGGGATTAAAAGCTGGGTGGCACATGCCTTTAATATGGACCACACCCTCTGCTGGAGACCTACACAAGGACATTGGAAGAAGGAAGATTTAGATATACCACATTTTTTGCATCCACTCTTCTGTTGAGGGATACCTGGGTTCTTTCCAGCATCTGGCAATTATAAATAGGGCTGCTATGAACATAGTAGAGCATGTATCCTTATTACATGGTGGGGAATCCTCTGGGTATATGCCCAGGAGTGGTATAGCAGGATCTTCTGAAAGTGAGGTGCCCAGTTTTCGGAGGAACCACCAGACTGATTTCCAGAGTGGTTGTACCAATTTGCAACCCCACCAGCAGTGAAGGAGTGTTCCTCTTTCTCAACATCCTCTCCAACACCTGCTGTCTCCTGAATTTTTAATCTTAGCCATTCTGACTGGTATAAGGTGAAACCTCAGGGTTATTTTGATTTGCATTTCCCTAATGACTAATGAAGTTGAGCATTTTTTAAGATGCTTCTCCGCTATCCGAAGTTCTTTAGGTGAGAATTCCTTGTTTAACTCTGTACCCCATTTTTTAATAGGGTTGTTTGGTTTTCTGGAGTCTAACTTCTTGAGTTCTTTATATATATTGGATATTAGCCCTCTATCTGATGTAGGATTGGTGAAGATCTTTTCCCAATTTGTTGGTTGCCGATTTGTCCTTTTGATGGTGTCCTAGCCGTACAGAAACTTTGTAATTTTATGAGGTCCCATTTGTCAATTTTTGATCTTAGAGCATACGCTATTGGTGTTCTGTTCAGAAACTTTGGTGTTCTGTTCAGAAACTTTCTCCCTGTACCGATGTCCTCAAGGGTCTTCCCCAGTTTCTTTTCTATTACCTTCAGAGTGTCTGGCTTTATGTGGAGGTCCTTGGAGTACTATTCAGCCATTAGAAACAATGAATTCATGAAATTCTTAGGCAAATGGATGGAGCTAGAGAACATCATACTAAGTGAGGTAACCCAGACTCAAAAGGTGAATCATGGTATGCACTCACTAATAAGTGGATATTAACCTAGAAAACTGGAATACCCAAAACATAATTCACACATCAAATGAGGTACAAGAAGAAAGGAGGAGTGGCCCCTTGTTCTGGAAAGACTCAGTGAAGCAGTATTCGGCAAAACCAGAACGGGGAAGTGGGAAGGGGTGGGTGGGAGGACAGGGGGAGAGAAGGGGGCTTATGGGACTTTCAGGGAGTGGGGGGCTAGAAAAGGGGAAATCATTTGAAATGTAAATAAAAATATATCGAATAAAAAATCCATAATAATAATAGTGATAGCAATAATAACAATAGTAATAATTAAAGCAGTAACAGTACTAATAAAAACAGTAATAGTAAAAAAAAAAAAAAAAAAAAAAAAGAAGGAAGATTTACTATTTCTCCTTTGCCTGCTTGCCTCATGGGACTGAGCAACTGCTAGATCCTTGGACTTCCATCCACAGCTGCTGCTGACCATTGTTGGGGAGTTGGATTACAGACTGTAAGTCATCAATAAATTCCCTTGCTATATAGACTATCCGTACACTCTGTGACTCTAGCGAACCCTGACTAATATAGTTACTAAAATCATAAAAAAACAAAGCGAACTGCCTTCAACTAGCAGAGATAAAAAGCAAAATGAGGGGGGAAAATCCATTCCAACACATGGCCGTGAAAGAGATAAAAAGACAGAAGTGAAAAACTCAGAAAACTTAGATAATGTGACAGATATAAATGGACACAAATCAATAATGAAGACAACTATGTGTGGTCTCATCTTTCTGTTTAAACATTTGGGAATGGCACATAATGTTTTAAGAAACAAGTACTGGATTCAGTCTTATTCTCTCTACATCTCATGAAAATGAAATGACAATGAAAATGGAGTAATGAAATGCTTTGAACATCAAGCATCACAGAGGTGAGTCATCTTTGGTAGTTGGATTCTGAAATAGTGCAAATTCATATACAGACATTTTGGAGCATTAAACCCAAGTCTAAACAGGAGATTCACTGATGTTTCACATGCATACTATGTACATAGCCAAAAGGTAATTTTAAACAGCATTTTAAATAATTTTTCACACAAAAAATCCATGGGAAAATATTTTCCTCTTGTGTTATATCAAATGTTTAAATACAGTGAGGCTGTGGCACATTTTAGATTTTGGATTAGAGATGCTCAACCAAGTAGAAAACTGGCAAATAGAAAATATCAATAGAATAAAAATATGGCTCTAAGGGGAAATAAAAATAGTATAGTGTTAAATGTCTCTATAGACTGATACAAAGAAAAGGCAAACCATTGAGAGATGAATCAAGGACATTACTGGAGATCCAACATACTGGAAATACTATGAACATCTTTGTGTGAATCACACAAATGACTTGGATGAAATGGTAAATTCTCTCAAGACACAGCCCCCCTCCCCCAAACTGGTTTAAGAAATAGAACTCCTGGCTAATGACAATATATCCTGGCTAGTTTGTATGGCAACTTGACATAGGCTGGAGTCATTTGGGAAGAGAAAAATTTCATCTGAGAAAATGCCCCAACCTGGTTTGCAAGGCAAGCCTGTAGTACATTTTCTTGATTGATGATTAATATGGGAGGAGGGCCCAGATCACTGTGGGTGCTTTCACCCTTGGGCTGATGGTCTTAGGTACCATAAAGAAGGCAGACTGAGAAAACCATGGCTACAAGCAGTGATCAGCCATGGATTTTGCTTCAGTTCCTGCCTTGCCCTGACATCCTTGGATAATGGGATTAAGGTATAAGATGAAATAAATTCATCTTCCTCTCCAAGTTGCTTTGGGTCATGGTGTTTTGTCACAGAAATAGAAAACTAACCACGACAATGAAAGAGAAAAAAAAAAGAAAAACCCTGTATTTGTAATGAAAACCTTCCCTCAAACTGATGTTCAGGCCAAGAGAGCTTCTCTGGTGAGCTCAGTCCTGCACTCAGAGCCAGGAGTCAATAAGCTTCCAATTCATTTTCTAAAAACTAGTGTTTCTATGATACCTAAGCAAACACACTAGTATCTTACAAAATATATCCCCAAATATTAGCAAATGAAATTTAGCAATATTATTTTTATGATGTAATATATCATAACCAAATAGCAATCCCAAGTTAGCATAAAAATCATTGCGGTTCCCCAAGTTCATAAAATGAAGAAAAATCCTATTGTTATGCAAATAAGGCTGTAAAAGAACTTGTCAATACTCAGTGCCCAAGCAAATCAAGAGTCTTCATCAAATCAGTAATAAGAATAAAAAGTTAGACTGAATAAAAAACAATCAAGGGACTTAAGTAGACATTTCTCCAAAAGACTACAAATTATCAACAGGCACACATACATACAATATTCAACCATTAGAAAACCTTTAAAGAACTGTAAAGCAAAACTGCAATGAAATAGCTCTTCATACTAATTAGGATGGATATTTAAAAGTAAACACAGAACAAGTATAAATGATGGTATACAGAAACGAGGACCTTTGTACTTTACAGTAAGCATGCCAAATAGTGCAGTTGCCATGGAAACAGTATGACAGTTCCACAAAACTTACAAATAGAATTGTCATATAATTCAGCAATTTCACTTCTTGGTACATACCCCCAAATAGTGAAAGCAGGGCATCAAAATAACATTTGTACACTCATGTTCCTGGGAGGATTAATCAAAATAGACTAAAGGTAAACAGAATCCAAGTGTCTATCAACATATGGATGGATGCAATAAGCCATATTCATGGAAGGGAATGTTATTGTGCCCTCAGCAAAGAAGGAAACTGAAAAATGCTATACTATGGAGAAAATCTAAGGGTGTTATGTGCATGTAAACTGAACCTTTTGCAAAAGGATAGATGATGTATGATTCCACTCACATGAGGTCCCCAGAGGAGTTAATGCAAAGACAGAAAGTGGACTGTGCTCACCAGGGGATGGAATATCAGTCTTAATGGGGACAGAGTTTTGTTTATAAGACAGTAAGAGTTCTTTGGATGGGTGTGGTGTCAGTTGCCAAACATCATTAATTTACTTAATACCATGGAATTGCTCACTTAAAAACTAGTAAAATATGTAATAATAAAGGGTGAAATATAAAAGGTGTCTTTTATATAGACAGTCTTACATAGATGGAATCTACATTTTAAAGCATCCATATACTTAACAGGAAATAAGACAAAGATGCTGTCTCTCAGTACTTCTCTTTATATCCTACTAATGATGATGCCTTGTGCAATAAGTCATGAAAAAACATGGCTGTGCATAGAGGATAGCCTTCCAGAGCCTTTCCACATCTCTTATATACTATATTATTTTCACTCCCTATTCTGCAACATAAATTGTCTGACCATTAGAGGACTGGAACAAATAAATGTCATTTAGGGCTGGGCTCTTGTGTATGAAACTGTCAAAAAGCAAATTTATTTAAAAAAAAAAAAAAGGAGACTCCTAAGCTATCTATACAATACTTCTGTATTTGATAAGACCTCTTAAGAGAATCTCAACATTAAAGATCATTCTATAAAAATTAATTATGGATGTGTTGAGAAATGAATTGCTTTAAAACTCAATAGTAGCATTCATAATATAAAGAAAGAAAGGATCAATTTTATCCACGCTGAAAATTATAAAATACTAGTAGAGTATATTAAGGGCAAATGTAAGGAAACAAGACCCTACACAATGGAAGACCACAGGTTTGCTTCCATTTATTTGGGCATGAATATTGACCCTTGACCCACAGGGGTGAGGGTAATGGAACACTGGCTATCAAAGATCACATGTTCCAGAGGGGACAGAAATATTTCATGTTGATTTTAATTGTATCCAAAGTTGTGACTTTTAAAAAAATATTTCAATTAATATGATGTTTCATTTATAGAAGAATGTTTTAGTTTCTGAAAATCAGTCTAGAAACTTTTATTTTCTCATGTTTTTGTTCATAGTTTTGATTATCTATCTTATATGCCTTTAAATACATTTATTTTATAACCTTTGATCTTCTCCTTTATCAGGATACCTTCATAAACCTATACATAAAACTTCTGTAAGAAAACAATGTCTAAAAACAGTGTATGAAAGAGTACAGAATTAGATTGAGAAGCCTTGCTTAAAGTATAAAATGGATATTAGACAGGGTCTGGTAGCACTTTGGCTGAATCCTGCAGTGGCTGGACCTCTCCATGCTGCTGGGGCACACTAAGAATAGCTAAAAGGATCCCCCCATCATTCCCATACAGAGATGGGAGTTTTTCTGACTCATATGTGGCATGAAATTCCTACAAGGAAACACCTGTGTAAACCAGGGAAATCCTTACATAAACAAGAATTCCATACAGGGGTGGTACTGCCAGCCAGTTCTGAAATAACGGATTTCTCATCGATGGTCCCCATGGATAAGTAGCATACAGTGTGTAGGAAAAAAGATTCCTGTACACAGGAAATTCATCTGAAAGGATTACAGATTTAAATAAAGAAAAGAATGTGGGCTAGAGAAACCTTTCTAAGCATGTCAGGGAAAAGATAAAAGGTAGATGATGTGGAGGCAACAAAGAATCTGAATGTGGAAAATTACCAGAAGCAGGCATGATGACTAAAGGCAAGATGACAACATCTTGGGAGAAATCCTGGAACAGAAAAGGCATGTTAGTGAGTACTCTTGGAACCTGAGCTTCACTCGTCACTTAGCTAATACTATTGACAAGGCCAGCCTTGATGTTTCAGTTTAGATCTGTGATTATCCACAAGGGTCAACTTTACTCCCTGGGGCAATGTCTGGAGACTTGGGGATATACCCCTTAGTAAGTCAGAGAGAACTGCTGTTAGTATATATGTGTGGAGACCAGGAAAGCTACTAACCCTGCTACATGACACTATCAAATGTCCCATGTCTGGGTTGAGAAACCAAGTGTAGTGTAGTGTAGTGTGGTGTAGTGTAGTGTAGTGTAGTGTAGTGTAGTGTAGTGTAGTGTAGTGTAGTGAAGTGTAGTGGTGTGTGTGTGTGTGTGTGTGTGTGTGTGTGTGTGTGTGATAAAGATGAGCCCAGAATGAGATAGAAGCTCAGTCAAGTCTCCTTTGAAACTTCCCTTACTATCTTGTAATTCTGTTCATCTGAAGTTACTTAAAATAGCTATAGACTTTCACCATGAATGTTATTTCTGTCTTATTAAAATGTACAGATTATATTATAATGGCAATGATCTGTGATGTTTGCGGATGCTTAGTAAAGGTGGAGTTCATGTAACAACACTACTGTGTTGAGAAATCTATGCCCATGAACATTATGATCATGTCTGTCTTCTGATCAAAGTTCTAGGAACTTTGCTAAGAAATTCCATGGCTCTTTTTAAGGATGTTTGTCAACACACTGTTCTAGAAGTTTTAAAATAGAAGTAACCTATCTAACAATATGATTTTTGGCTTTCAAGGTAATGTAAGTTCATACAGTAGAAGGTCGTATAATAATTAGATGTTTAACAGGGAATCATGGACAACACAAGTGGACAATCCAGGTGTATGATGTCATTTTTGTTTTTTTTTTAAAAAATGAGAGAAGAGAGGAAAGGAAGTCGAATATGAGGAGAAAGAAAAGTTAGTGCATGAATGGGATAATTTATATAACCTATGGGAGGACTTACTGGGTAGCAGGGTTAATTTTCATGTTTCTATATTTACTTCAATTTTAATTTTTATAATACATGTTTTACTTTTTCAGTAAGAAATAAAATGATAAAATAAGAAAAGAGAGGGGTTGATTCATTTAAGGTTTTTTCTAAGTAACCTTTTCAGAGAATGCTAAACCTGGAAAGAAACTATAGCCACCAAAGAGCCACAACCCAACCAAGTTTTAAAGATGTTGAAAGTGAGCTTTGACCCAGCAGGTCATGTCAGCATGATGTCCCTCTCACACTGATCTCCCAAATGCACTGTATTATGACAGTCCATGCATGTGGTGGGCTACCCCTCCAAATTCTATGGCTAGTGTCAGTTGCTCTGCTACTCAGCTCTGTGGGCTATATTTTCTGCACTGAAATGTTTCACTTAGACTTACATGCATAAAAGCATTTGTGCTGACCTGGAGGTACTAGATATAAGACTCACATGCTCACTGTCTCCACAGGCCATCTGAACAAAAAACATTGAAGCATGATTAATCCAAGCAAAAATGCTCATGCTGCTATCCTCCTCATCTCCCGAACATTCCAGAGCCGGATCCCACTTCATTTAACTGCCAGTTTGGTCCTTGGAGTAAAGAACTATATACTCTCTTCCTTGTCCAACTCACATGCAAAAGATAGGACAGAGACAGAAGGAGTATGTTTTGTGCAAACTGGGCTTCAAAGTAGGCTCTGAATTTTTAGCAACTTTTGAAATTGTGGTGTGGCACAGTCTATGGCTCTGAGAAACCCTGAGTTGCTTGAAAGATTCACAGCTCTAAGAAACAGAGAGCACTGAGGGTTTTCTTTTCCTCATGGGAGTCATGTGAATAATGCTATAGAATGAATGGTGGCTATGCACTTCATGAAGATTTGTGAGCACACCAAGGAGCAGAGGGAAGCTGGGTTTAGCAGTCCATCTGTGATCCTAACACTGGAGAGGCAGAGGCCAGAAGTGTCTCAGTGAGTTCTAGGACATCCAGGAATACATAATGAAGTTCTGTCTTAAGAAAACCAAAACCAGCCAGTCATCCAGCCAGCCAATGAACCACATGATAAATCCAAATCAATGGGGAGATCCAAGGATGAGGTCTGGGCATGCAAATCTGACAACTCATAGAGAACATGGTTAATCCTAATTTTGGTAGCTTTTGTGTTTAATTTCTGATTCTATGGACAACTTCCTAGAGACTCCAGTCCTGTAGTTATGATTGGGGACATTTCCACAGGACATGTGTTACAACAATCAGAGTAAGCAGGTAGGCACATCAGGGGAAAGAGTCTAATCCTAACTGTAGTGACATTGCAAAAGAAATACTACTCATACACATTCCTGCCCTCTAGGTCACCTTAACAGTTAAGAGCCTGTGATAGCGCCTATGAATCAAGACACATAGAAGAGATAAACCCATTTCCCCAAATATCTCAAACAAGACAACACTAGTTTGGAGGCCTTGATTCTTGGTCAGTGTTGGGTGGGATGATCCTGGATATGACGTCCTTCACATCCTTCATATTCTACTTCCTTTCCTCTCTTCTTTTTTTAAAAAAAAAATGACATCATACACCTGGATTAATTAATATTAAGAATAATTAATCCTATCCTATTATCCTGGATAAGAATAATTCCCTATACTCTTAAAATCAGGCTGATACTGTGCATCACAGAGTCCCAGCTGTGAAGCAGGGCCTTTACTAACACAGATGCCTTCCCCATGCTGTGCTGTACTGGGTAACAAAGTATTTGATAACAATGTGAGAAGAATTTCCACATTTGACAGTAAACTCTTCTGAAATCAAGATTTTAAAAAGGATTTGAGTCTGTTATATCATCTTCATCTGTCTTCTGCTCTCCAACGTTGGTGGGCAAACTAGAAAAGGTCACATCTTATCCAAAGGTCTCAGATTTGCACTAAGGTTTCTAGGGAGGAAGAAAACTTGACCAAGACACAGGACTGAAATACATGATCCAATTTCTCACATTTTTGATTTTTCCATTTCCCAGGTCATCTGTACCCCAAACACTTTTCTTTACATAACTCATCACAATACCACTTTGTCCTCCCAGGACTGTATTTAATCTGATTTCCAGCAAATAGCTCAAGGCTACATCTAGGACTAATGATAACTACAAAGCGGTATTGAGTCCTACTGTGGATTCTTGTGAGTAGCTTGATAGATGTGAATTGCCTATGGACAGTGTGGTAAATAACTACCTGAATGGACTGAAATGCAGTGGGTTGTCTATTGACATATAGTGGAGTCTCTGCTGGTGGTCCTCATGCTATCTATGACTCATTCATGTCTAGACAGCTGTTCTACAGTTCTCTAACTTAAAAATTCAGACCATTATCTGGTCAGTCTTCTGTCCTTGAATCCATCTTTCTTTATGAATCCCTGGCATACCTGAACAAATGGAGCATTAGTAATGACTTTCTCCCTGACATTGTAGAGACATAGCCCATTCATATAACAGAAGGTGTGACTCATAAAACAAAGAAAGTGTGGTGGGGGTGGAGAAATTGGTCTTGATTTCTAGAGCTGAGTTGGGTGATGAAAAGGGGAAAATTTGGGTCCTTATAGATGATGAAGAAGTATATTTATTATCCTGGAAGAAATGACTCCACACTATTCAGACTTATCAGTAATGAAGCAAACAAAATTGAAAATTTTCTACATCTTTGTGCAGCACTGCTCAAATGTTCCCTCTTTTTCAACATTCATTTAGCCATTTGAAAGATGACAAACTTGTCTCAGAGTATTTGACTCTTCTGACTGGCTTCTCGGGGGAAACACAGTTTGGAGAGCCTTACTCCCGAGTTTTCAGACCAATTGGGGATCCTGTAGTTTTCACAACCTACCTCTTGGTGGTGAATCTTACATGGCTGCCTCCCTTCCCTGGTTAGAGAATGTTAGGTCCAGGTGTGGAGTGGTCATACAAGGAAGACAACACAGGACAGTTGAGTAGCCATGATGTCACATCAGATGCTTTGTTTGCTCATCAGAGTATCTTGACCTCCACCAAACAACCAGACCCTGAATATCTGCTCTAAGCCCCATAGTGCTATGCAGGGTGAAAACATTGACTCATAGGGTTCCCACCTTTTTAGATTGTGAAGCCTAGAAGGAAAAGAGCCTCTAGAACATGAAAAGGTTGCTTTAAAAAACTGCAACATACACACCCGAATTTTGTTTCATAACTGTGTAATCAGAGAGCAGCAAAGTACTGGGAACCAGGACTGACATAAATTGTCAAGAAAATGAGAACAGGCTGTCCAGATGGAATTCTGGTATGGAGGTACCAGAAGTTGCTAGAGCTTAGCAGGTGCCCTAATCATTAGACAATGGTAACTGGCTTACAATGACAGACTTTGTTGCTGACAATAAAAGGGGAATCTGGGCTAGTAGCCATAATGAATAGTTTAGGAAATAGGAAAAGAAGAGGAAATTAGTCAGGCTTTGGTCAAAAGATATAAGGTAGCCCTAGAGTCAATGGTGTGAGGGAATAAAGAATAAGAAAATACCTCTCTTTGCTTGGGCATCATTCCATCTGACTCTGAGAATTACCCTGATAATTTTTCTGACAGCTACAATGACATAAAGTCCTTTCTCCAATGAAAGAACTCATGTAACCATCTGGTCGACCTCTCCTACTGAATAAAGCTGTTGCTGACAATTGACCTAAGATTCTAAAACAATTAGCCTTGAACATGGGTGGCACACTTTGTCTAAAGGCCCAGGTGACAGTTTCTTTTCTAACTCTCAAGCTCTGTCACTATTATAGAAGTAGCAAGGGGACATTGTATAAATGAACATTAATGATTGTGGGATTGGGCTGAATCACTGTTTGCTGACATCTGCTCTCTTCAAACTGTTGAGTGAGATGTGGTTCCAGTTTCTTCAGGCATTCATATGCTCATTAAAACACCCCCTGGATCAAGTTGTAGTTAATAAAACAAACAGAACCTCACTTTCCCCAATTTTTCTTGCTTCAGAAAAGGTAAGAAAATGCTACTCTTCTTATATTTGTTGAGGTCTGTCTTGTGACCAATTATATGGTCGATTTTGGAGAAGGTACCATGAGGTGCTGAGAAAAAGGTATATTCTTTTGTTTTAGGATAGAATGTTCTATATATATCTGTTAAATCTAATTGGTCCAAAGCTTCAATTAGTTTCATTGTGTCCCTGTTTAGTTTCTGTTTTCCTGATCGGTCCATTGAGGAAAGTGCAGTGTTGAAGTCACCCACAATTATTGTGTTAGGTGCAATGTGTGCTTTTAGTTTTAATAAAGTTTCTTTTACGAAAGAGGGTGCCCTTGCATTTGGGGCATAGATGTTCAGGATTGACAGTTCTTCTTTTTGTATTTTTCCTTTGACCAGCAAGAAGTGTCCCTCAGGGTCTCTTTTGATGACTTTGGGTTGAAAGTCAATTTTATCTGATATTAAAATGGCTACTCCAGCTTGTTTCCTGAGACCATTTGCTTGTAAAATTGTCTTCCAGCCTTTTACTCTAAGGTAGTGTTTGTCTTTGACCCTGAGGTGTGTTTCCTGTAAGCAGCAAAATGTAGGGTCCTGTTTACGTATCCAGTCAGTTAGTCTGTGTCTTTTTATTGGGGCATTAAGTCCATTGATGTTAAGAGATATTAAGGAATAGTGATTGTTACTTCCTATCATTTTTGACGTTATTTTTAAAATTTGATTGCTTAACTTCTTTTGGGTTTGATGAAAGGTTACTATCTTGCTTTTTCCAGGGTGAAGTTTCCCTCCTTGTATTGGTGTTGTCCTCCTATTATCCTTTTTAGGGCTGGATTTGTGGATAGATATTGGGTAAACTTGGTTTTGTCGTGAAATATCTTAGTTTCTCCATCTATGGTGATTGAGAGTTTTGCTGGATATAGTAGTTTTGGTTGGCATTTGTGTTCTCTTAGAGTCTGCATGAGATCTGCCCAGGACCTTCTAGCCTTCATAGTCTCAGGTGAAAAGTCTGCTGTGATTCTGATAGGTCTTCCTTTATATGTTACTTGGCCTTTTTCTCTTACTGCCTTTAATATTCTTTCTTTGTTTAGAACATTTGGTGTTTTGATTATTATGTGACGGGAAGTATTTCTGTTCTGGTCCAGTCTGTTTGTAGTTCTGTAGGCTTCTTGTATATTCATGGGCATCTCTCTCTTTAGGTTAGGGAAGTTTTCTTCCATAATTTTATTGAAGATATTTGCTGGCCCTTTAAGTTGTAAATCTTCACTCTCATCTATGCCTATAATCCTTAGGTTTGGTCTTCTCATTGTGTCCTGGATTTCCTGGATATTTTGGGTTACAAGCTTTTTGCATTTTGCATTTTCTTTAACTGTTGAGTCCATGGTTTCTATGGAATCTTCAGCATCTGAGATTCTTTCTTCTATTTCTTGTATTCTGTTGTTGATATTTGCATCTCTGTCCCCTGATTTCTTCCCAAGGCTTTCTATCTCCAAAGTTGTCTCCCTTTGAGTTTTCTTAGTTGTTTCTACTTCTGATTTTAGATCCTGGATGGTTTTGCTTAGCTCCTTCACTTGCTTGTTTGTGCTTTCCTATAATTCTTTAAGAGATTTTTGTGTTTCCTCTTTCATGACCTCGGCCTGTTGACCAAAGTTCTCCTGTATTTCTTTAAGTGTTTTTTGCGTTTCCTCATTATTGGCTTTTATATTCTCCTGGATTTCTTTCAATGATTTTTGTGTTTCCCTTGCAAGGGCTTCTAACTTTTGATCCATTTTCTCCTGAATTTCTTAAGAACACAGGATGCAATATTGGCAAGTAGTTCTAGATCAAAGGTCACAAATTATAGGCAGGCTAAATCCATCATACCATTTGCCTTTGTATATAAAACTTTATTGGCAACAGCCGTATAAGTCCCAGTGCTTTCCCAGCAGAACAGCAGAGCTGAGTAAATAACATACAACACATGTGGCCTATAAGAATGAGCACACTTTCCTTTATAAGAGGACAGGAGAGGAGAAAAGAGGGGAGGGAAGGAGATTGGAGGGGAAGAGAGAGCAGGGGAGGAGAGGAGAGGAGAGGAGAGGGGAAGGGAGAAGAATGGAGGGGAAGGGAGGGGAGGGGATGAAAGGAGGTGAATAAAAGGAAAGGGAAGATATCTTAGATGAGGGAAGAAGAGAAGGAAGGAGGCAAGAGGGAGACAGAGGAGGAGAAAAAGGAAGAGGAAGGTAGAGGTTAGTGAAGGAAAGAGAAGAAGGAAGGGGAGGGGCAAGGAAAAGAAAGAACAAAAGGTTGCTTCATTTAATTCTAGATTATTGGGTGTGGGGATACATTTGCAAAATAACATTTCTTCCCATGCCCTGTAGAAATAAGTCTTCTGTAATGAGAGAGCTGAGTTTAGGAGACATCTTCTCTTTAGCTAAGGCTGATGTGTAAATGAAATAAGCTAGATCACTACACACACCCCATATCTAGGAACACAAACAGATTTGGTATCGATGCAGTGGCCTGGCAGGGTCTTATTCCTTCCTCACAGCTACTCAGACTAATGCTTTTAAAGCAATATTTCTCAACCTTCCTCATACCACAACACTTTGATACAGTTCCTCATATGGTGGAGATTCCCAAGCATAAAATTATTTTGTTGCTACTTCAGAACTGTAATTTTGCTATTATTATAAAGTGCAATGTAAATATTTGATAAGCAAAATAGCTGATATACTTTAGTGCATGTACACTGGCCAGGGGCCTACCACAGAGTAGAGCATCATATTCCTTAGTCCTTTCTCTAATAACATCTAACACCATATCTTGCTTTGTATCTACATGGATGTCTCAGGAAGGAAAAGAGCTTAAGAGATGGATCACAGAAACAAAATGAACTAAGCAAGAGTTAATGTATGAGAATCAATAATGAATCATTCGCACACCCACTAAGGTCAGAATCTTTTAGATTAATATTAAAAATGCACAGAGTGATACAGAGACCTAGATTTGGGTTAGGGAAGGAGCTCCAAGCTGATTAACTTTAGCTAAATTAATAACTAAACTTATTACAGCTCATCAGAAATTCATTTGTAGCCCACTGTGCCACCACCCCAGGAGATGCTCCTGAACTGTCTTCAAAAAACAGCTTTCAATGCTGACAGTGGAGACAGACCCACTCCTGGGTACCACAACACCTTGACTACTCTGCCCAGGATTATCACAGGCAAGGATGCAATAGGAGCCACAGACACAGCTCTAGCACATAATGGATACATAGACTTAGGTATGTCATTTTGTCTTCAAGCCTTCTTTATCTTGTCTACAAGATAGGCATAATGGATACTTTCCCTACAGAATTGTTTAGATGAGTTAAAATAATGGATATAAGCCAGGATCTGGCATTAGGGATTTTAACAACATATGCCATGATTATTCCTCATGCTGATGATAAGCACAGGATGGTAACTGTGATGAAAGTTTTTCTCAGAACAGTGGCAGAGTTTTGTATGATGGTTCCCTCTACAGTACCAACAGGATACTAACAGTAAAGACAATGCATCAAGGACCAAGAAGGTAGGTAAAAAGAGAATCAACTTTTACCTCAGACACATTGATGAAAAGTTTTCTTCCAGGGGACAGAACCTAGCTGTTTTTCAGGATGTGGTTGCATGCATCCCATCTTCCTCCCCCCACCTTAGGAGTCTTCCTGGGTACTTATCTTCAAGGCTTACTCGGGAATATTATCTAGAGAACTTTCCATCCAATGATCTAGTGACTATAGCTAGCATTGTCCTGACTCTATCTATTGACTCTCCCATAAAGCACCTATAAGGGCAGCTGAGTATCAGCAAAGTGAGTCCAGACCTCTCTCCTGCTTGGGTAGGGTTCAGATAAAAGGAGCTAGCTTCCAACAGTATGAAGCCTATTAAGTGTATGCAGCCACAGGAAGCTATCAAAAATGCCTTAGATACAATGTCAGTTGCTGACAGGAAATGCATCAGTCCCCCAAGTCTTAATGAGCATGGCCATGGTCTGAGAGTACTTGTGTTAAGTTTAAAAGGCTCTGTAAGGATAGCAGATGAGCTTGCAAAAACTCTCTGTGATGATGATGTACCCTGTACCAGAATAGACTGTGAGCCTTAAAGCTAGTCAACTACGATTGTAAACTTCAGGCAGAAATTCTGTGGCATGGAGAGAAGTGCTTTCTTATTATCCAATAAGAGATGTAAATTAGTGTAGTTATACATGAAGAGAGTATATGCAAACCAGGTAGGTGTGTCTGTGTGTGCACACATGTGTACATTCATGCACACTAGAGGCACATGTCCCAACAATAAATTACCCCCTATTCTAATGGAGCACAGCTTTCTAAAAGACATATGCCTCTCTGCTGTCCTTTGGGCATTAGGTTAAGAATTATTTCTTTGCATATCTCTTCAATTCTTGATGTTTTCTGTGGTGTTGGATGTTAGGATAGAAAAGTGCCGAGGCTCACATGATACCCCTTCTCTTCAAAACTTCCATCTGAGGCTGATAGAGAATAGGAAATAAACCTAAGCTTGGAGACATTGAAGACCACTAATTACTGAGTGAAGAATAAGAGATTGGAGTGGCTGTGTCATCGTCCATAGTCACTGAGCTAGAAAATAGGAAAGTGATGTTCAGGGTTCTTTGAGCCTCTGGCTTTCTTCAAATAATAGGATATAGCCTTGTGATTTAAAGTCAGGCTCTAAATACATTTACAGTCTCTATAATACATGACTATTCTGAGGGATGTCAGCCCCACAGGAGGCAGAACCAACCTCCGCTGACCCGCCCAGGAACAGCCAGCCTCTTTTTGAAGCCACAGGGAAGCCACTTTGCCCTGAGATGTGTTTGTGATCTGGATCTGGTTATTTTGAAAGAGTCTTTGGTGAGATTTAAAAAAAAATTCCAAGTGATTATTCTATACTGTGAAACAGCATCTACTCATGTTTACCATAGAGTACAGCTTCTCTATTTCTGGAATCACCATTAATAAGGAGGAGGAAGCGTTCAGCTTGAGCACTTGCCTTAAATATGAAAGTGGTGTTTATCTTTGGAACACAGAATAACTGCTTGCATTTTCCTGTGTGCAATGAGTCTGTTGATGCAGGCATTCCAATAGTTTAATCAATCCAAAAGCCATAGTGAATTGATGCTAAAGATCTCTGAACATCCAATATATCTACACTTGTTTAAATTAATTACATCATCTAACATTTCCACATACATTATACTTTTTAAGTGTTTTACAGTCATTTTTATTAATTAATAAATGCTAAATGGATAGGAAATTCATGCTATAAAATTATTATGCATATGCTGCATTTTCAGTTTTACTATTATTTCTTTCAAATATTTTCCCCAAGTGGAAAGTCCATGACTCATAAACCAGTCACTCTCACAGAAAGTACAACTGAAACAGAGACAGAGAAATCTGGGCTGCTTCCCTCCCTCCAAGACAGACTCGTTTCCTCTCCTGAAAGCCAAAGGGTCTCAGGGAAGACCACCTGGGAAATTCTGTCTGGCCCTGAAATAGCAGAAATAGCAACAAAGCCCAGCTAGGATGTTCCAGACACAACCCAGGACATATGATTCCTTTTGCTGCTGATTGGTAAGGAACATTCCAACTTTCCCATTAGAAAACATGCTGTACTTACTGCACACACACACACACACACACACACACACACACACACACCATTATACAACTCAGATATAGTTTTTAAATGTTGATGCTAACACATTTATCAATGAGAGGATTAAAAAGTAAAAACTTCAGGATTCTAGAACTCTCAATATTTAGTCGTTGGACCCCTGAGGAGTCAAAAACAAAATCTGGGTACGGGCGGCATTTTATTCTACTTACCCTATTTTGAAATGTGGTGTGAGCATGCTCTCTCTATTCCAGCTCCTCTGGGAGCCACTCCTTGCTATGGGTTGCCTGTATGTCCTGGCACTATTTTTGGGATAGGGATCTTGAGGGAAGGTTTCTTGTTATCTACAAATGTGTCATCTGAGAACATCTGTCTAATCAGACATCAGTGCCAACTTATGAGCTGCTGGCTTGGGGCAAAGATGACCAAATGCTCAATGTGATCGATCTACTGGGATAAGCTGTGCAGAAGAAATTCAGTAGCACTTCTTTAGCAGGACACTGATATTGGACACCCTACTGCAGGTGAACATCTACTCACCAGCCCTGTAACTCCAGCCGGGGATATGGATGGAGAGTTGATTGGTGTGGTTGCTACTGGTACATGTTGCATGATCCTCTTTCTCCTTTTGTACTGGGACCTGGTTCCTTCCAACATCTGCAAATTTGACATTTTCCAGTGGAGGGGAGCCAGTTCGAGGGCATGTGCTACTCCCCAAATGTACTGGCACCAATGCTGGGCTCTCCTTCCAGTGATCTTCTTGTGGCTGGTCCCATTGTGGGCCTAGGAGGTCCTGCTTTCCCTCTGAAAGTTCCTGAGATAGAGCTCTGCTGATTGGCTCTCCATTAGCTGTGCTGTCTACTCCATCTGCTGTTAACTGGTGGGAACTACAGCGGAGGCTGAGAGACAGGACAGACCTGTGCATTTTGGGGCTAGCAATTTGAGGTTGCTCAAGGGGGACAGAAAGAGATTTGTCCAAATAGTAAATGGCATTGGGACACTGCTGGGACACCCGGAGGTGGACACAAGAACTGAACACGAGTGGGACTTTTCTTGATGGTGAATTGTCTGAAGAAAAACTGTCCTTATTGTCATCCATGTGGGTGACCCAGTAGTCCTGCCTTGCATTCAGCTTAGAGTGACCCTGGGAAACCTTCAGCCCCTCTACAGAGCCATTGCTGGAGAAATCTGTACAGGTGAATGGTCTATTGTGCTGACATAAATGGGCACCAGTATCCAGAATTGGGGGGCCTTGGAACAGAGCATCCTTAGCCTTGCACTTGGGACACAGTGGGTCCCTAAAAGTGTCCCATACCAAGTTGCTGGCTGGAGGGCCCACACGTCGAGCAGTAATGGTGATAGATGAGAACCCACTGTGGGGACCTTTGCCTAAATTGTCCCCTGTAGACAGTGGTTCTGTCTCCAGTCCTTGTTCATCTGATGGAGTCAAAATTCCCAATCCATCTGGAGATAAAGCAAATGTCCTGTGCGTGCTCACGTCACTGCGCCTTGCTGGAGCTGGCCTTGTGGGACACAGCTGAGGCTGAGCAATTGCTTGTGGCAACACGGACCCATTTTCCATAGATTTCTTTTCATCAATCAGCCGGGAAATGACCACAGGTGATATCATTCTTGCGTTTTGTGATACCAGTGTCTCCTAGAAAAGAGAAAAAGATCTCAATTATTCCAGCAGTTCATAGGAACACAGGTAGTAAATTCTTACAGCTCATGGGGATTCTGGAGAAGGAGCACTTGGGTTTCTCATTAAGGCCTTTAAGGTACTCTTGATGCCAACCCTGAGCATTCTGGGGGGTGGGGAATCAGACCTAGGCATGTTTGTGAGGAAGTAATGTTCTGGGCACCTTAGGGAAATCAAATGCCCACATTCAGTTTCCCAGACAAGCCAATCAACTGGCTACTCTTACCAGAATAGATGTACCAAGAGGGATGTATGCCATTATAAAGAGTATAGCTGTAGCTCAATGCTACGCTATGAGGTACATTTGTCCAAATTTTAAATGATCAAGGAATTCCATGCTTCCTAATTAGTTCTTAAGCCCTTATGTAAATCACTACTATGTGTAGAGTAAGGCACTGTGTTTCTTTTTTTTTTTGTACCATGTTTAAGCAGATAAAGAACAAAAAGGAGAATCCTACTCTTCTTGTGTTTTTATGTATGTGTGTTGAGTGCTACAGAAGGCTGACCCAGCCCAGTAATTAATGTGACCACAGCCCAGCACTTAGTGTGACAAAGCCCTCTGGAACTTACATACAAAATACACAGACTCTGAAATAATTATAAAAATATAACCTTGGAAGCCAAAAGGCATCGATGGGTATACAAGTATTCAAGAACAGATCTCAAACCCTAGCACATGCGAGAATCCCCTAGAACATTGTGAGCACAGCTTCCCCAGCAGGTCTGAAATTCTGAGTGTGGAGTATTGAGGACTTTAGCCTACATCCATTCACCAGTGATCCTGATGGGAGTGATTTATGGATCATGAACAGAGTCACAGCTGGCCCATTGTCATCTCAAGAAAAAGCATTTATGTGAGGTGGGCCTAGATACCATGAAAGAAAGCTTGGGGTTTCTTACACCTTTCCCAAGATGTAAGAGAACAAGGGTAGGATTTGTGTTTCCTTTATGGCAGATTTAATATTCATTTGTTTGAATGGCTATTAAATTTATTATTAAATTTGAGTGACCTCCTCTCTCTGGACAAATGACTTTGCATACAGCCCTGTGATGACACAAGCTAGAGTCATTTGGGAAACCAGACTCTCAGTTGAGAAAATGCCTCCGTAAGACTGGCATATAGGCAAGTCTGTAGTACCCTCTTTCTTGACTGATGACTGATATGGGAGAACCTTGCCAACTGTGGTAGATGCAATCCCTGGGCTGGTATTTCTGGGTGCAACTAGAAAACAGGCTGAGCCCATCATGAGGAGCAAGCCAGTAAGCAGCACCCTAGAGAGACCAGCCTGGCCTTGAACTCAGAGGTCTGCCTACCTCTACCATCCAAATGTTGGGATTAAAGGCATGTGCACCATGCCCAGCTCCCTCAGTTTCTATGTCTTATTTACTTTTTATGTGAGAAGTCACAAAGTTCAAAAGATAACCAGAGATCGGGGTGAGGCCTGGGGAGTCCATTTTAAACCTCCTTCAGTGTTTAAAACAAAATGGTTTCAACTCTTAGACAAGGACAACAACACTTCAAGCATCTCTTCCAGCCATACTGACACCTTCCAATTCAAGATTTTTTCTCAGTTCAAGGTCAACCTGGTAGAGTCTCCAGCTGTGAGTGGAGATGCCTTCCTAGCACTAGCCTTCCTAGTACTGATGCAATAATTACTTGTAGTTTGCAAGACCTGGATGCCCCTGCCTCCACCTTAGACAAATCAGTAGAACCTAGGCTGAACTCAGGTTAGAGGGAGTCAGTGCTTTTGTAGTGTCTGTTTCCATTAGGCTTTCCGTGTCTCTGTGGCACTTGCTCTACTCCACTCTTCTCTCTGTAGCACTCCCATGGCTATGATTTGCATACAAGAAAATGACAGTGCACCTGGAGCCCATTTGACAGTACGAAATCCCTCCCATCCTAGTTAAATTTAGTTCTGATAATAATTGTTCCTGTGCACCCTGCAACGGGTGTAATCATACCCAGTGGGAATTCCTTTGACATTGATCTTTGGAGGAAAAAAATAAAACCCAACTTGAAACCTGTAGTATTGCTCTTACTCTGCAGGCCAGTGTTTCCTCAGTGTTGGACCAGTGACAACTTGCGCTTAAAAATCTCACCAGGTTGGGGTAGATACCTGAACATTGTAATCTCCAGCCTTAAATTGAGCCAGGACCTGTTGGGATGAGGTCTAGAATCTGTATTTGTAACCAGCTCTTTGGTGGACCTTGAGGGTACATAGACATAGAGAAAAAAGGGTAAACTGACTGAGGACTTGGAACTCATCTTGAGTCATGGTTCTCAGAGACCCCAGACCTCAGAGAAGCCTTGATTTGCATGGCTATAATCTGAGGAAAAGATTGAAATGGAGTCTGTTAAAAGGTATGCTTTCTAGTACTGGAATCACTAATGTCAAAGGGCCCCCAATCTTGGTCTCAGGATCCTATGAGAGTCTGGGTCTTGGAATCAGCATGACTGTATTGCTAGGAATAAACAGCTGCCAGTTCTGCTTGGAGTTCACACAGAAAAGACCCTGATACTGGCAGTGACAGTCTGGTTCCTCCAGGCAGAGCTCAGGGACATATTTGCTAAGGGCTTCCTTGAGGGCGCCAGCCTTAGGCATCATCCCAACAGGTCCTCAAGGCCCAGGGGAGCCTATATGAAGAGTCAGCTGCCATTTTACTACCTGAGGCCTGAAAAGTGTGACTGTAATTTTGACTCCATCAAAAGGAAGAGGAGAGAATGATAATGAGATGTGTGAATCTGAACTGATTTCTCAAGCTCTTGTTATTCAGGGTGACACTGTTTCTGGCTGAATCCAAGCTGGTCAGAATCATGCCCAGGAAAAACTGTCTGATTCTCTTCTTCACAGGCAAGGTATGAAGAACAAAGAGAGATGCCAGTAGTTTCTTTTCTGCTGCTGTGATAATACCCTAACAAAAGTAACAGTATAGAAGGAAGGAAGGAAGGAAGGAAGGAAGGAAGGAAGGAAGGAAGGAAGGAAGGAAGGAAGGAAGGAAAGAAGGAAGGAAGGAACAAGGGAAAGGGAGGGAGAAAGAAGAGGGGGTGAGGAAGAAGAGGGATGGAGGAAGGAGGGAGGGAGGAAGGAGAGATAGAAAAAAGGAAAGGAAGGAAAGGAGGGAAGGAAGAAAGGAAAGAAGGAAGGTGAAAGGGACAGAGGAGGGAGGGAGGGAGGGAGGGAAGGATGGAGAAAAGGAGGGAGGAAAGGAGTGGGAAGAAGGTATGGAGGAAGGAAGGAAGGAAGGAAGGAAGGAAGGAAGGAAGGAAGGAAGGAAGGAAGGAAGGAAGGGCATTTAAGTGCATTTAGCTCACAGTTCAAGGTTTCATGGAAAGAAAGACAGAGCAGCAGCAACAGCCCTGGTTCTCTCCAGTGAAATGGTGCTACCCACAATTAAGTTCCACATCAGTTAACTTCAGAGAAACCCCCATAGGTTTTGCCAAAATCCCATCTCCCAGGTGATTCTAGATCTTGTCAAGTCAACAATGAACACTAATTATTACAAGCATTTGTATAAATTACATTTCCCATGACTCAGCAGAGATTAGTAAATAATTGATGTGATCAAAGCAACAGAAGCATCTCATGAAACTTGCCTATACCTGCCTTTTGATGTTTTCTATAACATTACAGTTATAGTCAAACCATAGGCTTAGTGATTCAGATGACAAATATTTATTGAACATCTATCTACATGCAAGGTGTATATTGAATATTATAAACTCCTGTGGTCTGCTGGAATTAACTGCCTGGAGACACTATCAAAATGATCAGAACAATCATTAAACTGCGGGTTGACAAAAGATCCCCAAAATAAAGTAGATAAATTAAAAACGAAAAAAATGGACTTTTCACCCATATATTCCAATATTCCTGTAAGGCAAGTTTTATTTATCAAATCTAGTTTTCTCACTGAGACCAATAGAAAATCAAATATAATATGCAACTTAGGGTTGGGGAGGTGGCTTGGTTGGTGAAGTGCTTCTGCAGAAGAAAGGGAACTTTGTTGGAGTTGGATCCGTAGCACCCACAGAAAAAGCAGGACATGATGGCATGTACCTATAACCACAGTGCTAGGGAGTCAGAATCAAGATGACTGACTGTATCTCCAAAAATGAAGTTTAAACCAATCAGCAAAGACACTGATGTCAACCTCTGGCCTCTACATGCACAGGTGAATACACACACACACACACACACACACACACACACACCAAGAAGAAGAGACAAATTATAAAAGCAGAGTTTGTCTCAAATCAAGCTACTTTGGGGTGACACCCCCTCCGCCTTTTAACTAAGGGTTAACTAAAGGTGGCTTTGAAGGGAGATATCTTTCATGTAAAATAAAAGATGTAAGACTTGATTTGAAAGGATATAGAAAGCCTTCAGTTTTGAAAGTGACACATGTTCAAGATGAGTAAGCGCCAGGCTGGGTTTGAGTCTGGCTTTGGCAACAGACCATCTCCTGACCACTGCCTTCCCGAGATCATGTGTTTTAATCTCTTGCACATAGACGCTACTGTTGATTTCTTTTAAATGTTTTAAGATATTAATTTATTTTAAGCATTTCCAGCCTGATTCTGTAGAGCTGGTAAACTCAGGGTTTCATGCTTATTGACTGTGTGTGCGGTTCACTTACGCCATAAGGCATATGACTAAGAAGGGCATCATTTTCTAAGTTGAAATAAGAGGCAGGTAAGTGTCAGATACTCAAAGCAATCCCACCCTGAGCCACCGAGGTGAAAATGGCTTTCTTCCTGCAGCAATTCATATCTCCAAAGGAGAAGCACGCAGTATGATCTGTCTTTGAAATATGTATTTCTCCCCTGTGGGTGAGACAATTCTTTCCTTTGCCAGTATAGCTCTGCAACCTATGACTGTCCTTTCCAGATTGGAATCTATCTCCTCATAGACACCCTCTGCCACCATTGCCTCTGCCTGCTGCATACCTGCTTACCTCCATAGAGCAGACCTAGAAGCATCATTGCTGAGTAATCTATCAACCTCGTGCTGCTGTGTCCTGGATACAGGAGCAATTCAGACTTGCATTTACTCTGCAGAGAAGCAACAGGGACACAGGGCTTCAAAACAAATGGGAAATGGGAGCCTTGCTTGCTCCTTATCTCAAAGCCATTGTCTTTCTGCACAGTTGCTAGAGACTAGAGGGTTTAGACATGCAGTCCCGCAGTAAAATGCTGGCTAGAATCTACCTTTGCCTTGTGTTTTTACTGTGGTTAACAGATATGAGTTGCCATCTTACCCACGTTGAGTGGACATTTCCCTGTGTCAAATGCATTCTATAATGCTATGCAGCTCTCACCATCCATTTCCAGAACTCATCTCATAAAACTAAAGTTCTGCTCCCATTAAGTAAAAAGTCCCCACTCCCGCCTCCTCACAGGCACTGGAAACCAACAAGAATCAATGCTTTTAAATAGGGGGAAGGCAGCTAGTAAATTGCAGAGCATACAATTGCCTCTTATTATCTGCAGAATTTAAAAACAAAAATTATAAATCTCTTAAATGATGCAGGATTTGTTCATATTGGACTAGTGTGTGAAAGAAGAAAGCCAGGGAAGTTGATGTGCATTGTTAATGCGTGCTTTTTAAACACAGTGGAAACAAAGGATAATCAATAAAGGAAAATAAATATTTCTTTTTTTTTTTTTTTTTTTTTTTTTTTTTTTTTTTTGACATTTTAAAACAGAATGTTTTATTTCAAATAAGAGTTAAGTTGTATTTATGCCTCATAAATCACTTTCATATAATATATCTTTTTTTTTTTTCCCATTCTTTTTTTTTTTTTTTGTCTTTTTTTTTTATTTGATATAATTTATTTACATTTCAAATGATTTCCCCTTTTCTAGCCCCCCCCCCCACTCCCCGAAAGTCCCGTAAGCCCCCTTCTCTTCCCCTGTCCTCCCTCCCACCCCTTCCCAGTTCCCCGTTCTGGTTTTGCCAAATACTGTTTCACTGAGTCTTTCCAGAACCAGGGACCACTCCTGCTTTCTTCTTGTATCTCATTTGATGTGTGGATTATGTTTTGGGTATTCCAGTTTTCTAGGTTAATAACCACTTATTAGTGAGTGCATACCATGATTCACCTTTTGAGTCTGGGTTACCTCACTTAGTATGATGTTCTCTAGCTCCATCCATTTGCCTAAGAATTTCATGAATTCATTGTTTCTAATGGCTGAATAGTACTCCATTGTGTAGATATACCACATTTTTTGTATCCACTCTTCTGTTGAGGGATACCTGGGTTCTTTCCAGCATCTGGCTATTATAAATAGGGCTGCTATGAACATAGTAGAGCATGTATCCTTATTACATGGTGGGGAATCCTCTGGGTATATGCCCAGGAGTGGTATAGCAGGATCTTCTGGAAGTGAGGTGCCCAGTTTTCGGAGGAACCGCCAGACTGCTTTCCAGAGTGGTTGTACCAATTTGCAACCCCACCAGCAGTGGAGGAGTGTTCCTCTTTCTCCGCACCCTCTCCAACACCTGCTGTCTCCTGAATTTTTAATCTTAGCCATTCTGACTGGTGTAAGATGAAATCTTAGGGTTGTTTTGATTTGCATTTCCCTAATGACTAATGAAGTGGAGCATTTTTTAAGATGCTTCTCCGCCATCCGAAGTTCTTCAGGTGAGAATTCTTTGTTTAACTCTGTACCCCATTTTTTAATAGGGTTGTTCGGTTTTCTGGAGTCTAACTTCTTGAGTTCTTTATATATATTGGATATTAGCCCTCTATCTGATGTAGGATTGGTGAAGATCTTTTCCCAATTTGTTGGTTGCCGATCTGTCCTCTTGACGGTGTCCTTTGCCTTACAGAAACTCTGTAACCTTATGAGGTCCCATTTGTCAATTCTTGCTCTTAGAGCATACGCTATTGGTGTTCTGTTCAGAAACTTTCTCCCTGTACCGATGTCCTCAAGGGTCTTCCCCAGTTTCTTTTCTATTAGCTTCAGAGTGTCTGGCTTTATGTGGAGGTCCTTGATCCATTTGGATTTGAGCTTAGTACAAGGAGACAAGGATGGATCAATTCGCATTCTTCTGCATGCTGACCTCCAGTTGAACCAGCACCATTTGTTGAAAAGGCTATCTTTTTTCCATTGGATGTTTTCAGCCTCTTTGTCGAGGATCAAGTGGCCATAGGTGTGTGGGTTCATTTCTGGATCTTCAATCCTGTTCCATTGATCCTCCTGCCTGTCACTGTACCAATACCATGCAGTTTTTAACACTATTGCTCTGTAGTATTGCTTGAGGTCAGGGATACTGATTCCCCCAGATTTTCTTTTGTTGCTGAGAATAGTTTTAGCTATCCTGGGTTTTTTGTTGTTCCAGATGAATTTGATAATTGCTCTTTCTAACTCTGTGAAGAATTGAGTTGGGATTTTGATGGGTATTGCATTGAATCTGTATAGTGCTTTAGGCAAAATGGCCATTTTAACTATATTGATTCTACCGATCCATGAGCATGGGAGGTTTTCCCATTTTTTGAGGTCTTCTTCCATTTCCTTCTTCAGAGTCTTGAAGTTCTTGCCATACAGATCTTTCGCATGTTTGGTAAGAGTCACCCCAAGATACTTTATACTGTTTGTGGCTATTGTGAAGGGGGTCATTTCCCTAATTTCTTTCTCAGCCTGCTTATCCTTTGAGTATAGGAAGGCCACTGATTTGCTTGAGTTGATTTTGTAACCTGCCACTTTGCTGAAGTTGTTTATCAGCTGTAGGAGCTCTCTAGTGGAGTTCTTTGGGTCACTTAGGTAGACGATCATGTCGTCTGCAAATAATGATAGTTTGACTTCCTCCTTTCCAATTTGTATCCCTTTGACCTCCTTATGTTGTCGAATTGCCCGAGCTAGTACCTCAAGTACAATATTGAAAAGATAAGGAGAAAGGGGGCAGCCTTGTCTGGTCCCTGATTTCAGTGGGATTGCTTCAAGTTTCTCTCCGTTTAGTTTGATGCTGGCTACCGGTTTGCTGTATATTGCTTTTACTATGTTTAGGTATGGGCCTTGAATTCCTGTTCTCTCCAAGACTTTAAGCATGAAAGGATGCTGAATTTTGTCAAATGCTTTTTCAGCATCCAATGAAATGACCATATGATTTTGTTCTTTGAGTTTGTTTATGTAGTGGATTGTATTGATGGATTTCCGTATATTGAACCAACCCTGCATTCCCGGGATAAAGCCTACTTGATCATGGTGGATGATCGTTTTGATGTGTTCTTGGATTCGGTTGGCAAGAATTTTGTTGAGTATTTTTGCATCGATGTTCATAAGGGAAATTGGTCTGAAGTTCTCTTTCTTTGTTGGATCTTTGTGTGGCTTTGGTATCAGCGTAATTGTGGCTTCGTAGAAGGAATTGGGTAGTGTTCCTTCTGTTTCTATTTTGTGGAATAGTTTGAAGAGTATTGGTGTTAACTCTTCTTTGAAGGTCTGGTAGAATTCTGCACTGAAACCATCTGGTCCTGTGCTTTTTTTGGTTGGAAGACTTTCTATGACTCCTTCTATTTCTTTAGGCTTTATGGGACTGTTTAGATGGTCTAGTTGGTCCTGATTTAATTTTGGTATTTGGTATCTGTCAAGGAAATTGTCCATTTCCTCCAGATTCTCCAGTTGTGTTGAGTACAGGCTCTTGTAGTAGGATCTGATGATTTTTTGGATTTCCTCAGTTTCCGTTGTTATGTCTCCCTTTTCATTTCTAAGTTTGTTAATTTGGATACTTTCTCTGTGCCCTTTTGTCAGTCTGGCTAAGGGTTTATCTATCTTGTTGATTTTCTCAAAGAACCAGCTCCTAGTTTTGTTGATTTTTTGTATGGTTCTCTTTGTTTCTACTTGATTGATTTCGGCCCTGAGTTTGATGATTTCCTGCCTTCTACTCCTCCTGGGTGAAATAGCTTCTTTTTGTTCTAGGGCTTTCAGGTGTGTCATTAAGTTGGTAATGTATGCTCTCTCCATTTTCTTTTTGGAGGCACTCAGGGCTATGAGTTTTCCTCTTAGCACTGCTTTCATTGTGTCCCATAGATTTGGGTATGTTGTGTTTTCATTTTCATTGTGTTCTAAAAAGTCTTTAATTTCTTTCTTTATTTCTTCCTTGACCAAGGTGTCATTGAGTAGAGTATTGTTCAATCTCCACGTGTTTGTGGGTTTTCTGTTGTTTCTGTTGCTATTGAAGACCACTTTTATTCCATAGTGATCAGATAGGAGGCATGGGATTAGTTCTATCTTTTTATATTTGTTGAGGTCTGTCTTGTGACCAATTATATGGTCGATTTTGGAGAAGGTACCATGAGGTGCTGAAAAAAAGGTATATTCTTTTGTTTTAGGATAGAATGTTCTATATATATCAGTTAAATCTAATTGGTCCAAAGCTTCAATTAGTTTCATTGTGTCCTTGTTTAGTTTCTGTTTTCCTGATCGGTCCATTGAGGAAAGTGCAGTGTTGAAGTCACCAACAATTATTGTGTTAGGTGCAATGTGTGCTTTGAGTTTTAATAAAGTTTCTTTTATGAAAGAGGGTGCCCTTGCATTTGGAGCATAGATGTTCAGGATTGAGAGTTCTTCTTGTTGTATTTTTCCTTTGACCAGCAAGAAGTGTCCCTCAGAGTCTCTTTTGATGACTTTGGGTTGAAAGTCAATTTTATCTGATATTAAAATGGCTACTCCAGCTTGTTTCCTGAGACCATTTGCTTGTAAAATTGTCTTCCAGCCTTTTACTCTAAGGTAGTGTTTGTCTTTGACCCTTAGGTGTGTTTCCTGTAAGCAGCAAAATGTAGGGTCCTGTTTACGTATCCAGTCAGTTAGTCTGTGTCTTTTTATTGGGGCATTGAGTCCATTGATGTTAAGAGATATTAAGGAATAGTGATTGTTACTTCCTATCATTTTTGACGTTATTTTTTAAATTTGATTGCTTAACTTATTTGGGTTTGATGAAAGGTTACTATCTTGCTTTTTTCAGGGTGGAGTTTCCCTCCTTGTATTGGTGTTGTCCTCCTATTATCCTTTTTAGGGCTGGGTTTGTGGATAGATATTGGGTGAACTTGGTTTTGTCGTGAAATATCTTAGTTTCTCCATCTATGGTGATTGAGAGTTTTGCTGGATATAGTAGTTTTGGTTGGCATTTGTGTTCTCTTAGAGTCTGCATGAGATCTGCCCAGGACCTTCTAGCCTTCATAGTCTCAGGTGAAAAGTCTGCTGTGATTCTGATAGGTCTTCCTTTATATGTTACTTGGCCTTTTTCTCTTACTGCCTTTAGTATTCTTTCTTTGTTTAGAACATTTGGTGTTTTGATTATTATGTGACGGGAAGTATTTCTGTTCTGGTCCAGTCTGTTTGGAGTTCTGTAGGCTTCTTGTATATTCATGGGCATCTCTCTCTTTAGGTTAGGGAAGTTTTCTTCCATAATTTTATTGAAGATATTTGCTGGCCCTTTAAGTTGTAAATCTTCACTCTCATCTATGCCTATAATCCTTAGGTTGGTCTTCTCATTGTGTCCTGGATTTCCTGGATATTTTGGGTTACAAGCTTTTTGCACTTTGCATTTTCTTTAACTGTTGAGTCCATGGTTTCTATGGAATCTTCAGCATCTGAGATTCTTTCTTCTATCTCTTGTATTCTGTTGTTGATATTTGCATCTCTGTCCCCTGATTTCTTCCCAAGGCTTTCTATCTCCAAAGTTGTCTCCCTTTGAGTTTTCTTAGTTGTTTCTACTTCTGATTTTAGATCCTGGATGGTTTTGCTTAGCTCCTTCCCTTGCATGTTTGTGTTTTCCTGTAATTCTTTAAGAGATTTTTGTGTTTCCTCTTTCATGAGCTCAGCCTGTTGACCAAAGTTCTCCTGTATTTCTTTAAGAGATTTTTGTGTTTCGTCTTTCATGACCTCAGCCTGTTGAGCAAAGTTCTCCTGTATTTCTTTAAGTGTTTTTTGCATTTCCTCCTTGTTGGCTTTTGTATTCTCCTGGATTTCTTTCAATGATTTTTGTGTTTCCCTTGCAAGGGCTTCTAACTTTTGATCCATTTTCTCCTCAATGACCTTCATGTGTTCCTGTACCAGCATCATGACCAGTGATTTTAAATCCAAATCTTGTTTTACTGGTGTGATGGGGTATCCAGGACTTGCTGGTAGAGGAGAATTTGGTTCAGATGTTGCCATATTGCCTTGATTTCTGTTAGTGACGTTTCTGCGTTTGCCTTTTGCCATCTAGCTCTCACTGGTGTTACTTGGTCTTGTCAGTGCTGGACTCACCAGTGCAAGCTGCCCCTTCCCCGTTGGCCTCTGGTGCACAGCTTACACTCTGCACTGCCTATAGACAGGGTGCTGTTTTCCAGGCTGTTCAGATCCCAAAGCAGGCACCTGAAGGCTCCCGCTGGGGCCCGCAGGATTTATCGGAGCACACCGACTTTTCCCAGCTGGCCGCCCGGAAGCCCCCACTAGCCTCTTGAGGGACCTGGAGATGTGGCGGCCACCCAGGCTGATCTGAAGCGGAGAGATTTGAGCTGGGGGCTTCTGCCTGAGGCCTTGCCCCAGATTGTGTCTGTGGACCAGGTGGAACCCGTGTACACCCCCAGGGAGCTCCGAAGGTGAATGTTGCTGTGACCTCCCCTGTGCTCCGCTCACTCCGCTGGGCAGCCGATTTCCCCAACCGGGCTGGCGCACACTAGGTTAGCCTTGTCGCCTGGGCCCTGAGTCCAGGCAAACGCCTGGGAGGCCAAGGTCCGAGCAAAGTTCCCCTAGGGCTATGTCTGTTATTTGGGTCCGCCAGGTGACCCGGATGGCGGGCGTGTGCGTCCGCGCTCCGCGAAAGCACTGGGAGAGTCTGTTGTGCTAATAACCTCCTGGGCTGGTTGACACACAGATGGCCCACCAAGCCGCCCAGTTCTTGGGGTCAGTCCTGTGCCTTTTGGGGCCTAGACCCCCGTTTTGTTAGCCTCAGGCTACGCTTGTTAGCAGTCTCTGCCCTCCCGAGCACTCTGGCTCCTGTAGGCAAAATGGCGGCGCGTGCGCCGGCCGGGGCAAAAAAAAAAAACTCCTGGCTGGGTTGGCGCCCCGATGGCCACTCGAACAGCCCAGGGCCTGGGTGCAGGCCAACGCCCGTCTGGCTCAGACCCCTGCGGTGTTGGGCCTAGGATTATGTTTGTGTACCTCAGTCTGACTGATCTCTGGAGCCCGGGATCAAGATGGCGGTGAGTCTCTCCTGACTGGCGGGCAGCCGAGTTCTGAAGTGGCTTCCGTGCAGCGAAAGGCTCCGCAGAACCGCAGTTGCTTGCCGCCCGGCTGGTCAGCGAAGGTCAGTGGTCGTGGGCGCAGGGCCTAACTGGACCCTGTGTCGCCTTGGTTCCACTGCTGATGGCCCTTCAGCTGGAGCAGCCACTGCTACCGCCGCCGCCGCCGCCGCCGCCTCCCCGAAAATAAATATTTCTTATGTATATATTTCTGTATTTTCCTAAGTTTCTTTCTCATGTGTGTACATTTGTTTGTGTACAGATGCACAGTCTCTCTCTCTCTCTCTCTCTCTCTCCTCTCTCTCTCTCTCTCTCTCACACACACACACACACACACACACACACACACCACTGTGCCTGGCTTTTGTGTGGACACTGGGGATCTAAACTTCAAGTCTCTGTGTTTATGAGACATATACTTCACTGACTGAGTCATCTCCCAGCCTCCATTTTCCTAAATTTCTACATGATATTCTCATTAATTTTAGATTCCGGAAAACTTGAATTCATATATACATGTACCATGTTTACTCTTAAACACTTGGCAGAAGAGGCACAGGCTGGATGTGCTTGGGAAAGTAAGTGATGAGAGAGGCTGAATATTAGGGCACTAACCCAGGTGAGGAGACTGGTGGAATGCTTCAACAATTAGCCATGGCCTTATAAAACACACACAGGACAAACTTTCAAAGCTCCTGGCTAAGAGGAAAGGTTGAAAGTCACACTATGAATAAGATTAAATGGATCCAGCCAATTCCAGAGCAGATGTTGAGAAAGTGTGATTTGTAAGAAATGAGATCTCTCTCTCTCTCTCTCTCTCTCTCTCTCTCTCTCTCTCTCTCTCTCCTCTCTCTCTCTGTCTCTCTCTCTCTCTCTCTCTCTCTCTCTCTCTCTCTCTCTCTCTCTCTCTCATACATGCACACACACTCAGAGAGAGAGAGAAAGAAAATACATTTCTGTATTTCCTAGTTTCTTTCTTGTATACATGACTGTTGGGGGGTGGCCGGCCACATGGTCCCAAGTTCTGTATCATTATTAATGACTAAACTAATTAGTGTTAACATCAATAGAGCAATGCTGTAAATTTCCAACTCCATGTGGAGAACAGAAAGGAACTATGGTCAACTGGAACATTTTCTTTCTTTCTATGATGCTGGGAATGAAAGAAACCAAGGGCCACCCAGGGCAAATATCCTAAGATTGTGCTGTATTCATCTTAGCAAACTCCCCCATCATTCTGGGACTCAAGTCTTCCTTCCCCAGCCTCCATTTCCAATAACCACAGTTCCTCCTCCTTATGCTCCTGTTCTGCTCCCAGGAAACAAATCAAGTACATCAATGCATGTTAAATTCTTGCCACAGTGTCCCTCTCTAGAACAGGCTTTGAATGTCAACAACCACATCTCACATCTTGGGGGTTCAGAATAGCATCTTTACTTGTTAGTTTTTGGTAATGTGACACAAGCTAGAGTCATCTGAGAAGTGGGAAACTCAGTTGAGAAAATGTCCCATCATATTGACTTATGGGAATATCTGAGACACATTTTCTTGTCTTGTGCACATCATAGTGGGAGGTCCCAGCCCACTATGAGCAGTGCCATTCTTAGGCAGGTAGGCCTGGACTGTATAAGAAAGCTAACTGAAGTAACCAGAGAGCAAGCAAGTAAGCAACATTCATCCATGGACTCTGATTCACTTCTCGTCTCTAGGTTCTAACACTGAGCTCCCTTCCTGGCTTCTCCTACTTTAACCTGTAAGTCAAATAAACTCTTTCCTTTCCAAGATGGTTGTGCCACAGCAATAGAAGCCAAACTAGAAAAGCATCCTTTACTTTGGGAGACTGGGGTTAGGGACACCTGGATGAACTGTAGATCTTTACTAAATGGAAAGTTAAATCAAAGATATACATTTTTGAGGAAAAAAAACCAGACATGTTAATCACTTAAATCTTAAAATAATAAAATAAGAACATATTAATAAGACACAGCAGGTAAGCTCTTCTGTCTCAGACCTCCAGAATAAAGAAGGAAACAAGCACTCTGGGGCCTGGCAGCCTAAGTGCTGTAAGATTTGCATGTGTGTGATGCATGGGTCTGCATCACAGCTTCATTTTGTCTTTTGCAGAGTTAAATATCAAATTCCCACTCCGGGCCAACAGAATAATCAAAATGAGTCAATCAGTTAGACAGAACCTAGGGGATATAATCTAACAATGTTAACCGCTATGTGTAGAGTTCTTTAACCTCTAGTCTGAATCACTTCATTATACAAACTTGGCTTCTAATTTTTTTTTGTCTATTTCACACTAGACACTTTTTTTCAGTTAAAACAACCTGTACTCGCTTGTTATATTTCAAAGCATTTGCGCCTGATCTTCACAATGATACATGGCATGATATTTGGACTCCCCCCTCTCCTACTTTAAAATGGAGGTAGAACATCTTGCTTTCCTCTGACACTACAAACTTACAAATTTTTGGTGGTGGTTATTGAAGAGTTACTTTAGCTGGGCAGTGGTGGCACACACCTGTAATCCCAGCACTCTGGGAGGAAGAGGCAGGAGGATTTCTCAGTTCGAGGCCAGCCTGGTCTACAGAGTGAGTTCCAGAACAGCCAGGGTTATACAGAGAAACCATGTCTTGAAAAAAACCAACCCCCCCCAAAAATGTACATATAGATTCTATTCTATCCTTAGTTATTTATGATTGGATTTTTCTGGTTCACTAATTCAACATTTGACTAAAGAAAACAAGCCACAAGCCTATAGAACAGGCCAGCAATTGTCTTACAGTCCAGCACCTTTAGCTGACTAGAAGGCACAAATGTGTGTTACCTTGGCGAAGTCCAACTTCCTCTCTGTAACATCAGACTGGAGATTTTTAAGGACGATTTGATCGTTTGTACTATAGCGCGTGTGCAGTAATCCTAGACAAAAGGAGATGACACGGCTACTTTTAGTATATAAATAGAATGCTAACCTCAGTTTAATATAAAATTTAATTCCTGTATCTACATAATGTGCCAGCCAATAGCAACTCTGGTATATTCTAAGCCGTGACTAAACCTGTGTCCCTTCTTCTTTGTTCCAGTCACTCCTGCTCTTGGATTTCAGTAATTATCGAGTCGCAAAACCCTTCCCCATATGGTTGTTTCTAGCCTTAGATTCCATAAGTGGTTGAGCAGATATGGCCTTAATCATGTTTCCATTGTCCCAGGTTTATGCTAAGAAAGAAATAAAGCCACATTCTACTTCTTTCAGCAGCTGTATAACCACAGCATAAACACAAGACTTTTAGCCAGTTTCTCAATGCCACCACAACTACAGGGACAGTGAGGACCCAGGCACTGGCTGTCAAACTGTTTTGGAGAGTGAAGATATTCTAGGTATGAGAACATAAAGACACCTATGGCCCAAAGGTAGATGAGGATAGATACATGGACAAGATAAGCTTCTCTTGGCTTAAGCTTCCTAATGAATCAATGGTTAACGTGCCCTGTCTGACCCCGGGAACTCCAAGCAGAGGTGCTTTTGGGCAAAGCATCTTTCAATGAAAGCAAGGAGCATTTTAAAGCTGATCTGGGTCCTGAGGTGGGACTGAGACAAGCTTAGCTGCAGACCCATAGTGAGAGCAACCCCAAGATCTCTCACAGTAACATTGCCAGGATGTTTACAGAAATCTGAGTCAAATATAGAAAGACTGGGTTGGGAAAGTGTATGCAAGCATAGCCAGAGTCCTAGTCTCTTTAGATCAGGGGCAAAACTTTGACTCCCTATGACTACATTCTACAGAATACAAGTTCTAAAAACACTACAATGGATGATTCTGGTTCTGGAGGTTAGAAATGTCAAAAATAAGCTCCCTAAATTTAACATCCTATGTCAGAATTCTAGACTATGATGAAATCGGGTTGAGGTGGGGACTTTATCTGCTTGTTTGGATAAGGTTAAAGTATTTGGAGGGAGGTGGGTGAAAATCACATGCTATAGTACTGTTAAGTTTGACAGACTTGGGAAGGATTTGACCTTGGGAGCTTTCAAGGGTCATCTCTAATCGCCCAAAGCCTGCCTCCATTATAGCCTGTCTTTGAGTGACAATGGACCTCCATCGTATCCTGACTTGAGCTGCGGTTCCAACTATGACTGTCACTGGGTGACAGAGGGTCATTCAAGGTGATGTTCAGATTTCTTTCTGTGAAGCACTAATGTCATCCCTGAAGGGACTGGTGGGTGCTTGTGCAATGTTAGTGTCTTATGATGATCAGACAGTGAGGCTGATGAAGACAGAAGTCACCTGAGCTGCTTGTGTAGCATGGTATGGGGGTAAGAACTTTAAAATATGCACAGTCTCGGGGACTAGATGGGTTTTCATCTGCCTTAGTTTGGCCCTAGCTGACCTTCAGTGAATCAACTGTGGAGCCTGCCTTCATCCATAAATGCAGAAAATGATACCTCCTGCAGAAGTGCAGGCCTTGCCTTCATGGCTCTGGGCAATCCTCAGTAAAACACTTGGGCAAGGATTATCAGGTAAATCCACTATAAAGGGCAGAGGGTGTTATTATTATAGCATAAGTCAAAACAGGTCTTTGCCAAAGTCCAGCATCACTAATGTGGTGGCACTAATAGGTCAGGCATCCACAAAAATTGGACCACAAAGTCCTAGGGCTGGAGTCACAGCTCTGGGTACCTGGGTGGCTTTGAACACATTGCTTAGCACACCTAGGTTCCTCCCTATGTGATGGAGAATGTGGAGTTAGTTACTTCACAGGGTAACTGGAAATTTTTGAGTGACATAATTAAGTTAATGTCAGTGCAATGTGCACAACATAATATCATATAAAAATAAGTACTCACTACTGGGAGTAAATAGCTTTGTTTGAAGGGAGTGGGAGAATGGGAAAGCTGCTGGGATTGGGAAGCATAAGTGATTGAGTAAGTTTGAGCTTCCTACACCTGCTGTAACAAAAGGCCACACGACAAATGCATCCTCTAGAGATGTCAAATCTAATACTGGGCTAAAATCAAATTAGCAGCCAAGTATTGCTTTCTGGGGGTGCTAGTGGGGGATTATTCTCCTTGACTTTTCTTGTTTCTAGACACTATTTGTATTCCTTAACCTGTGTCTGCCTCACTCCAGCCTCTGTCCTTAGTACTGTTCCTTCTCCTCGACTCTGCCCTGTTGTTTCCCTTGAACAAGGGTTCCTGGATAAGAGTGAGCCCTAAGGTAATGTTTTCATATCAAGGATGTATCTGAATATGGGCATATCTAAGGGTATCAGATTTCTTGTAACCCAGTAACGGGGGTGGGGGGGGCAGGAAGGGGAATTCAGGTAGATAGAATGTAGAACCTTGAAATATTCATATGGCATCTATGTAACAACATAGAAAAATGCTTATAATGATACATGATAGAAGGGAGCCAAAAGCCTATGGAGCACATAATTGTGACATTAATATAGTATATGAAGCAATCTACAAAAATAGTAACATGGCTGTGTGAAGAAATAGCATTGGGTGTAAAGAACTGGCCTAGGTTGTGGAGCCTGAGCAACTGAAGGATACATGCCCAATTAGGCTTTGCTTCTGAAGACTCACAGCTGACATATCAAGCGAAGTGATGTAGCTATGACATTTTTTAACCTCACTGCTTCTGTTTCCTCCATCTACAAAGTCAGCATATGTGGCTGATGCTGTTGAGTCCTCATAGCTCCCCATTGCTGGATTGCTACTCTATCCCTTTGCTGTTTAGAACTTGCTGTCAATAGTGCAGAGCCTTCTTCTCCCTTGAGCATCATTCTCCACAATGGACTAGAGCCACCATTATTATGATATAAAAGACCATGGTAGAACATTAACCAAAGGTCAAACTTTACCCCCTCAAATGAATACCCTCCACTTTCCTTTGGATCATCTTTTAAGAATGTTCTATCCTTGAGTGCTGTCAACTGTCTCAGGGTTTTGATTCTTGGGAAAAAAACTGTAATGGCTACCCATCCTTCAAGGCTATCCCACAGCAGAGTTTCTCCAAGTGTGCCCCTCCAGCAGCAGGGCCAGCCTGGGAAGAATTGATAAGAAACATCTATTCTAGTAATGCCACCAGCCAACACTACCCCTAGATCCACCAAGTGAGGATCCTACACAGGAGTGTGGATATTCATCCATGCTTCAGCCAGTTTTTTTAGCATGAGGCATCACAAGTGCAACATGGTCTTAGACTAGTAACACCCCTTATGGATGGTATGTCTGATGACCCAGAAGGGGACAATGGTGCTCTGATGCAAAAGCTACCCTTCAACTCTCAAGGATCTGCGCCTCACATGTATGCATGGGGACCAAATGAGGCTTCACTTTTTATAATACTAGCAGTGACATCAGCAAGCTGATATTTATGATGCAGCAAATTAAAACCATACAGTGACACATGGTCATCACTGCTGGTGCATGGCACTTAATGGTCTAGTTGTTTGTCCATTTACTAACTCACTAGCTTATACTGAGAGATGCTCTCTTGAGTCTGTTGGAATAATCACAGTTGTATCTCAAACACAGCCTAAGCTACATACTCAAAGCTATTCTACTCCCTGGTCTCTCTCCTAGTATCCACAACAGGCTGCACCAGTACCAACAAACTGAGCCATCCTGCCAAAGATGCAGGCGCTGCACTGAGCAGCAAGAGGTGGGAGGGATTCCCTGCTCTCCATAGGATGTCAAGGCAATGTCATGGATTTGTTATCACAGGCCTCCAATTGACACAGGAAGCCCTTTCAATTCAGAGGGCCAGGAAAAGTTTAGTGGCATGCATTCGTGACTTTTCTCATCTCATCATTTGCTGTGGCAAAATGTCTGACAAAGGGAACTTAAGGAAGGTTTGCTCTGGTTCATAGTCTGAGGTTCCATTCTGTCATGGTGCATCAGGGAGAGTAGGTCGAGGGGAAGCAGCTGGTCACACTGAGACATGGTGTCCCCAGTAGGAAAACAGGACAATGCTGGTGGCTCAGCTCACTCTCTCCTTTGTCCCTTTTTATTAAGTCTAGTACCCCAGGCCATGGAGATGGTGCTGCCCATCCACGTTCAGGAGGTCTTTCCAGTTCAGATAAACCTCTCTGGAAACATTCTCGCAGACACATCCAAAGGTGTGTCTCCTAGGAGATTCTGAATTTGGTCAAGATGGCTATGAAGATTATCATAGGAGAATTTAAACATAAATGGAAAGGGGTGGAGGAGAAAGTAGCATAACCAGTCAGAAGACAAAAGCAAGGGAGAAAAAAGCAAGGTAAAGAATAAAGACAAGGGCTACTCACACATTGATGACTCATTGGATGTACCTATAGAATAATAAATTCCTACACATTGTCTAACATGACTCAAGCTGTCCCTACAAACAGCAGACAAGCTCCATTGTGTACTGCCTAATGAACCAATCCATCAATGCCACATGCAAACAGGGGAGTGTGAGCCTTAGGTGTGTGACTGAGTGCACTCTCTCACATCTAAGTCACAGTGGCAGAGGAGAGGAGAGGTGCACTCGATGCCTCACCCTGCACTGGTGGATGTAGAATAGCATTTCTAATCTGACAGGAGTCAAGGCTTGCTCTTGATTGCCACCATCTCCTTAACAATAGCTCCTTTTGTTGTCTTAAGACACATTTCATAGAGAAAAATCACTTTTCAGAATTAGATTTCACTGTCTCTGTGGGATTTAACCTCAGTTGAGCATCTAGAGATTTCTATTTTGGACTTCTAGAACACCATGTTCTTCTGTCTACTTTTCTGGGTTCTCTTCTTGATAGTTTCTGTCACTGCTGCTTCTCCTTAACAAAGCCAGGTAGAACAATCTAGCCAGAGGGTTCAGGTCCCCGTGATGAGTTAACAACTTAATGGTACTAAAATAACACTTTAAAACCCTACAGCTCTAAATCCCTTTGCCCTTGTAAAGGTACTAGTCACTGGAGACCACTCTAATCCAGAGTGATCTCCCCTTAACATAACCACATCCTCAAAGACCACAACATTCAATAATATTATATTCACACCATCAATGATTTGATCTGATACATCTTTTAGGGGAACCAAGTCATCTGACAGCCCCATTCCAGACAAGTGTTAATAACATGTACTTCTTTCTGCCACCTGCTAAGCACTTTGACTCTTACAAATATTTCATCTTTCCCCCTGGAACTTGGTACCTAGGATGTCTGGTCAGTTGAAAACATGAAGTATGTACAAGACAAATGTAACATTCATACTCTGATATCTGTGAGGGAAAAGCAAGAACATACCTTCCCCAGAGTGTTTAATCATGTCCCACTGATGTCTCAAAGCCACCTTACTTCATTTCAAAGATCATCTAAGGACAAAGATGTGCCTTGCTAAATCAAAGAACATGGCCACAGTCTGCCTCTGTAGCTACTCTCAGAATGAGTCAGACTCCCAACCTTCCGCCCCGATCCAACTGATGAAATCATTGGAATGTTTACCTAGCAACCAGTTGATAGATAGCTACCTCAAGGTTACTTCTTGTCACCACTGATTTGGGCTTAAGATCTGAGATTCATTTGACAAGTACGATGAGTTTCAAGAGAATTGTTTAAAAGCTTCCTGTAGGGAACAGTTAGACATGAGAAGAAAAAAAAAACTAAACAACGCCCCCCACCCCAAACAACAAAAACCCTTTAAGTACCACCTGGATCTGAAGATTTCTTTCCATCCTGTCCCTACTTTCTTGTATTTCACTTGCTTTGACTATATTGGTTCCTTACCAAACAGCAAGTGAGTTGGTATAAAAGTTCCTCAGAAGAACTGTAAAGATGTCTTAGAGGTTAAGAGTATGAACTGCTCTTGCAGAAGACATAAGCTGGATCCCAGCACCCATACCAGAAGGACCACAACTATTGGTAACTTTAGATCCAGGGTATCCAACATCCTCATCTGGAGTCTCTGGATACCTTCACTCACACATATACAGACCTACCCAGATATATATAATTTTTAAAAGAATTAAATTTTTTTTAATTTCTTAGGACTAAATATACCCAGATATCATTACAACATTAAACAATTTAATCTGCTTATTGATAATTTTCAAAACTAATGTAGCTCAACTTCAGCAATATGACATTTCTTCTTCTGTAATATATATTATGGTTGGCTTTTATACAATCAAACTATTTTTGACTCTAAAATATGAAGAACATTGTCTTGTGACTTATATGTGACTTCTACAGTTATTCCCCGTTATCTAGTGAATAACTGTAGTTCGAGACTCAACTAGAGGCCTAGAATTGCAGATGGTATCAACTATCTCCATATTATGCTTTTCCTATACTAGGAAACCTAGGACAAAGTGCAATTTAAAAATCAGGCAGAATACTAGATTGACAACAGTAACCAACAATAAAGCAGGAGCATTTGCAGTAATATGTTATAATAAAACTTTTTCTGTGTGTGTGTGTGTGTGTGTGTGTATGTATGTATGTGTTGTATGTGCCCATTGCTACACAAGACTGTGTGTGTTGTTAGGTCAGAGGAGGGTATCAGGTGTTCTCTATTACTCTACCTTATTCCTTTGAGACGGGATCTCTAGCTCAACCTAGATCTTGTGTTTTGTTTTTTTTGTTGTTGTTGTTGTTGTTTGTTTTTTTTTTTTCAGCTGGACTGGCAGCTAGTTAATTGCTGAGTAGTATTCCATTGTATCAATATACCACATTTTCTGTATCCATTCCTCCATTGAGGGACATCTGGGTTCTTTCCAGCTTCTGGCTATTATGAAGAGGGCTGCTATGAACATAGTGGAGCATGTGTCCTTATTTGCATGCCAGGGAATACCGAGGAGTGGTATTTCAGGGTCCTTTGCCTAGTTTTCTGAGGAGCCGCCAGACTGATTTCCAGAGTGGTTATACCAACTTGCATTCCCACTAGCAGTGGAGGAGTGTTCCTCTTTCTCCACATCCTCGCCAACACCTGCTGTCTCCTGAGTTTTTAATTTTAGCCATTCTGACTGGTGTAAGGTGAAATCTCAGGGTTGTTTTGATTTGCATTTCCCTAAAGACTAGTGATGCTGAACATTTTTTAAGGTGCTTTTCAGCCAACCATTCTTCAGGTGAAAATTCTTTGTTTAGCTCTGTATTCCATTTTTTAATAGGGTTATTTGGCTCTTTGGAACCTAACTTCTTGAGTTCTTTGTATATATTGAATATTAGCCCTCTGTCGGATGTAGGGTTGGTGAAGATCCTTTCCCAATTTGTTGGTTGCCGTTTTGTCCACGTGACAGTGTCCTTTGCCTTACAGAAACTTTGTAACTTTATGAGGTCCCACTTGTCAATTCTTGATCTTAGGGCATAAGCTATTGGTGTTCTGTTCAGGAACTTTTCCCCTGTGCCAATGTCCTCAAGGGTCTTCCCCAGTTTCTTTTCTATTAATTTCAGTGTGTCTGATTTTATATGGAGGTCCTTGATCCACTTGGAATTGAGTTTAGTACTAGGAGATAAGAATGGATCAGTTCCCATTCTTTTGCATGCTGACCTCCAGTTGAGCCAGCACCATTTGTTGAAAAGGCTATCTTTTTTCCACTGGATGGTTTCAGCTCCCTTGTCAAAGATCAAGTGACCATAGGTATGTGGGTTCATTTCTGGGTCTTCAATCCTATTCCATTAATCTACCTGCCTGTCACTGTACCAATACCATGCAGTTTTTAACACTATTGCTCTGTAGTACTGCTTGAGGTCCAGGATACTGATTCCCCTGGAGGTTCTTTTACTGTTGAGAATAGTTTTAGCTATCATGGGTTTTTTGTTATTCCAGATGAATTTGAGAATTGCTCTAACTCTATGAAGAACTGAGTTGGGATTTTGATGGGGATTGCATTGAATCTGTAGGTTGCTTTTGGCAAGATGGACATTTTTACTATATTAATCCTGCCAATCCACGAGCATGGCAGATTTTTCCATTTTCTGAGGTCTTCCATTTCTTTCTTCAGAGACCTGAAGTTCTTCTCATACAGATCTTTTCACTTGTTTGGTTAGAGTTACTTTATATTGTTTGTGGCTATTGTGAAGGGTGTTATTTCCCTAATTTCTTTCTCAGCCTGCTTATCCTTTGGGTATAGGAAGGCTACTGATTTGCTTGAGTTGATTTTATAACCAGCCACTTTGCTGAAGTTGTTTATCAGCTGTAGGAATTCTCTGGTGGAGTTTTTTGGGTCAATTAAGTATACTATCATATCATCTGCAAATAGTGATAGTTTGACATCTTCCTTTCTAATTTGTACCCCTTTGACCTCCTTATGTTGTCTAATTGCTCTAGCTAGTACCTCAAGTACTATATTGAAAAGATATGGCAATTAGCATATCAAACGATTCCCATGAAGAAGGAAGAAGAGGGCCCTAATCCTGGAAAGGCTTGATCCAACAATATAGGGGGGGGGGGGGTACCAGGACAGAGAAAAGGGAGGGGGAAAGATAGGAGAATGGATGGAGAGAAGAGGACTTATGGGACATATTGGGGGGTGGGGGGGAATGGGAAAAGCTTTTAGAATGTAAACAAAGAATATAGAAAATAAATTAAAAAAAAAGAAAAGATATGGAGAGAGAGGGCAGCCTTGTCTAGTCCCTGATTTTAGTGGGATTGCTTCAAGTTTCTCTCCATTTAGTTTGATGTTAGTGACCTAGGACCACAGGGCTCCGTCTAACCATGGGACTCCCTGCAGGTCAGACGCTCCCCCTCAGGATATGTGCCCAGGCAGCTGTAGAGCTGCCCAGCTCCCTCGTGCAGAAGGAACCCTGTCAGGCTGTTTCCTGGGCAATCCTTCACTCTGGTGCCCTCTGAGTACCTGGCTGAGCTGCTGGAGCCTAGATGGTGGCAACCTCGGACCACAGGGCTCCGTCTAACCACCGGACTCCCTGTAGGTCAGGCGGTCCCCTGGCTTAGCTGCAGGCACCAAGATGGTGGCAACCTTGGACTGCAGGGCTCTGTCTGGTCATACAACTTCTAGCAGGTGTCTTGTTTGCTTTTATAATTTCCCATTTGGTTGGTTACAGGAAACTAAGCACAGTGAGTGAAGCTACAGGTAAGGGAGATGACTGTGGTCCAAAGCACAGTGATGTGCTGTTTTAGCTGTGATGGAAGCCACACTGGAGAAGTGACTGAACTAAAGCCCCTGGGCTGAGATGGCCCTGGCACACATGAATCACTACTCAAGCATGAGATACAGCAATCAAGACCAAAGGGGATATACGGCCAGCTGCATAATTCAGGACCTTCAATGACACAGATCATTTGGGATGCTGACAGCTTCATGTTCCGGGATGGGGCATCAATAACGTGGCCATTATCCAGATGAGCGGTGACTTTGTTAGCAGTTAGGCAAAGTGAATGCCACTGGCTGACCCCCAAGGTATGCCACCATCAGTTCACAATGGCTGAACTAGACTGTGGGTTGACTCTGAAGCAGATGTTGGCTACATACTGTCCACATAATTTGTCAATTATGGAGTAAAATAGAGATATTCTTAAAGCCTGTGGATTTTTTCAGTCCCAGAGAATCTAATTGAGTGAGACATTCCCCCACACCTCCCACCTCACACCCCAAGTATGAGGCACGCAGAGGCCCTCGGAAACATGATGCAGTTACTCTGCTGCTACGTGGCAGGGGCAAGCCTCTTCTAGGGGGACAGCATAAGGGTAGTATCCTCAACTGTGAAGGTCACTCAACATGGTAGGCATGTACAAATCCCACATTCTTGGTGCTTGTATGTACAGCATAAGCACCACTACCATCAAGCCTTAGTGCAGTACATATTCACTGAAGTCTCAAAGTACCAGGAGAACACAGGCACATAGCACTCAGAAGTCCCTGTGTCTGAAGAGTCCATGGCCTAAATGGGGGCAGGGGAGATGTGACATGGAGATCTTGACTCTTACAGGTGACTTTAAAATGTTGTAAACATAAATAATGTAACATTTTCCGTTTCTGTCACTTTTAGGCATGTGATTTGGTGGCACTAAGAACAGTCATATTGTTACACCATCCAGCTCGCAAAACTTCTCATCTTACAGAACAGAAATCATCCTTGCTTTCAACTCCTTGCTGTTGTTCCTCCGGCCTCCTGTCTTTAGGAGTTCCCCAGCAGCAGGAACAGCATCTGAGTTCAACATACAAGCATCATTTGTGACTGGCATATTTCACATTATATAACATACTCAGGGTTATACATGTTGGAAGTCCCTGTCCTTATAAAAGCTAAGTAGCATTCATCAGACAGACAGATGTCATTCTGCCTATCTCTTTATCCGTTAGCTGGCACTTGGGGTGCCTCTGCATTTTAGCTACTGTGAATAATGCCCTATACAGTGGATGCGCAAATATCTGAGTTCTGGATTCTCATCCTTTCTTGAAGGTTCCCCTTTGCCTTTCAGTCAGTGGTACCCATCAGCTCTTTGATACATGGAGACCAGGGGGCAATTCTTAAGTGCTACTCCTCAGACCATAGCCAATCTTGGTTACTGACATTGCCACTGGCCTGTAACTCACCAACTAGGCTGGATTGGCTAGCCAGTCCAAGGGAAACCCCTGCCTTTACCTCCCCAGCATTAGGGTTACATCATGCACAACTGTACCCAGTGTTTTTTCATATTGGATTCTTGGGGTGTGGAACGCAGGTTTTCCAATCTCCCCAGCCTTGCAGTGTCTTCTTGAAAAAGCATGTGTGGGAAAGAGGCAGGTACATAGATCATTTTAGCAGCCATATGAAAGCCTCCATTTTGTTGATGGTTACCTTTTTCTCCTATGCTATTGCCTGTATGGAGTGAGGAGGAAATGGGGAGTGGGATCTTGGTCTGAGACCATGATAGGTAGTGATGGACAGCTACAACTGAACACAGGTATTCAGTGTTGTGTGGCCCACATGCATTCAAAGTAGACTTAGGGATGAAAGGGAAGGGGAGCATTCTCTTCTCATGAATAGGCTACAGAGCTAGTGGGTAACCTTACTCAGGCAACCCAGGGTCAGGTATGTGGACCAAACTTCCTGTCATTCCTTAGAGACCTAAGCAGAGAGCCAGAATCTGTATAGTAGGAACACTTAATTAAAGAAGAGAGAAGATGAGAATCTTGTCTTTGTTCCACTGGGCCCACAAGGGTACCGCATGGCCATCTGGGAAGAGGCCCAGTAGGCAGTAAGGACACTAGATTTCAACCTACTCAGGTGCAGCATAAACAGGTTGACATCTCGAGGGCTCTATGCCTCATCTCTGCTTGGGCTGCAGAGTAATGTCCTGTTCTTTCTCTCTTGGAGTCCTATCCTGCCATGGCTGGGACATGTGTTGAGGACACATAAGCTAAGGTGTATGGAAGAGAGTGGCAGTCTCCACTTGAGCTTTGTCCTTTTATAGAGAGGAAACTGGCCTAGTGTGCATCGGGCTTCTTATGTATACCTTCTTCTCCATCAGGCTTGCTGATCATCATTATACCATACTGAAATCATTCAGCCATTTGATTTCAGGGAAAGCCATTAACAAGGTGGGTGCAAAAACAAAAATAAAACAAAAACAAAAAAACAAAAAAACTGGGGATAATAGTGAGAAAGAAAAGGGAGTCCCCTCTCTAGCTTCAGCCTGGGAGACATCCAGCCTGTAATAGGATCCCATTTGTCCATGTCATTAGGCATAGGCATGCAGCTTTCTAAAGGATGAACAAGGGTGATTAGATTCTAGTTTAAGGCTAGAGGATGTCCTAACACCAGGACAGAAAAATAGGACATTTTTGAAACCTCTTCACAAGATGACCCAAGGTGACCTAAACCCAGCTGCCAAGCATGCACTCCAGTAACATCAGAAGAACTTGTCAACTCAGGTTCATTAGAGAAACAAGATGCAAAAACTATTCTCATAGGATGTCATGGAGGAGCAATGTGACACTTGTGTATGGGACTGCTGACTTCTTGTCGACAGTCTGCTGAGCTGAATTGGCCGCAACTGCAAGCCTGGTTCCTGGAGCCTACAGAGATGATTACAAACTCCGCCAAGAACTGGACAAATGAGGCTAGCACAGCGTCTGAAAGCCCCAAGTGGTAAATCTCTCATTAGAAGAGCCATTAGTTGCACACAGCACATCAGGTGGCTGGGGTAGGGAGTGAGGAGAGGCACCATCACTGGGCTAGATCTGAGAGCACAACACCAGAGGAAAAGCCCAGGCTTGCAGAGGCCTGCCCACACTCCTGCCATTAGCTGGCTCCCTGCTTAGAAGGTGAAGTAGCCTCTACAGGACTCACTAACAGCTTATCAGCTATGCTGACCAATTAGAATGAGGTTGCTCTCACCTGGAAGGCTTTCCCCTAGAGTTCTGGGGCTTTTCATCTCAGCTGAATGCAGCTGCAAGCTCTCAGTATTCCCTGTACTATATCCTCCCCTTCTGCTTAGGACAAACCTCACAATGGGCCAAGAATCATAGAAACTGACACTAGAGGTAAGAAGCATATAAAAATTCAGAGCTCCAAAAAACATCTTCATAGCCACTCCTACCTCAAGGCAAAGAAGGAAATAGTGGACCAGAGATGAGCAGAGCTTCCCCGAGAAGCCTCAGCCAGGAAGCAGCAGAATCAGCCTCAGTCAAGCCTTATGAAGTTGTGCTCACTAGCTTTAAAGGTCAATATGACACAACCCAAAAGCACCTGGGAAGTCTTAATGAGAAATTATCTAGACAAAGTTGGCCTGTGGGCATTTCGGTGGAGGATTGTCTTGGTTTTGAATTGATGTAAATCTAGCCCATTGTGGGTGACCCCATTCTCTAGGCAGGAGGACTTGAGCTCTATAGGACAGTAGAAAGCTGGATAAAAACAGCAGCAATCAGGCAGCTTGGTGGCTTCATTCTCTGTGCTCGACTGTAGATATGACACGACTAGCTGCTGCTTGGAGTTCCTACCCTGACTTTCCCAAAATGATTGACTGTAACCTGGAATTGTAAGTCAAACAAACCCTTTCCTTCTCTAAGTTGTTTTTGTTCAGGGTATTGTATCACAGCAATCGAAACAAACTCTAGAAATAAAAATAGACCAGAAGACCTGGATCCTTGCCATTCTGGTTTTTCTCTAACCACGCCCCTTCCTGCTGAATTGAGCTATACATTCTCCATACTCCCCAAATGATGAACTGTAAACAACAGGTTTATGTGGTATAACTTATTTTCCATAAAAATTGCATCTTGAACAGGACAGGCATGAATGGCTCAGTGACTTCAGGAAACCTCTATCACTTCCCAAAGAAGTCCCAGACCCATGAGCAGTTACTACCTATGTTCTTGTCACCTAGTCCCCATTAGACACTAATCTGCTTTTGCTCTCTGGTTAGCCTATCCTGGGCACTCCTTTGATGGAATGACAGGAGGTATGGTGTTCTTTGGCTTCTTTCACTTACTATATCATTTATATAGCTCTTGTGTGTTGTGCACGCACTGGGACTTTATTCATTTCCATAGCAGAGTAATTCTCTGTTAAATGGAAAGACTGCTGATGAGCATTTAGGCTGACCTGGTCTACCATAAACATTTGTGTACAGGTGTTCATGCAGATGTCTGTCCCTGTGCATGGAAATGCCAAGGTATATGATAATTCCATATTTGCCCTTTGAAGAATTGCCAAACCAATTATTTTCCAAAGTATCTGCATCATCTTGGGTCAAAAGTGACAGCATAGGCAGGCTATGTTTTTGGTTTTCGTTTTGTTGTTGTTTTTCCATCCTTGCTAACACTTGTTATTGTCTGTCATATTTTTCCTTATAGCTTCCCAAGTGTGTGTGAACTAGTAGCCCCTTGTCATTGCGTTGCTTTGATGGCTAACAACGTTGAACATCTTTTCATGAGCTTAATGGCCTTTTTACACACCTTCACACACACACACACACCCCATATTCCTGGGAGGAGAAATGACAGCAGTGGTTCCAAGACTCTCATAAGGCAGTGTCTCTTATCCATGGAAAGTCAAACATGGAGTTGTTATCATGAATGAGGCTGAGGGAATACCACAGATGTGGGCTTGCATCTAACTGGGCAGCTTCTGAACTTTTCAACCTAGACAAGTCACCTTATTTCCTTGTACAGAAGTTTCCCTATCTACAAAGAAAACATTGTGGTTCCTATTTTACTAGATTGTCATGAGTACTAAAAGAAGAGACAGAGAAGAGACACTTAGCATACTGCCTACTTATGGAAGCATCAAATGATTTTCATTTCTTTACCTCTGCAGCAAGTATTAGTGCAGCATTCACTATGGTCAAGACCCTGGCCTGGGAACTGAGGCCACAGTAATGGACACAAGCAGGCAAAAATATCTCTGCCCTCCTGAAGGTTATGTCAAGTCTAGCATTCTCGAAAACCTTAATGAAGCTAGTTATTATTACATTCCACTTTCTTACTCTTGATTGCAAAATAAGTACCAGTTCATCAGAAAGCAGGAGGACAAGACAAAGGGAGTTTCACTAATGAACTTGAACTTTAGTGAGAGACAAAGCATTAGCTTCAGTAATTGCAGCTCTCTGCCTGCTCCAGGTGTAGCCTTTCCTTTTTCTCTGAGACTGAAAGAGAGGGGCCAGAGAAGCCACTGGCTACAGGTTCAGTAGGGATCAGGGATGTGAAAAAGCACAGAATAGGGGGAGAGGGAGGAGGGAGGGGAAGGAGGAAGGTAGGAGGAAGAGAGAGAGAGGTATGAGGTGGGAGAGGGGAGAAGGATTAAGAGGAGAGGGAGGAGAATGAACAGAGTGGGGGAGAAAGAGAGATTGATTTAGCACCTCTAGATATTCAGATAAAGGATCCCTGAAACACTTTCCAGACTAGGACTGATTTAAAAGGATAAAATGGTAAAATCATAAAATCTCAAAAAAATCAAATAAGGAGAGTGCATGGAAACAAAGAGCAAGGAAAGTAGCTCAAGATGCTTGGGATGCTCAGGAGGCCTGGGTGGGAGGCTGGGACAAGGAGGAAGGTAGGTGGGGCCGTGGGAATTGCAGCAGAGCTAGGTGGGGCTTGGGACATGCCTAGCATGATTAAATGAAGCTACTACTGAAGGAAGGAGAAAACTTCATAACCCAAAGACTGCCTCTAGCACAGGAAGCCAACAAGGTTCCAAGGCCACACTGCTCTGCTCAGAGGTTAGTAAAGCCATGACGGGCTAGCATTCACTACCAGTTCCACTTCGGACCATCCCAGAGAGCTAAATGAGCCTCACAAGCTTTTCCAGGTTCCCTTACCTGCCCAGCAATTCTGACTTAACCAGGTACTTGGATGCCAGGTCCTTCCCTAACATTCTATTGGGAGAGCCTTACCACATCAATGCAGCTGATTCCCAGGGTCCTGTGGCATTATCTGCAGTCTGATGACTGTAATCTCCATGTGTGTGGGAGGGTGGGTGTGTGGTATAGGGGGCATGTCATTCATGGCTAGTCAAGGTCATAAATAAGGCTGCCTTTGCAGAAAGATGGATGAGAAACAACCATGGATTTGTCCTACCAAATGCTAAGTTCTCTAGAAGTTATGGGAAAGGCAATATATTACTAGAGAAAAAAAAACAAAACCAAACTGGTAGAAAAGAACAACAGCAAAAGAACATAAAAGACAACTTCAGATATATGGAAATGCAGAAAATAATAAGTGGGCATAGCATATTAGTAGATATTGGCAATAAAAACAAAATTAATAGTAGGAAATGATGACCGAGCAACCCATTATTATTTGGAAAACCCAAATATACTTATTGTTTACCAAACCCACCAATCAACTACAGCTAACCCAAAAACATGTAAAAGCAAACACCTTGTTTTTAAAGCCAGAATCAGTGGTACACATCTCACACCTCAACACTAAGGAGGTAGAGTAGGAAAATCAGAAGTTCAAGGCCATCCTTGGCTACGTGGCAAGTTTTATATCATCCTTAGCTACATGAAAGCCTGTCTCAAAATTAAAAAACATATTTTAAAATATATAGAATAGTTAATACTTTTTTGTCACCCTGGATAGGAAAGGGTGTCTTTAGAAAGTTCTCAATGAAAATATCATTAAATAAGAGTTGAGTAAATCCAACTATTTTAATAGTTGCTCATTACTTGATTGTCGCTAAGCAAGACCGTGTAGAGAGAAGCTAAGTCATAGATTAGAAAAACAATATTGAAAGGCGTGTAACGGACAAAAGTTTAGCATCAAAATTAATTTTTAAACCTCCTAAAAATGAATCTGGGGAAAGGCAATAGGAAAAGTGATTTAATTAAAAAACAGGCCTTTCTCAAAGGAGGTGTGGTCCTCAAGCAACTCTAAAAATAGGCAGCATCTGTAGGCTCTGGAGTGGTACTACCTTTCTCTTCCCTGACAGTGGCTCTTAGTATGGTTTAAAATCTTTTTCTTGATAAAGTCCTGTTGATTTCTTTTGAAGAACTAATCTTTAGTGTTTCTTGTAATTTTTTTTTATTTTATTGACTTCAAATGTCATTATTTTGGTTTGCTTTTGTTACCCATGCTCATGTTTGTACCTCAAGTTTATTCATTTTCACTATTTGGCAGTCAAATATCTCACAATCTGTTTATAAATTCTCACGTTAAAATCTCTCTCTCTCTCTCTCTCTCTCTCTCTCTCTCTCTCTCCATCATTATTTTCCTTTGTTACCGAGGAGGGAGGCAATATTGACTAAGGCCAAGGATGCCTCTATCTTATGATACAAAGGGGCAGCTAGGTGTAACATGGAATTACTTGGCCCAGAATGTCAATAGTTCTCAATGTAGGAACCCTGGCACAGATATGAAAATAAAAGATTTACAAAGACAATCCCACAATTCTTAAATAGGACTGACCCCTCTCCACCAAGTAAATTTCCTTATAGGCATAGAGTGGTCACAGCAGACAGACTCACCTTAACCAGCTTCTTTCACACTTTCAGATATTAATTTGGGATAAATCATAGATGAACAGCTTTTAGAATACAACATGGCATAACTTCTTTGTGAATTAAGAGTTAGTGAAACTGTCCCATAGAAGGCTCAGAAAGCAACAGCAATAAAATAGAAAAAAAAAGGGGAAACAACTATTATATCTTCTGTTCACAAGGAGTCATCATAAGAAAATGAAAAGGCCGCCACATACAGGGAATTCTAATAAAGGAGAGATAGTTGGGATATTTAATTGACAGGGTCATTCAAAGTATTAACAAAAGTATAAATAGCCCAATATAAGATGGAGTTATCAAACATCTGTTTGTCTTCCCTGGATTGGCAACAACTTTTCTTTTCCTGGCTATTGCTCTGCAACTGGGAGTGACATACAAATTCAGGCCACCCAACCCAGGGCATCAAACTACTGGGTCCTCTAGAACTTGGTTATGGAGGAAGAATGGGCTGCCAAACCTTCCCAAGTGTGGTGGACCATGTCTGGCTCCCTTTTATCTCTATCCCCTCATTCCCTACCTTGACCCATGGCTTAATATCTGTATGGTGAGTTTACTCTATTACTACCTTTGTGTTGCTTACTATGCTTGTCAACTTGACACAAACTAGAATAATCTGAGAAGTAGGAATCTCAATTGAGGAGATGCCCTCATTCTTTTGGCCTGTAGACAAGCGTGTAATGTATTTTCTTGACTGACGATTGATACGGAGGGGCCTGATCCACTGTGAGTAGCGCCATTTCTGGGCAGGTGGTGGAGAGTATATAAGAAAACAAACTGAGCAAACCGCAGGATAAAGCCATCAATCAGCATTCCTTCATGGTCTCTGCTTCAGTTCCTGCCTCCAGGTTCTTGCCTTCAGTTTCTACCTTGGCTTCTCCTGATGATGGGTTGTAACCTGTAAGGCTAATAAACCCTTCCCTTCCCCCACATTGTTTTTGTTCATGGTATTTAGCACAGAAATAGAAGCCTAACTAAAACAGCCTTGCAGGGAGTCTTCAATGCTCAGTCTATATCTTCATCATAAACATAATTTTATCTGAGGGCAAAGAGGCTGGGGTCTGAGACTGCCCTCCCAGTGGTAGCAATTCCAACTGTATAATTATCCCTTTCTCCATCACTTTTTGGCTCTAGAAATCTTACTAAAAGCAACTGTCTTAGTTTCTATTGCTATGAAGTGATACAATGACCATGGCAACTCTTAAAGATCCCACCATTATCATCATGGTGGGAACTTGGTGGCATGCAGGCAGACAAGGTGGTAGAAAGGTAGCTGGGAGTTCTACATCTTGATTTGCAGGCAGCAGAAGGACTGAGACCTCAAAGCCTGTCCCAACAGTGATACACTTCCTCCAGGAACACCCTACTCCAACAAGGCCACACCTACACACACACACACACAAACTCACTATAGGTCATTCCTAGTCAAACCAGCACATTCTATTCCTTGTGCCTAATGCCATACCCTAATGCAGAAATGCATTCAGTCCAATTGAAAGTCCCCATAGTCTATCACAGTCTCAGCAATGTTTAAAAGTCCAAAAGTTCAAAGTCTCTTCTGAGATTTGCACAATCTCTTAATTGTAAAAATCAAAATGAAAAAGCAGATCACATACTTCTAACATACAGTGGCACAGACAAGGCCACACCTCCTCATAGTGCCACTCCCTATGGGCCAAGCATGGTGGCCATTCCTATTTGAAGCATCACAGCAAACTGTTCTCATTCTCTCTCTCATTTTCTCTCTCTCATTCTTTCTCTCTCATTTTCTCTCTCTCATTCTCTCTCTCATTCTCTCTCTCTCTCTCTCTCTCTCTCTCTCTCTCTCTCTCTCTCTCTCTCTCTCTCTCTCTCTCTTGACTTAGCATAGGTACTTTCCTGGGCCTGCTTAAAGAAGAGTTACCTCAGATCTACTCCCAGTAAGTGAAGTCTGGATTCAGCTTCCTATGAATGAGCATAAAGCAAGTGCTTCTGGCAGAGATTAACCTCCCCTAACTCCGGACTGTGGAAGCCTGGGGTTTACACTTACCTTCGTACATAATGTATTTAATCTCCTCCTAGCTGGGCTATACAGACTTTAGCTCTGCACACAAAAGGCCAAAGTGACAGCTTTTCTAAGTCAACTCAGGGAACCCCTAGCCTATCATTAAATGATCAGTTCAGATGCTTCCAAGGAGCCTTTGTCCCAACACCAAATAATCCAGTCCTTCCATGTGTCTATTCCCCTGCCCCATCACACTGCAGTGGCTACACAGTTGCCTCTCTGGGTACTCTGAAGCTCCCTTCGGCAAGAATCATTCACTCATCCTGGGCTGGTGGAGGTAAGGCTACAGGAATGTGTTGAACACTGGAAGGCTTGCTACCAGCTCTGACTTCAGCATCCTGACCCTGTCAGTGCCTCTCTTCTTCTGTAAATGGGAAAATGACTCCCACTCCTTTTCTGGAGTTGATTACTGCCTGGAAAGTTCTTAGCACAAGTGCCTGCCACACCGCAGAGGCTAAGCAGCAGCTGCTGCCAATAGGGATAAGAGCTAATTAAATGTTTGCTGAGCTGGGCTGAGTGACAAGCTCTGGGTCTCCAGTGAGGGACTCAATCCAGAGTGTTCAGATGGCATCTTTCCTATGAGACGCAGACCCTGTGGGCACTGGCACAAGTTTGCAGCAGAAGCTTCATAGAGAAATGAAGGCAGCACACAGGAACCCACTGTGAGAGGCATGAACTTGCTGTCTCGCCCCTTCCCTTTACCTTCCAAAGGGATGGCTAGGCCTTGCCAGTGTGAGGCTGATGTTGCCTGTGTTGCCTTTTCTTCCTGGGGAGATGTGATCATGGATAGGTCACTGATGAAAGACTAAAGTGATGGTTCTCAAGCTGTGGGTAGAAACCCTTTTGGGGTCAAATGACCCTTTCAGGAGGTTCCCATATTAGATATCCTGCATATCAGATATCTTCATTATGATTCACAACAGTAGCAAAATTACAGTTGTGAAATAGCAACGAAGTTAATTTTATGGTTGGGGGGTTACCACATGGGGAAGGAATTGTTATTAAAGGGATGTAACCTTAAAATGGTTGAGAATCACTGGGCTAGAAAATGATCACCCAAGTCCAATTTAGTGAACCAATTAGTTTACTGGACTTAGTTATAGAGAACTAAGGGGTCACTTACAGAAGTGTGGGTGACCCCAAAGCAAGCACAACAACAGAATGTTACACCTAGGCATGGATGATGTCTTAGTTACTTTTCTATTGCTGTGATAAAACACTATGCTAAGGCAACCCATAGAAGAGAAAGTTTACATGGCCTTATGGTTCCAAAAGTTTAAAATTCCTGACAGTAGGAATAAAGGTATGGCCCACATAGCATATACGTTAAAAAGCCACAAAATCTGAAAACAAATGTTTGGTTTTCTTCCTCTTGGATTATCCAGTTGGAAGCCAATATGGAGAAATCATAGCTATTTTCTAAACAGGGGAGTCAATGGGCAATGTGCAACAGCCCCGCTCTCAATGCTGCTCTCAATGCTGCTCTAGACCTAGGGAAGGGTTAGGGTGCCCTTCTTCCCTGAGTGTGTAAGCATTGTGAAGGAGCTGGCCTGCACTATCCTCTCCTTAGTCCTTACTTCTGTAGGACCCAATTTTAAAGAAAAGGAGCCAGGAATTGGGGTCTACAAAGTACAGCTTAGAGCTAGAGCCAAGGGGAGTAGGAGTGGAGTTCAAGGCTATCCTTGGCTACATAGCAACCATGGAAGTCAGAATGTACTATAGGAGACCATGTCAAAACAAACAAATAGCGAAACACTGGAAAAACCAACTGAAAAGATCAAGTGTAAACCTCCAATCCCAGCACTGGAGAAGCAGAGGCAGGGTTAGGCTAGCCTGGTCTACAGATCGAGTCCCAGCCCAGTTCTTGCTTCATAGTCTCAAAAAGAAAGTAAAACAAACAAATTGAGGTTTAAACTCAATTAAATCTAGAAGTGGAAGCTCAGACTCAGAAAAAGGAATCAAAGCCAGACCTAGTGTCTCTAAATGCATGCACAGCTCCACCAAGCTATAGGGCCTCACAGAAACAAAGGGCTCTCAGCCTGTTCTCACAACTGGAGACCAACACCTCAGAGCAGGGAGTGAAGACTCAGCTGTGTGTTCACCAAAAAAGAGTGTTCACAACCCTGTCTAACTCTGATTTAAAAATAAATAAATAAATAAATAAATAAATAAATAAGTCACCCACTCCAAGGCCCCTGAAAGTCCCATGGGTTAGAGGACAGGCCAGGCTTGCTCAGAGACTCAGAGGCTCAGAGGCTCTGGGGTGGTTGTTCAAGGTCTTTGTGTTTCTCCCAAAACGTATGGCCTCTGAGGGATGAATTAGGCAATCCTACCATCCCCTTGGCCAGGTCTAGAACCACAGGCACACCTGAGATTAAACAAACACAGGAAGGTAAAACTCCAGAGGCCTGAATGCAAGGTCACGCTTATCTTCCCTCCCCACTCAGATAACAGGTAATTGCTTTTTTATCACTTGCATGTGGAATTTGAAAGTTAAAAAGGAGGATGGCTTGATATCACACTTGAGGCTGTGCAGCACACAGATCTGCAAGGGCCACTTCTTCTGAGGACCTCGAGTCAACTCTCCCAGATACACTAACACAATTTAATGAGGAAAACAGCCAAGGCCTGACAAAGTGTCAGTCCGTCCAACAGGAGGACTTCCTATAGCTGATAGCACATGTGGAAAAGAAGTTGTAAACTGTCATCAAAGGTCCCAAGGTAGCTTTTACCTAAGGAGAGATGTTTGGGGGAGAGGAGCACATCCCAGGGAAAGAGAATGTTGTTGCTTAGCAACCCGGAAAACCCCTCAGCCCCAACTCTGGTAACTCAGAGCTACCTGGCCCATGAAAACAGACTATCTTCCACAGATGGGGCTTCTGGTGGCAGTAACCAGAGTAAAGAACCTCCTCAGGTGTCAGCCCTGTGGTGCACATGTACTCGAGAGCTCAGAGGCCTCTGATCCTAGCTTCACAGGATGTTCTCCTGCAAGATTTAGAGCCTCAGACATTCCCACTGCTTTCAAGTTTCCCTATGGCTTGGCTTAACAGATGCAAACTCCTTCTTGTCTTACAGTTCTTTGATTCCCCCCAGCACAGATTGGACTCTTTCATCTGGACTTGATTCCCCAGGCTTTGGCGTGTTACTGGGGGAAAAAAATCACCATTGATCACGTTTATTGAATGTTGCTGTGGGTTGAACCATGTTCCCTCAAAATCCCTGTGTTCAAATACTAGGCCCAGCATGTCAGATTGTGACCTCATGTGGGGAGAAGACCTTTAAATGAGTTAAAATTTAACTCAAGTTAAAATGAGGTCTTAGGGCAGGGTCCTAATCAAATCTGACTAGTGTGTAAGTGGAAAACTGGAGGCAGAGACACACACATGGAAAATGTCAAACGGAGGTGTAGGCAGAAGCGGTGGGAGATGTAGCTCGGTTGGTAGACTTGTTGCCTAACAGTTTGATCCCCAGCAGTGTATAATTCAGGCATGGTGGCACACGCCCACAATAATCCAGGTGTGGTGGCACACACCCATAATCTCAGCACTCAGAAGAGAGAGGAAGGGTGATCAGAAAATTTGGCTTATTAAAAGTCATTCTTGGTGGTGGCGCACGCCTTTAATCCCAGCATTTGGGAGGCAGAGAGAGACAGGCGGATTTCTGAGTTCGAGGCCAGCCTGGTCTACAGAGCGAGTTCCAGGACAGCCAGGGCTACACAGAGAAACCCTGTCTCGAAAAAGCCAAAAAAAAGTCATTGAGTTTGAGGCCAGCCTGGGCTACCTAAGACTGCCTCCAAAACAAAAAGATATGAGCAGAGATGAGGTGTTGTTTCTATAAGACAAGGGACCCCAAAGATCAATTAGAAGTCACCAGAAGCTGGAGGAAGTCTGAGGCAGATTCCTGGACTTTGGAATGAAACAACCTTGCCTTCACCCACCTCGATCATGGGCTTCTGGCGGGTTCCAGGTGTGAGTTTGTCTGCGTCTGTCTCAGCCTCCTCGCTGCTGTGGCAGTTTGCCGTGGTATCTCTGAGAAGTGTGTGCTTGACACCTGTGGTCCTAGGTCCTCGGTTCCTTTTTTAACTATTTGACATTTCTGGAAGCTGTGGCTCAGAGAAGCAAAGAAATGGACCCAGCTCCCCCTCTGGCTTCCAAGGAAAGGGGTGGGATTTTTAGCCCAAGTAGCTATATCTGGAAGTCCATGCTAGGAGCCTTGCGTTTGGCCTCTGCTCATTCTAGACTTGAAGGAGTTTCCCTTCAGAGTCACCAAAAGCAAAGCCATCTGCTAACTGTGTGGGGAAGCCCCAAAGCCAAAGCATTATGAAACATTTAACATGATGGTGGGAGGCACCGTGCCAGCTGAGCCACCGCCAGAAACTGGTCTTGCTGATGGGCAAGAGACTCTTGGCTACAGGAAACTGAGCCTGGAGCTAAAGTAGCTTTGAAGTTGATTAAACCTTCAGGGTTCCAGGGAGCACGAGGCTGGAAGAGACTCCCATAGTCCAGACACTGAGAAGGATAGTACAACGGAACCGTCTGCCCTGATGGCTTTTGGGAGCACTTGGGAAGGGCTTTTCACATTGGAGTTCTCAGAAATTCTATTTTAGTTAGGAAAAGTACATTTAGCAGGGAAAACAGATCTGTCATGAATAGAATAGCATACCCCTGCCAGGTCTGTTCTGCAGTTGAGAGATATTCGTGTAAGTAGGTGTGTGTGTGTGTGTGTGTGTGTGTGTGTGTGTACTATGTAAGGATTCTTAATTGCTCATGGGAGCCTCTTCAGCATTACAGCAAGACAAAGGTTTCATTCAAAGCAGTTACCTCCAGCTAGTGGCCTTATTTAAAATTCAAGGGGACATCAATAAATACACACATCTTGGGTTTTGTTTTTTTCTCTTCTACTCACACAGGCTAAATAATGTAGCAACCAATCCATCATAACTAGGATAACCACAAAATGGCCAAAAACATTAAACTCTGAGAAAAAATTGAAAATAAAGCAAAATAAATATGATGGCTTTTTTTCTGGTGATTTCTATGAAATAGACAATATTTCTAAAAGCAACATATTCTAAAAGTCTATGATTTAATTTTTCCAGCAAGTACTTGTAAGTGTGTTATATGACTTATGGATTTGGGGGGGAACTCAAAGACTCAGTGTAGTAAATCATGAGAAGCCAAACACAGGGAAGAAGCAGGGCAGTAAGACCACAAGACCTGGCAGCACAGTGAGATCAGAGAATGCGAGGCTGGCTAGAGAGATGCTCAGCTGCTAAGGGAGCTTGCAGCTCTTTCACAGGACCTGAGTTCAATTCCCAACTCAGGAATCTTCAAGTGCCTATAACTCCAAATCCAGAAGATCTAATGCCCTGCTCTGGTCTCTACAGGCACCCACATATATGTGGGTATACACACACATACACATACATTAAAAAATAAATAAAAATTTAAAAAGAAAGTGGGACTCATTGACCCAGAGTCAAACCAATCTACGAGGGACAATAACTGTGAGGAATAGCAGCATTCAACAAGGAAATACCAGAGAAAACAAATTAACACTAGCAACAAAAAGCCAGCCTATCTGGAAACACATCTGAAATGAAATATGCACGACCTATATTTAAAGTGTGGTAAAATCATGCCAGAGGAAATGAAAGAAAAACCAAACAGGGGAGGTGTGACACATTCCTGAATGCAAAGGGAACTGCTGCGAATTCAGTCTTCCCAGATCAATTTATATAACTCTATATTTGGTCCATAAATTGATAATCTGATTTGTGAATATAAGTGGGAAAGAGATCACATTGGGAGAGTCAGTGTTGTTCTAAACAACCCTGAGATGGCTACAACCAAAGTTGACTTCATAGTAGTATTAGGTAAAACACGCACAGGAAGAGGTAGACAGATCAGAGAAATCAAAAAGGGAGCATTTTAAAAAAAACAGACTTAGTTTATGAAAGAGAGATCTCAAGTCAGAGAGCAGAGCAGCATAGAAAGTAATTTAGGAATAAGATCAGGCTGTAGTCTACATTTATTTATTTTTAATTTTCATTTTATGTGTATGAGTGCTTTGCCTGCATGTGTGTCTGTGCACCATGTCTATGTCTGGTGCCTGCAAAGCTCAGAATATGGAGTCAGACTCCCTGGATATGGAGTTACGGTGCTTGATATCAAATTAAAATAGGATTTGAACCTGGACCCTCTGGCAGATCAGCTAGTCCTCTAAACCACTGAGCAATTTCTCCAGCCCCTTGTTGTCCATTTAAAGCCACACTCGGCGTTACAGTCTATTTGTTTGTTTGTTTGTTTGTTTGTTTGTTTGTTTGAGACAGGGTTTCTCTGTGTAGCCCTGGCTGCCCTGGAACTCACTCTGTAGATTAGGCTGGCCTTAAACTCAGAAATCCGCCCTGCCTCTGCCTCCCGGAGTGCTGGGATTAAAGGCGTGTGCCACCACTGCCCTGCTTTCAGTGTTGCATTTTAAATGGTTAAAAGTACAACACTAAAGATACAAAAAAAAAAAGAACTTGGAGTGATAGAAGTGTTTGTTCTGGGGCTCCTTTGTTTATGGTGATGGCCAGGCCTTGAACGCCTGCTAGCTGAGGCTCTGCCTTGAGCCCACCTCAGCACAGAAGAACATACAAATAATACTAGATGATACTGGTGCTTCAAGGGGTTATACAAGATTAATAATTGGACTATGAAGTAATGAGTCACCTTCATATAGCAAATGATACTGCATGTGAGCAATCAACTGCAATAAAATGATAAGATCTGAAGCATGAAACTAACCCTCAGGACTCTCTCTGAATGATGCCTTAGAAAAGTGAACAAGGCCCTGCAGTGTGATACTAAAGCATGAAGGGATGCTCAGAGATGCTTAACAATTAGAGACCTGCAAACAGCAAGGAACATGGCTGAATGAAGCTGGTCCATCTGAAGACACCAAGAGAAAAAAGGACAACACACAGGTTGGCACTGTCACAAATCCTGTCTCTGATAAGGGTTTGTATCCATTGTATGTAAAGATCTCTCCCGACTCAACAACAAAATAGTTAGCAAGCCATTCTATTAGATACAGCAAAGGAGCTTCAGTCCACGTTTACTGACAAAGATCTACGCCATAAATGAAAACCACAGTGCAACTGGGCCTGGTGACATAAGTATATAATCTGAGTACTGGGGAGATGGAGACAGAGGGATCACCATGTGTTCAAGGAGGCCAACCTGGGATACCAGAGTATAAAAGCAAACAAACAGCCGGGCTGTGGTGGTGCATGCCTGTAATTCCAGCACTCTGGGAGGCAGAGGCAGGCGGATTTCTGAGTTCGAAGCCACCCTGGTCTACAGAGTGAGCTCCAGGACAGCCAGGGCTACAGAGAAACCTTGTCTGGGGGAAAAAAAAATAAAAAAAAGCAAATCCAAAAAAAGCAAACAAACAAAAGGAGATACCACTGCCTTCTGTTGGGCTCTTCCCTAATGTATCAAGTGTTGGTAGGTTGTAGGAAAACGGAAACCCTGTGCATCGCAGATGGAACATTAGGAGGAGTAAATGTGGTGGCCACTTGGCAGCTGCTTAAAGAGTTAAACAGTTGCCAGATTCTCAGAGATGCTCAAAAAGCACTCTTGCCTGTGTCTACACAGGCCAAGAGTGGAACCAACTTACAGTCTGTGAGCGAGGATCCTTAAACAAAGTGTCGTGCCTATGTACAAGGGGATTCCATTTGAGAATAAAAAGGGATGCACTACTTATACCTGCTACACTGTAGCTGAACCTCAAAAACAGGATGCTGGAGATGAGACTGGTACCAAACTCAGTAAGTAATAAGATGATAACTCCCCCTTATCCAGGGCACCCAGACTAGGTGAATCCCTGGAGAAGAGAAGCGGGCTCATCATTTTCAGGGACTGGTGGCTAGGGAATGACTGACTGCTTATGGGTGCAAAGCTTTCCTTGGGGATAATGAGAATCTTCTGGATCTAGAGAGAAGCAGAAGGCATACAACACCACAGGACAAACTGCTTAAAATAATGTTAGGTGAACCTCACTTCAGTATGCAAAGGAAAGACAATTTGTTTTTCCCACACCCTCCATGACCACAGCATGCTAACATAGAAGTTTACACATACAAGCACAAACACATATGCACAAACGCCATGAACACACACTCAAATACAACACAACACAAGCATAGTACCAGAACTTATGGAATGTCTCCTACATATTAAGGGAATGTATTGTGATGACTTACAGTCTGTAGTCCAACTAACCCAACAATGGGCAGATGCGAATGGGAAATCCAAAAATCTAGTAGTTGCTCAGTCCCACGAGGCTGGGTGTTTCAACTACTCTTCTGTATAAGCTGGAATCCTGAAGAAGTAGGTTCCAACAGATGTGCTGTCAAATAAGTACAAGCAGGCAAAGAGCAAGTCTTCCTTTTCCCAATGTTTTTATGTAGGATTCCAACAGAAGGTGTGGCCCAGATTAAAGGTGTGTACCACCACCTCTGGATTTGTAATTTTCTCTGTCCCAGGCTGGCCTTGAACTCTGAGATCTGCTTGCTTCAGTCTCCTTGGGTTAAAGGTGTGTACTACCTTGCCTAAGCCTAAACTTTTTATGGCTACTATGCCTCAAAATCTCCATGTCAAGATCCAGGTCAGAATCCTATGTCTTGAAGCCTTAAGATCTAGATTGTAGGTGGGCCCTCCACTTCTGGATTGTCCTCATTCCAGATGTAGTCAATTTTGACATCCAGGAGTAACTACCACATACCACATATATGCACAGCACATAGCACAAGTGTGTACATATATTCAAATGCCCCACATAAGCACAATATACACATGCATACCACATATGTGTACCTTCACGCAAGCACTCCAGTTCCAGAGAATCCACTCCTCTCTTCTGAACTCGAAAGGTACCAGGAACCCACATGATGCATACATGTGCAAGTAGACAAAACACCAATAGACATAAAATTCAAATAAATCTTTAAAATGCACATTCCTTGGGACTGTCACTTACAAAACATGATTCCACACAAGTCTTAAGGTCCTTAGCTATATATGGCCACTGGTGTTTTATTTGTTTATAAAGTGAAACTTTTTTTCAAATTCTTGGTGTTCATATAAATTTATTTAAAAATTTCAAAACATTATTATTATTGTTGTTGTTGTTAATATTATTATTTTATATCTGACTGCAGTTTCCCCACCCTCTTCTCCTCTCAGTCCCCTACTTGCCCTCAATCTGGCAATGTGTGCTACTGGTTATACTGAGAGCCCCAGAGAAGAAACTAAATAACCAATTTGTCTCTAATTGCCCTTGAACACTTTTTTACACCTCCCATAAATTGCGTAGACATGATTTGTATCAACAACCGCACAAGCAATAAAAATGTACACGTATATTAATTTACACTATGATGTATAGTGTGTGGCTTCACCAAGTGGATATAAGCAAGTCAAGCCCCTCACACGCTACACTGCTCAGCCTTCAGCAGGGCTGGTCTGTAACTCTTCAGACCTGCCAGCTCTGGCTGGTGACGGATAGCCACGCATCTCTCCAGCTCTGATCACTCGTCTGAAAAGCCAGATGATTGTCATACCTGCCTCAGACAGTTATGGAGAGAATGCAGTGAGTCCTGTCAGATAAAGCACTTAACATCAGAGCTGGCGTGTCTTAAGCACCTGCAAATGTGGGATGTCATTAGGTGCTCAACGGTTGCTATTTAGAAAGAAGAAGTAAGTTATTGAAATTTTCTTGTAATTCCAATTGAAGAGGGCTATGCAGCTGTGGGCAGGGGTATCATGGGACAAATTCGTGGGAATGCTGGGTCCACTTTGCTATCACACTCTGACCTTACAGAAACTAGAAACCCTTGAGACCAGAACAAAGACTCATACTGAAAGTTAATATGTTTTCCCCTGGTGGTCAGATTCATCTTCTGCACACCCCTGCTATCTCCATTAACACATATGCTTACCACTTCCTTTTGTTTGTTCCCTGGAAAATAAACTGTTGGAAAGAAAAATCAATTTTCATTAGCAATGCCATTACTTTCAGGAAAATCCTTTCTCAAATAAAAGTAGAAAGGACATTCTGAAAACTGGTATCAACTTGACCTTCCTTGAAGGACTCAGTACTCACCACTCAGGTGGTGCCTCTCAACTCAGCTGACTCAGCTCAATTCAACAAAAGTCTGGGGTTTTCACATCTGGTTTTTAAATTCTCTTGGGGCTGGGGAGATTGCTTGGCGAATAAGAGCCCTTGGTGATCTCTCAGAGGACCTGAATTCTGTCACCAACACCTGCGTTATGGCTTAGCTCCATCTGTAATTCCAGTTTCAGGGGATCCAGTACCCAGTTCTGACCTCCACAGGCACCAGGAACATGTGTGAGACACACATATACATACATATAAGTAAAACACTCAGATACATAAAATAAATAACTCTGAAACTAAGTATTAAAATAAAACCTCTTAATCTGAAAATTTTGAGAACTCTTCGATTTTAAAAATATTTTCAATAAATCCATAGCAAATGTCAAGAAGTCTTTAAGCTCAATTAAATATTTCTAGCCCTGGAGGGGCCCAGAAATTATGTTACTTATGTAACATATCTTTGCAGTTTGAAATGGTACGTGGGTGTGTGTGTATGTGTGTCTTGGGAAAACTATCAGCTGGAACTTTGAGTGATGGCTAGTCCATGCTGCAATGGGAGGTGGCTTTCTTACCTCTGATACTTTGCTGACCTCCCTACTCAAAGTGGTCCTGATGGGAGTCAACACTTGAAAACACATCAACACACGAGAAACAGGCACCCCAGGACACATTCTCCAACCAGGAAGCTCATGTAAGGGAGTTATTTTACGTTTGCTAAAACACACAATAGAATGTGAAACACCCAGAGTCCCTGCTTAGTCAGTGGAACTCTCAGAAAGATTATCCATAGTAGAATAAAGAATAATGGTGTCAGGCAGAAGAAAACTATAAAGCCAGGACAGCATTGATTTTTCCTAAGTGAGGTGAGTGAATCATTGTATAATTCACATCTGAGAGAGTAACTCTGAAACCCATCCCATCCCAGTGGCATGGTGATCCTGCCTGGCCTATTGATCTCCACCAGGCACCCCCAGTGAGGTGGGGGCCAATGTACATCTGGTGATTTTTTTTTCCTTCTTGGTCAGCACAGATGTTGAATAAAAGATGCTAAAGCCAACTCCTAAGATAGATTTCCTATACCTGGTGTGGGCACATTGTTTTAAAAATGACCATCATTTCTAGAAGAAATAAATACTGATCCATGTGTACTATCCTTACAAGAAAATAAGGGACATCTTGCTTGGAAGGCTCCATCCTGTGACAGAGACCCCTAACACTTTAGCTCTGTGTCCCTTGTCTCTCAATTCTGCTGATGGCAGATATCTGTGCTGTACAACTCCTGGAAGAGGTAAAACTGAATTCAGTTGGTCCTCCTGCTGTGAAAGCCAATGCTTGGACCCAAGAGATCTTAGAATATGAATATGTGAAAAAGAACTGTGCTAACAAACGCAAAGAAAAAAATCACATGATCATTTTATTGGATGCTGAAAAAGCATTTGACAAAAATTCAGCATCCTTTCATGCTAAAAGTCTTGAAAAGAACAGGAATTCAAGGCCCATACCTAAACATAGTAAAAGCAATATACAGCAAGTCAGTAGCCAACATCAAACTAAATGGAGAGAAACTTGAAGCAATCTCACTAAAATCAGGGACTAGGCAAGGCTGTTCCCTCTCTCCATATCTTTTCAATATTGCACTTGAGGTACTAGCTAGAGCAATTAGACATGAGGAGGTCAAAGGGATACAAATTGGAAAGGAAGAAGTCAAACTATCACTATTTGCAGATGATATGATAGTATACTTAAGTGACCCAAAAAACTCCACCAGAGAACTCCTACAGCTGATAAACAACTTCAGTAGAGTGGCTGGTTATAAAATCAACTCAAGCAAATCAGTGGCCTTCCTATACTCAAATGATAAGCAGGCTGAGAAAGAAATTAGGGAAATGATACTCTTCACCATAGCCACAAACAATATAAAGTATCTTGGGGTGACTCTGACCAAACAAGTGAAAGATCTATATGACAAGAACTTCAAGTCTCTGAAGAAGGAAATGAAAGACCTCAGAAAATGGAAAAATCTGCCATGCTCATGGATTGGCAGGGCTAATATAGTTATTGGCGGCTAATATGGCCATTTTGCCAAAAGCAATCTACAGATTCAACGCAATCCCCATCAAAATCTCAACTCAGTTCTTCATGGAGTTAGAAAGAGCAATTCTCAAATTCATCTGGAATAACAAAAACCCAGGATAGCTAAAACTATTTTCAACAGTAAAAGAACTTCTGGGGAAATCAATATCCCGGACCTCAAGCAATACTACAGAGCAATAGTGTTAAAAACTGCATGGTATTGGTACAGTGACAGGCAGGCTGATCAATGGAATAGGACTGAAGATCCAGAAATGAACCCACACACCTATGGCCACTTGATCTTCAACAAAGGAGATGAAAACATCCAGTGGAAAAAAGATAGCCTTTTCAACAAATGGTGCTGGTTCAATTGGAGGTCAGCATGCAGAAGAATGGGAATTGATCCGTTCTTATCTCCTAGGACTAAGCTCAACTCCAAGTGGATCAAGGACCTCCACATAAAGCCAGACACACTGAAGCTAATAGAAAAGAAACTGGGGAAGATCCTTGAGGACATCAGTACAGGGGGAAAGTTACTGAACAGAACACCAATAGCTTATGCTCTAAGATCAAGAACTGACAAATGGGACCTCATAAAATTACAAAGTTTCTGTAAGGCAAAGGACACCATCAAAAGGACAAATCAGCAACCAACAAGTTGGGAAAGGATCTTCACCAACACTACAGCCGGCAGAGGGTTAATATCTAATATATACAAAGAACTCAAGAAGCTAGACCCCAGAAAACCAAATAACCCTATTAAAAAATGGGGTACAGAGCTAAACAAAGAATTTTCACTTGAAGAACTTCAGATGGCTGAGAAGCATCTTAAAAAATGTTCAACATCATTAGTCATTAGGGAAATGCAAATCAAAACAACCCTGAGATTTCACCTCACACCAGTCAGAATGGCTAAGATTAAAATCTCAGGAGACAGTAGGTGTTGGCGAGGATGCAGAGAAAGAGGAGCACTCCTCCACTGCTGGTGGGATTACAAGCTGGTACAACCACTCTGAAAATCAGTCTGGCAGTTCCTCAGAAAACTGGGCACGTCACTTCCGGAGGACCCAGCAATACCACTCCTGGGCATATACCCAGAGGATTTCTCCAGAATGTAAAAAAGATACATGCTCCACTATGTTCATAGCAGGCCTGTTTATAATAGCCAGAAGCTGGAAAGAATCCAGATGTCTCTCAATGGAGGAATGGATACCAAAAAAAATGTGGTTATATATACACAATGGAGGACTATTCAGCCATTAGAAACAATGAATTCATGAAATTCGTAGACAAATGGATGGAGCTGGAGAACATTATACTAAGTGAGGTAACACAGTCTCAAAAGATCCATCATGGTATGCACTCACTGATAAGCAGATATTAACCTAGAAACTTGGAATACCCAAGACATAATCCACATATCAAATGATGTCCAAGAAGAATGGAGGAGTGGCCCCTGGTTCTGAAAAGGCTCAGTGCAGCAGTATAGGGCAATACCAGAACAGGGAAATGGGAAGGGGTGGATGGTGGAACAGGGGGAGGGAAGAGGGCTTATGGGACTTTCGGGGAGTGGGGAGCCAGGAAAGGGGAAATCATTTGAAATGTAAATAAAAAATATATCGAATAAAAAAGTTAAAACAAAAAAGAACTGTGCTAACCATGTACAGTCTTTCCTGTCATTGTTCCCCCAAAGAATGCACTGTATTAAGTAGTCACAGACCTTGGACACCACATGGTGTATCAAGTACAATGTGTTCAGGGTACAGGCAAATGCTTCACCTGTTTCTCTTAGGGATTTGAGCATTCTGGACATTGATATCCTCATGAACATGAGTCGGGGTTGGGGGGAATACCACAGTACAAAACAAACCATTAAACCTCTCCTTTCCTTGCACTTCAGTGCACCAAATGAAAAGGCCACGACTGGTATCACGTTACCTTACCCTTCTTAATTAATAATTCTCTGTAACCATAGTTAATTCTTATTACACTTTGTGTTATGTTAAAGAAAGTGTCCTGGGGACATGAAAACATGAAGCTTCACTTTTAAGAGTCATGGTAAAGAAATTTTTACAATTATTTGCTTATTCTGACCAATTATGCTACAGCTATTTCAGGCTCAACTCTAACTATTGCCGGAGATCTCTAGATGGCTGTGAAGCTTGGAAACAAGGGCTAGCACAACACTTAAATAAAGCGCTCACTTTATTGGAATATTGACTTCTCTCCATCTCTCTCATTGGCAAATCCATTTTTTGAATATCCTAAGGTTAAGGTATGAGGATGAGCCAATATCACAGTGTAACACTCAACACAGGATGCCCCCTTTCCCTCCCCTCCAGGGTGGAAGACTGAAGAAGGTTGAGGTGAAGATTTCTTTAGGTTAGAGGTTTCTTTATGGGACCTTCATGGGAGTTTTGGAATCAACAGGATCTGACTGGTGAGCAGAATTTCTCTGTTCCAAGTTTACCCTAGATATCTGCCTTGTTCCTGTGACCCAACAAGAAGCACTTTCAGGGAAGAAAGGTTTGTTTTGGCTTGTGCTTTGAGAGTATAGCCATGATGGAAAGGACAACATGAGACATAAACATACAATAAAAAATTGGGTGGGGGGATCCAATTATAATAAAGCAAACAGACACATGCACACACACACATACATACACACACACTCACACAGACACACACACACAAATGTATCATAGTTAAACTTCTGAAAGGTAAAAGCAAAAAAGAAAAATCTTAAAGGCAATAGGTGAAGATATATTTCACCTATGAGGAACATTTCTGACCAAAAGTTTATTTATTTATTTATTTATTTATTTATTTATTTATTTATTTTATATTACATTGCAAATGATTTCCCCTTTTCTGGGTCCCCACTCCCCGCAAGTCCCATAAACCCTCTTCCGTCCCCCTATTCTTCCATCTACCCCTTCCCACTTCCCTGTTCTGGAATTCCCCTATACTCTTGCACTGAGTCTTTCCAGAACCAGGGCCCACTCCTCCATTCTTTTTGGACATCATTTAATTTGTGGATTATGTCCTGGGTATTCAAAGTTTCTAGGCTAATATCCACTTATCAGTGAGTGCATACCATGATTGATCTTTTGAGACTGGGTTACCTCACTTAGTATGATCTTCTCCAGCTCCATCCATTTGTCTCAGAATTTCATGAATTCATTGTTTCTAATGGCTGAATAGTACTCCATTGTATAAATATACCACATTTTTTGTATCCATTCCTCCGTTGAAGGACATCTAGGTTCTTTCCAGCTTCTGGCTATTACAAATAGGGCTGCTATGAACATAGTGGAGCATGTGTCCTGATTGCATGCTGAAGAATCCTCTGGATATATGCCCAGTAGTGGTATAACAGGGTCCTCAGGAAGTGACATGCCCAGTTTTCTGAGGAACCGCCAGACTGATTTCCAGAGTGGTTGCACCATCTTGCAATCCCACCAGCAGTGGAGGAGTGCTCCTCTTTCTCCACATCCTCGCCAACACCTGCTGTCTCCTGAATTTTTGACCTTAGCCATTCTGACTGGTGTGAGGTGAAATCTCAGGGTTGTTTTGATTTGCATTTCCCTAATAATTAAAGATGTTGAACATTTCTTAAGGTGTTTCTCAGCTCTCTGAAGTTCTTCATGTGAAAATTCTTTGTTTAGCTCCGTACCCCACTTTTTAATGGGGTTATTTGGATCTCTGGGTTCTACTTTCTTGAGTTCTTTGTATATATTAGATATTAGCCCTCTGTCAGGCTGGGTTTGTAGAAAGATATTGTGTAAATTTAGTTTTGTCGTGGAATGTCTTGGTTTCTCCATCTATAGTAATTGAGAGTTTCGCTGGGTATAGTAGTCTCAGCTGGCATTTGTGTTCTCTTAGAGTCTGCATGAGCTCCGCCCAGGATCTTCTAGCTTTCATGGTCTCTGGTGAGAAATCTGGTGTAATTCTGATAGGTCTTCCTTTATATGTTACTTGCCCTTTTTCTCTTACTGCCCTAAGCATTCTTTCTTTGTTTAGTACATTTGGGGTTTTGATTATTATGTGACGGGAGGTATTTCTGTTCTGGTCCAGTCTGTTTGGAGTTCTGTAGGCTTCTTGTATATTCATGGGCATCTCTCTCTTTAGGTTAGGGAAGTTTTCTTCCATAATTTTGTTGAAGATATTTGCTGGCCCTTTAAGTTGTAAATCTTCACTCTCATCAATACCTATGATCCTTAGATTTGGCTTTCTCATTGTGTCCTGGATGTCCTGGATATTTTGGGTTACAAGCTTTTTGCATTTTGCATTTTCTTTAACTGTTGAGTCCATGGTTTCTATGGTATCTTTGGCATCTGAGATTCTTTCTTCTATCTCTTGTATTCTGTTGTTGATATTTGCATCTATGGTCCCTGATTTCTGCCCAAGGTTTTCTATCTCCAAAGTTGTCTCCCTTTGTGCTTTCTTAGTTGTTTCTACTTCTGTTTTTAGATCCTGAAAATTTTTGCTCAGTTCTGTCATTTGCTTGTTTGTGTTTTCCTCTAATTCTTTGAGCGATTTTTGTGTTTCTTCTTTCATGACTTCTGCCTGTTGATCAAGGTTCTCCTGTATTTCTTTAAGTGATTTTTGCGTTTCCTCCTTATTGGCTTTTGTATTCTCCTGAATTTCTTTCAATGATTTTTGTGTTTCCCTTGTAAGGGCTTCTAATTTTTGATCCATTTTCTCCTGAATTTCTATAAGTATGTCCTTCATGTGTTCCTGTACTAGTATCATGACCAGTGATTTTTAAATCCAAATCTTGTTTTTCTGGTGTGTTGGGGTGTCCAGGACTTGCTAATGTTGGAGAATTGGGTTCAGATGCTGCCATAATGCCTTGGTTTCTGTTAGTAACGTTCCTACGTTTGCCTTTAGCCATCTGGTTCTCCCAGGAGTTAGATGGTCTTATTGTCACTGGCTGGAGCTTCAACCTACTGTGGATCTTTAAGGTTATTTCTGCAACACTGGATGACTGGGTTTCTTCTGGTACAGATTATTGATATTCTGTCTTCCTCTTTTGTGCCTTTGGAGCCCTTCTCAATCTTGCCTCAAGCAATGCTATACTTAGCTTGCCAAGGTCAACCAGGTGTTCTCTGTCTGCTCTATTATGGAGGGAAGAAGTTGTGGTGGGAGTCACTCCCTCTGTTGATTCTCACATAGGACGCAGGTCCTATGATGGACTGGCTTGCAGATGAACCACCTATGTGCTCAGTTCCTGAGTGCAGGCAGACCCCTGGCGGTTTGCACCACCAGAAATCTAAGACTCAGGGTGTTACAGTACCTAGTGATCCTTTTGTGTCCCTGCAGACAGCAAATATGGCTGCTGGGCTTCTCTCCTTCCACAGCTTCCCGAGCCCGGCAGGCTGGCAGACAAAAGCCGCCTATGTGCTCAGTTCCTGAGTGCAGGCAGACCTCTGGCAGTTTGCACCACCAGAAATCTAAGGCTCAGGGTGTTACAGTACCTAGTGATCCCTCTGTGTCCCTGCAGACAGCAAATATGGCTGCGGGGCTTCTCTCCTTCCACAGCTTCCCGAGCTTGGCGGGCTGGCAGACAAAAGCCGCCTAGCTGCTCAGTTCCTGAGTTCAGGCAGACCCCTGGCGGTTTGCACCACCAGAAATCTCAGACTCAGGGTGTTGCAGTCTCTCCTTCCACAGCTTCCCGAGCCCGGCGGGCTGGCAGACAAAAGCTGCCTAGGTGCTCAGTTCCTGAATGCAGGCAGACCCCTGGCGGTTTGCACCACCAGAAATCTAAGACTCAGGGTGTTAAGGTACCTAGTGATCCCTCTGTGTCCCTGCAGACAGCAAATATGGCTGCGGGGCTTCTCTCCTTCCACAGCTTCCAGAGCCCGGCGGGCTGGCAGACCTGACCAAAAGTTTTAACCAAAGTTAAATCAGGATCAGATAGACCATCTAAATGGTCCCATAACCAGTAAAGAAATAGAAGTGGTCATTGACAGCCTCCCAACCAAAAAAAGCACAGGACCAGGTGGTTTTAGTGCAGAATTCTATCAGACCTTCAAAGAAGACCTAACACCAATACTCTTCAAACTTCCACAACATAGAAACAGAAGGAATACTACCCAACTCCTTCTATGAAGCCACAATTTGGCTGATACAAAACCACACAAAGATCCAAGAAAGAAAGAGAATTTTAGACCAATTTCCCTTATGAATATAGATGCAAAAATACTCACTAAAATTCTTGCCAATCGAATCCAAGAACACATCAAAACAATCATTCACCATGATCAAGTAGGCTTCATCCCAGGGATGCTGGGATGCTTCAATATACAGAAATCCATCAATGTAATCCACTACATAAACAAACTCAAAGGAAAAAAAAACTTATGGTCATTTCATTAGATGCTGAAAAAGCATTTGACAAAATTCAGCATCCTTTCATGTTAAAAGTCTTGGAAAGAACAGGAGTTCAAGGCCCATACCTAAACATAGTAAAAGCAATATACAGCAAACCAGTAGCCAATGTCATACAAAATGGAGAGAAACTTAAAGCAATCCCACTAAAATCAGGGACTGGACAAGAAAAATCTTAAAGGCGAATATGTATCTCACCAATGAGGAACATTTCTGACCAAAAGTCCTGGTAACCAAAAGGTAACATGAGTTTTCAAAAGAAAAAAATTGTCAAATCCAGACTCTCAGACATGTAAAAATATCATTCAGAAATTGAAACGACATCAAAATATTCTTATGAGAGAAAGAAATTAAACTAAAAGAATTTGTGACCCTCAGACACAAAGAGGGGACCAAAGTGTTGGAAGGGAAAGTGACAGCAAGAACTCAACACACGAGAACTGAGGGGAAAACCCAGCTGGCTGCAGTGTCAGCCTGACTGAAGACAATACCTCTTTCTCCTCTTGACTTCTATGGATTATGCTTGATTAAAAAAAACAGTAACAGAGCTACTCGATGTGGTTTAAATGTATATGGAAGTATTTAAGCAGAATACTCTAAACAAGAGAGGATATAAGACGATGTTACTAATATGTATATACTGACACCTAGAATAATCATTCAAAAAAGCTATATAAAGTCATTCAAAAACACTTATGGTACAGTGGTATTATTTTGACATGTTAAAGTAACTGACTAGAATGAAAATTTAAAAATAAGGTTGGTGAAGATGATTCAGTGGTTAGGAGCACTTGCAGCAATTTTAAGGACCCGGCTGTTGTTCCTAACACACATCAGATGTCTCAAAACCACTTGTAACCCCATACTTGTAACCTTATACTTCTGACCTCTTCAGCACATATACTCAAATGTGTATACTCTCTCTCTCTCTCTCTCTCTCTCTCTCTCTCTCTCTCTCTCTCTCTCTCTCTCTCTCTCTCTCACACACACACACACACACACACATACCACAGACACACAAACATATACATATCTTAAAATAAAATAAATCACTAAAATAAAACAAATTAAAAACAGAGGGAATAGAAAAGATACGTGCCTTCAACCATGATAGATCAGTAATTATACTTAATATAAATGGTCTAAATGCATAAATTAAAACTCAGAATTTGGCAGAATGTATTACAGAAAGTAACCCAACAGTTTGCCGCCTACAAGAAACTCATTTGATTAAAAAAAAAAAACTGTTGGTATTTTGAAGAGCTGGTATTTTGAATAACAACAAACTTGACAAACTGAAAAAATAGAGAAGAAAAAGAATCAGTGTCAAAATCAGTAACAAGGTAGTATACTCACAGGCCCAATGGATGTTAAAAAGACAATTAACAATTAGAATGCTAACATGAAGCATATCTACAGATCCCCAAAATGCCCAAAAGACAACTAGAGAATATCATAAACTACACAGAAAACCTTGACAAACTGAGACAAAAGAGTACTCTCTTTTGAGAAACAAATTACCAAAACTCATTTAATGTCAAATACATAGTTGACTACCCTTATAGGCATCCAAGGAATTTTAAAGTTCATAATTTATTCTTTTAAACAAATATCTCCATTATAATATTGAAAATTTCTACCAAACACTTTTAAAATTTTTAAACCAATTCTAAATAATTTTGTCAAAACATTAGAACACATCTCTCCCATTTTATTAATCTACTATCATTACCCTGAAATACCCAAACCAAAAAGATGCATAAGACAGAATGCTACGACCCAATCTCTAATGAGTACAGAATAAAGACTCTCCAGGAATTGTTAGCAAATGGAATTCAGTAATATGTTAAAAGACATTTGTTACAAAGTTGGATTCATAACAGAAGCACAGACTATATGCCCATATTAAAAGCTCAGTGTAACCTACTATAGTTGAGGCTAGAAATAATCTCATTATCCAATCAATGGAGAAAAAACTATTTCACAAATTGAATGCTCCTTTGTGAAGACACTATTATCAGAAAAATCAACAGAATTCTTTAAACAAAGTAACACTATGCATAATGAAAAACCGAACATTCCCTGATCAGTAATAAAGGGCGTCTTCTTTCTACTATTCTTATCCAAAAAAATATGGGAATTTCTCACCAATGTAGTGGGGTAAGAAAACAAAATGCTTGTTTCTTGAACAATGAATAGGGCTAAAGATGTGACCCAGTGATAGGATGCATGCACATGGGTTCTTGTTTTGATCCCCAGCACAGAAAGGGAGGGAGAAGGAGAGGGAGAGGAAGGAGAGATCCTACCTTAGGATGACATGACTTTCCATGGACTCAAAAAATATTTTTTGAAACTAATGAGCTAATTCGGTAATGCGGTAAGACAAAAATAAGCATACAAAAACTAATTCTATTTTGATATATTGCAAAAAACTCAAGGCCCCCTGAAATTCAGTAGAATTTTCAGTTGTTCAAAAGAATATGATTTCTTTTTTGTTTTGTTTTGTTTTGTTTTGTTTTTTCGAGACAGGGTTTCTCTGTGTAGCCCTGGCTGTCCTGGAACTCACTCTGTAGACCAGGCTGGCTTTGAACTCCTGTAACTGAAATCCTCCTGCCTCTGCCTCCCAAGTGCTGGGATTAAAGGCATGTGCCACCAGTGCCTGGCTAAAAGAATATAATTCTTCAGTCTAAATCTAACAAAACATACAATGTATGTATGTATGTGTGCTGGATATTATACTCCTAGACACTTCTCTCACAGAAATATGAGTGCGCAAACTACCTGTGTCTGAGTCTTTACAGCAGCTGAATTTGCAAGGGCAGAAAGCTTGAAGCTACCCAGATATCCCACAATGGGCAAACGAACTGTGATGCATCCAATTCTGGAGCCCACTCTACAATAAACAAGAAGTAAACTATACCACAATCCAGATGAATTCCTTAAGAAAATGCTGGGTGATAAAGCTACTCCCAGAGGCTATGGGCTCTATGATTTCTCCCTTCAAACATTCTTAACACGGAGAACAGATAGGTGTTCGTCTGGGGTTAGGGACACAAGAACAACAGGAGTGGGTCTGCACTGCATGAGTTTATAAGTTCAACAGAAAAGCATGCTCCCTGTAATGTGAATATCCTGCCCTGACTGTATCCATGGCTATATGCAGGATTTGAAACTATTATGAGTCATTGTAAGATAGTATGATTGTGGAAAGGGTATGGTAGATAAACAATACACAGGATCTTGTGTAGCAGTTCTTTTTTAACATTATTTTTATTAGATATATTCTTTTTGTTCTTTTTTTATTAGATATATTCTTTGTTTACATTTCAAATGTTGTCCTCTTTCCTGGTTTTCTCCACCCCCAAAAATCCCATAAGCCATCTCCCCTTCCCCAATCAACCCTCCCCTGCTTCCCTGTCCTGGTATTCCTCTATACTACAGCATCAAGTTTTTCCAGGACCAAGGTCCTCTCCTCCCCGTCCTCTGCTGCCTATGTGTCTGGAGCCATGGGTAATTCCATGTGTACTCTTTGGTTGCTGGTTTAGTCCCTGGGAGCTCTGGGAGTACTGGGAGACTCATATTCTTGTTCCTCCTGTGGTGCTGCAAACCCCTTCAGCTCCTTAGGTTCTTTCTCTATCTCCTCCATTGGGGGCCCTGTACTCAGTTCAATGGTTGGCTGAAAGTGTCCCCCTCTGTATTTCTCATGCACTAGCAGAGCCTCCCAGGTGACAGCTATATCAGCTCCAGTCAGCAAGCACTTGTGGGCATTGATAATAGTGTCTGGGTTTTGTAACTGTATATGGGATGGATCCCTGGGTGGGGTAGCCTCTGGATGGTCTTTCCCTCAGACTCTGCTCCATCCTTTGTCCCTGCATCTCCTTCTGTGGGTATTTCTATGCTCTAAGATCAAGAACTGACAAATGAAACCTCATAAAATTACAAAGTTTCTGTAAGGCAAAGGATACTGTCAATAGGACAAAACAAGCAACCAACAAATTGGGAAAAGATCTTTACCAGCCCTCCGACAGAGGGCTAATATCCAATATATACAAAAAACTCAAGAAGTTAGACTCCAGATAACCAAATAACCCTATTAAAAAATGGGGTACAGAGCTAAACAAAGAATTTTCACTTGAGGAATATGAAATGGTTGAGAAGCACCTAAAGAAATGTTCAACATCCTTAGTCATCAGGGAAATGCAAATCAAAACAACCCTGAGATTTCACCTCACACCAGAGGTCAGAATGGCAAAGATAAAAAACTAAGGAGACAGCAGGTGCTGGAGAGGTTGTGGAGAAAGAGGAACACTCCTCCACTGCTGGTGGGGTTGCAAGCTGGTACAACCACTCTGGAAATCAGTTTGGTGGTTCCTCAGAAAACTGGGCATAATACTACCAAAGGACCCTGCTATACCACTCCTGGCCATAAACCCAAATGATTCTCCAGCATATAATAAGGACACATGCTCCACTATGTTCATAGCAAGCCTATTTATAATAGCCAGAAGCTGGAAAGAACACAAATGTCCTTCAACAGAAGAATGGATACAGAAAAATGCGGTATATATAAATAATGGAGTATTATTCAGCCATTGAAAACAATGAATTCATGAAATTCTTAGATAAATGGATGGAACTGGAAAATATTATTCTGAGTGAGGTAATCAAATCACAAAATAACACACATGGTATGCACTCACTTGTGTAGCAGTTCTTAAACTTACATGTGAGCCTACACTGGTCTTAAATGTTTAAACAGTTTAATTAAACCAAGAACCAATGCTATCACTGTCCTCTAACCAGAATAATATGCCTTTCCTCTGTGCTTTCTCCTCAGGGCATCAGGTTGAGAAATAGAAGATGAGTCAGCCTTAGAATCAGACAGTTTGGAGCCTAAGTCTTTGCTCTTTACATACCAGATGTAAAATGCAGAGTATGCCATTATCCCTTGCAAAAGAGGAATAAATAAATCTACTTCAAAAAACCATGCCAAGGTTAGAGAGAGTGTTTGCAAAGTGTGCATAGGGGCCTAAAGAATAACAAACGCTTTTGTAACAAGTAACTGTCACACACACCCCCTGCATGTGGACTCTGTCCACTGCTTGTGGCACCATGGATGATGGTATTTATGTTCTTTTATGCAGAAATGTAAGTTTTTAAAGCAATGTTCTAGGCTTTATTCACCTGATTTTCCTCTAGGGCTATCTTGTACAGGCTAGCTGACTCAGAAATGCATGCTGGACCAAATTGATAGTATAATGTAGCCATGAACTGCACAGGTTGTATTTAGGAATCTATCTATCTATCTATCTATCTATCTATCTATCTATCTATCTATCATCTATCTATGTATGTGTATGTGTATCTAATTTGATCTGATGCTAGAGTGAGCCAAATCTGGAAACCCTAGCTGGTAAGATACTCCTTGAAAATGCAAAACCAGACCATTGCCCTGCAGTCTAAAGATGCTGCCCATTAGCCTTTTCATCTCTGCTTGTCACACAACTCACAGCTTGACAATAAGCATGGAAGCAGTGTGTCTCAGCAGAGACCAGGGATGAAGAAAGAAGACTTGAAGCTCCTACTATACCACCAGAATACATTACTCAGTCTCTGTAAGCCCCTGTTTCCTTGTATGTATGATGAGGATAAACTCAGTATCTATATCTTAATTAAATTAATGTATATGTTAATTTATTCATTTATTTTCAGAAGACACACAGATGCCAAGGTGCAAATGTGGAAATCAGAGGACAATTTTTAGGAGTCAGTCAGTTCTCCTTTTCCACCTGTGTGTCCCAAGGATCGAACTTAAGTCATCGGACTTGGCAGCAAATGCCTTTAGCCAAATCTTGCTAGCCCTAATGCCTATATTTTCAGGTTATTGTGATAATTAAATAACAGAAAATAATTAATCACTTAGCATAGCATAGCATTGTAGTGCAGTGAGTAGAAGGAGATATTTTCAATCAGTTTTTGAGGGTCAAATGGACATCTGCCCGGGATATGTGATAAACCTTGACCCTGCCTCACACCATCAACACATATCGATTACAGAATCTGATAGGCCCATAGAAGAAAGGCCAGATGCTAATACTTCTGGAGGAAAATAAAAGGGAGGGGGTAATATTGTCATCACTTGGGTTCAGGTATAGATTTCTTTTAAAGAATACATAAAAAGGTATGGGCTTTAAAAGATAAATAGGACTTCAGAAAAATCACAACTATATTCATCAAAAGACACCATTAAGAAAGGAAAATTCTAGCCTTAGATGGAGAAAGGGTATCCATAATACATATATCTCTAGCCATGAATTTCTTAAGAATGCCTTCAGATAAATAAACAAAAAGGTAGAACACGCAGTTTTAAAGCCTAACTAAAGGTTTCAGAGAGATATCTAGCAAGCGAAGTAACAGATGTTGAGCATTGCCAGTCACCTGTGCAACTAGAGCAAAGAAACAGAGCAGAAGAGCTCAGATTAAAGTTTTGAACAGTATCCAGTTTTAGAGAGAATGAGGGCAACTCCAGCTCCGTTGCTGCAACTGAGAAGGTAGATGTAAGTCAGCCACTTTGGGAAAGTATTCATACAGCAACAGCTTCCATACTTAGCCTAGGATCAGCCATCCTGCCTCCAGGTATATATCCAAGAGGAGTGGACTCACATGTCTTAGTCAGGGTTTCTATTCCTGCACAAACATGACCAAGAAGCAAGTTGGAGAGGAAAGGGTTTATTCGGCTTACAGTTCTGCATTGCTGTTCATCACAAAAGGAAGTCAGGACTGGAACTCAAGCAGGTCAGGAAGTAGGAGCTGATGCAGAAGCCATGGAGGGATGTTTCTTACTGGCTTGCTTCCCCTGGCTTGCTCAACCTGCTCTCTTATAGAACCCAAGAATACCAGTCCAGGGATGGTACCACCCACAAGAGGCCCTCCTCCCTTGATCACTAATTGAGAAAATGCTTCACAGTTGGATCTCATGGAGGCACTTCCTCAACTGAAGCTCCTTTCTCTGTGATAAATCCAGCCTGTGTCATGTTGACGCACAAAAACAGCCAGTACAATGATGTACTAGGGAATGCTTGTGGCAGCTTTGTTCATCACATCTAAAGTGTGGAAACAAGCCAAATGTGCCGACCAACAGTAGAACAAATAAATAACGGGGGTGGGGGTGGGGGGAGAACAAAATGAAGGGAGGGAGGGAAGGAGGGAGAAAGAGAAAGAAAGAAAGAAAGAAAGAAAGAAAGAAAGAAAGAAAGAAAGAAAGAAAGAAAGAAAGAAAGAAAGAAAGAAAGAAAGAAAGAAGGGAGGGAGGGAGGGAGGGAGGGAGGGAGGGAGGGAGGGAGGGAGGGAGGGAGGGAGGAAGGAAGGAAGGAAGGAAGGAAGGAAGGAAGGAAGGAAGGAAGGAAGGAAGAAGATACATAACTGGATGGATGATGGAAGATAGATGATAGATAGATAGATAGATAGATAGATAGATAGATAGATAGATAGATAAGAATTAGATACAGATATAGACTCATACAGCAGAATATTATACCTCATGAACAAGAACACTAAACCGTGGAAATTACACTAAGGCAAGGTTAAATCCTGGACATTTTGTAAAACAAGTTAATTCAGATGCCAGAGCACATTATTTTGGTTCCAACAAGTTCAAGAAGCAAAGGTAATTTAGTGTCATAGAAAAAACAAAACAAAGTCAGGGTAACCTTGGGGGGTAATAATGGGCCTGGGAAGGACATAATGGGTCAGAGATCACTGTACATATTTACTCTTGATTTTGGTGGTTGCTATGGGGTGTGCACATGTGGGCATGTATACACATTTGTATATGTATCACGCACATTGCAGTGACTCATTAGACACAACAGAAATCCATTAAGTGGGATTCAAGACATGCAGTGATCATGGAGAAAGTTAGTGATCTATCATTTCTGTTAATTTTGTCAGCATAATGATGGATTCCTCTTCCAGTGCATTCCCCACTACCAATTTTCCCCAGCAATGCAGCAGAGACAACACAATACATTTTAAGCTAAAAATAACGTCTGCATTCCCTTTTGTCTCAGAAAACATGCATGAAAGCCAAAGACACTTTTACTTCAAATGACTTCTCTAGCTGATGATAGCTGTGTTAGCTATTCCACAGACTGTGTGGTACAGTCAAACCAGCATAATACTGGGAGGGAAAGAGACAGAAGAATGGCAAATAATCAGGAGGCGCTTGCCTCCCATGAGAATGTTTAAAATGCTCAAAATCTTCCCCTAGACATCTCATGACCTCATGGAAGGCAATCTGAACGAAAAACACCCAAAGTTGCTGCTTCTCCTGAGATGTGTATATTATGAGGAGAATTTCAACGTAGAACCAGGCAATTAAACAAGGAAGGCCGGAACAGCTAGGGAATTTGGTCCCACTGGAATTCTGGGCATTTCATCACTCACTAAATCATAATTTGACTTTGGGTTAACTGCCTCTTTACAAAATGAATTGGTGGGTTTGCAGGGAAAGAGAGTATAGAAGGAGTAGGAATGGTAAATAAAATATTAAGTGTAGTGGCATCTGAGCACTAAATCCAGAATAGAAAATGAACTGGGAAGCCAGGCACAGTAACACACACTGGTAATTCCACCATTCAGGAGGCTTAGGGGATAGAATTTTCATAAGTTCGAGGCCAACCTGGGCCACAGAATGATACTCTCAGAAAAGCAAAAAACAATATAAAAAGAGAGGGAGGGAGGGAGGAAATAGGAAGAAGTAGGGAACTAGGGGAGCTGATTGACCAATCTTTTCATAGGTTGCTTAAAATAAATCTAATAGGGAGCTGCAGAATAGCTAGCCAGTGGGTAAAAGCACTTGCTGTCAAGACTTAGGACCTGAGTTCGAGCCCCCAAGCCCCAGGATTTACATGACAGAATGAGCAAAGCAACTCATGCAAGTTGTCCTCTGACCTCTGCATGTGTACAATGGCACATACACATACATATGCACATGCTCATATACATACATATACACCAACACACACACACACACACCAATTTAAAAGGTGGGGTGGGCAAGGCAGGTGTAGCAGTGAGCTGAGATCTTACAAAGGGAGCTATTGTGTGATGCTGTCTATTCCCTTCAAGTTCAAAATAAAGCCCAGACAGTTTCTCCCCGTGGTTATCAAACCTGGACATTTGTGGATGCTTTCCTAGCTGCAAACTCAAGAAATGATCCTTGAAATTATATTACCAAGAGAAATTTTCCTTCATTGCTTATTTTGATATAATTTCAATAAATGTATAGAATGTGAAATTATTTCCTCATTTCATCCCAGTTCTAAAAATGAAATTCAATTTATGAGCCAGTCTGTGGAACTCCGACAGAGCACATCTACAACGCGCCAGCAGCCAATTGTTAGCTGGAGGATCAGGCTTCTGGGAGAGGGAAGATATAACCCTTTAAGGGTGGGATATTCTTCAAGTCCGTTCCAGGGAGATGGAGCCAGGATTCTCAGTCGCTAATGGCAACTCAGTCTATTCCTTTGAGGTCTGGAAAGGAGGAGCCAGGTTGGTAAATGCCCATGAGCATCTATGTGCACCCCACTATAACCCCAAATAACCCAACGAAGAATCGTGACTCTGAGCCCAAGAGGCAGAGTTACATCCGGGGGGCCTCTATGAGGGCTCTACACTGAAATAAAGACTACTTCTAGGAAATATGTTCAAATGATCATTTCAGGTGATGAAATTGTTATGACACTTGAAATTCAGCTGGGCTTAGAGATGGATACCTATAATACCAGCAACTCAGGAGGCTGAGTCAGGTAGATGGTAACTTCAAAGCCTTCCTGGACTACAAAGTCAATTCAAGGCTACCCTGGGCAGCTCAGCAAGGTCCTGGCTCATAATAAAAAGTAAAAGGGGGTGCTAGTGGTGAAAGCTTGCCTGGCAAACAGGAGGTCCTATGGATCACCAGCACAAAGTGGAATGAAATCATGTGACATTTAAGACATATGGGTATATCGTGCAGGCATCCCACCCAGCGTGATGTTACCAAAATATGAACTGATCCTTTTCTGAGTTATAGCTTCCCCTGAGGAAACTTCATCCAGAACTCAAGTTTATGCTTCCCAAGGTCCCATTGTGTGTGCAGCTCTTAGCAATACCAGGCATTGCTTAACCTGCTGTTAAGATGACCTATCTATCACATTCTATAAGGTTTGGCTTTTGGTGCTCAGTGTGTTGAGATTCAGCCAGGCTAACACTTGGAATTGCAGTCCGTTCCTTCTTACTACTCAGGACACCTCTTTCTGTCCCCACCCTCTCCAGTTTCCAAATTGTCTATATAAGGCACCTCCTTCCCAGTCCTCCTAGTGTTGAGGCAGAACTATGGGAGGGGGGCTGGTGAGATGGCTCTGTGGATAAAGGTGCTTGCTGTGACTCCTGAGGACCTGAATTCAACCCCCAGGACCAAAATGGTGGAAGGAGAGAACCCACTCCTAAGAATTACCCCCAAACCTCCTAAGATACATACATACATAGGTTGTTGTTGTTGTTGTTGCTGTTGTTGTTGTTGTTTTAGATAAATGGAAGGGAGTAGGGCTATAGCTCAGTAGTAGCATCTTGCCTAGTACACACAGATTCTAGTTCAATCCCCAGTCCAAGAAAACAAACAAAAATCACAGTTGTGGGGTAAGATGGCTCATCCCAGTCCTCAGGAAGCTGAGGCAAAGAGTCATGAATCCAAGGACAGCCTGAGGATAGCAAGTCCCTAAGTGAAGACACAAAGAACCAGAGTCTTTCTTCTCTCCCTATCCCTCATCAGCCCAAGACTAACAGCCTGTCTCAGCTGTCCCCAGGTGTCTGGTATCCCTCCTCATATTCATGCTGCCATCAGAAATCCGTCCCTCCTCATCCCAGTAGCATCTACCTCTGCTTGTCGCCTTCTTGTCACTGCTCCATCTTCATTCATCTTAACTACAAATATCCCAGACCTGGCTGCTGTCACCTCATGTTTGTGTTACCTGCCTTAGCCATAGGAGAAACATGAAAGCAACCGATAGTCTCAATGGGAGATCATCTTTTAAATGAGAAACATGAACCATATCAGCCCCCTCTTTCTATTTAAACATCTTCCTGTGCCTCCCACTGTCTTTAAGATGAAATCCAATCCCTAAAGCATGTCATATAACACACCCTGTGATCTTATCCCTGCCTCCTTGGGCAGGTGCATCCCCTGAGACTTTTCCACCAAAGAGCTGTGAAACCCGACAGCCTGGCTGCATGCCACGTCCCCCTCTCCAGTTCTTCTATATGCTTTCTCCCCTTCCTTTCCGAGCCCAGCCAGGAATGGCTACTGGTCCCTCAAGAGCCTCCATATATCCCAGCATACATTTCCTGAGCCTTTTCCTTACAAGAGAGTCAGTCTTCACTGTGAAGTCCCAGGGATGCAGAATCATCTAGGGGACACAACACTGGATATAAATTTAAAGATGCTTTCCGAGAAGATTGAGGAGGGAAGACCGATCCTGAATGCAAGTGGCACCTTCCATTGACTGGGGTCCTGCACTGAATTAAAGGGGGAAAGGAGAAAGCTACGTAAATGCTGGCATTCTTTCCTCTGCTTTCTATTCCACCAAGACGTGAGGGGTGACCGTCAGCACCCTGCCATAGACATGCCTGCCACCAGGCCTTTCCCCTATAATAACTGGCAATCCCAGTCAACTCTGAACCAGTATGAATCCTTGAATTGATTTCTCTGGTATTTGATACATTGGTGAAAGGCTTACTCTATCTGAACGAGGGATGAGAGTCTGGCTCCACCGCCCTCAGCATCATCTATCACTTCTATGACACATGCCCACTGACTGGAACTCACCTGATCTCTCTTCTTCCCACAAGATGGACAACCAGTGAGGAGGGCTGCTCATATACCTCATGTCCCCAGGACATACCTCAATTTACCTCTGGCAGTAATGGGGGGGGGGGGGGATGTGTGAATCGAATCAGGCTACCGGGACAATATTCGGACAATATGTCACTAGAGACTCTAAAGGGTCCTGCCCTCATTATGTGAATTATTAAGGAAATGGAACTTGGGGCTGGAGAGATGGCTCAGCAGTTAAGAGCACTGACTACTCTTGTGAGGTCCTGAGTTCAAATCCCAGCAACTACATGGTGGCTCACGACCATTCATCATGAGATCTGAGGCCCTCTTCTGGAGTGTCTGAACCTTATCAGCCCCCTCTTTCTTACTTAAAAAATCCTCCTGTGCCTCCCACTGTCTTCAAGATGAAATCCAATCCCTACAGTGTACTGACATATAACAAATGAATAAATCTTGAAAGAAAAACAAAAGAAATGGAACTTGGCTTTTCCACATCACTGAAGTTCACCCCTTTGAGCTAGAAAACTCAAACTCTTTTTATAGAGAAAGGTTAAAAAAAAAAAAAAAAAACCCTACACTGGCTGAATTGGCCAGGGTTCCCTGATACACTGGATGGGCTATTGTTGAAAATAAAAGTTGCTCCCTGGGGAAGATATGACTGTTTGCCTCACCCCAAGATTTTAAGAACAAGACAAAGTTGAGTTCACCACAATTCTCCCTGGCGATCAATGAGTATGTTGGGCTTTCCTGCAGAGCATGAGTGAGGAGTTGTTGAGAAGAGTGGGGTGACCCCAGAGCAGCCCTATTGGAAGGTCTGCACCCAGCATGGCTGATGGCTTCCCATGATTGCATAGCTGGAGCTCTTCCCCTGGTCTTCTGCAGTCTGTTCTCTGACCCGTCACAGAGCCCATGAGGCCACGTGCATGTAGGATAGTATTGCATATAAATGATGAGAAGAGTGGTCACATGCTGGAAAGGGAATAGTGACTCTCCACTGTCCCCACCGAGTCCCTCTAGTAGAGAATGTCAATAGTCCACAGGCCTTAACATGATTGACTCTCAGAATTAGGCACAAATGATGATGGGAGCAGTTTGGCTCAGAGGATTACATGTTATAAAAGGCGTTTGTAACCACGGTGTGCCCACAGGTCAGTGTCCGCCCTCCCATTGCTCTCTTGGGAAGGAACACTCCTGACTAGCTGCTCTCTGGAATTTTTAAGATAACCGCAGAGGACATTTCCCCTATTTCCTCAGTCCCTATTAGAGTCTGCCTCCTCATAGGACCCACTGGAGGTTTGCCCCCTCAGGTACCATGTGCAGCTTCCTTTTTTTAAGTCAAATTTTCTTCCTTAACACTTTCAGACAGGTCTAAAGTGCATTTTGGCTTCTCTCCGCCTCTACTCTCCCAGTCCCCTTCCCCACAAGTCTCTTTCATGCTCATGTCTCCACGGTTTGTTTCGTAACCTACCAAGGCCGTCTGTATCATCATGGATACCTGCTAGAGCTCAGTGGACAGCCAAGGACAATGATTCTCTCTGTTCTGGAATCCTTCAGCAGCCAATAGTTTGGTTGGGAAAGTGTCTCACTTTTAGAAACACTTGATTTCCTTTCTGTAGATGGTATTCACCTTTCTCCATTCACCATTTCTCAGACATCCGAAGGTCAAGGGCTTACTCCATACCTCTTACTGTGCCGTTCAAGTTACCACTGAACACAGCTCTGAAAGCAGCTGGAACAGCCACTTCAGCAGCTATTCTTACCCTCCCTAACCTTAATCCTCTCCTGCCTGCCGCCCCAGGGCCAGACAAGGCCTCTCACCATTGCTGCTACTGGTTCTTTGTGTTGGTAAAATGATCTACAAGGAAACTAGGGACCTTGGAGCATCTCTGCTGTGTCTAAACAGCTCTGGTAGCTTAAAAACCAGACCATGGGCTGGAGAGATGCCTTGCAGGAAAAGCACTTTCTATGGAAGCATGGGGTCCTGAGTTCAGATGCCCAGGATTCATGCAAAACCCAGGCAGGGTGATGTATGCTGTGGCACTATCACGAGGAGATGGAGACAGCTGCGTCTGGTGGCTCACTGACCAACAAGTCTAGCCAAAGGAGCAAGAGCCAGGGTCAGAGAGAGACCCTGCTGCTTTGTTTTTTGTTTTTAAAAAACTAGGTGGAGAATAGATTGAGGAAAAGATCTAATATTAACCTCTGGCCTCCACACATGCATAAATATATTCATACAGGCATACACATACATGCACACACATGGGCATACATGCATATATACATACACAAAAACACCATCAACAGCAAACAAAAACTACAAAACAAAACAAAACAAAAAACTGAAAAACAATCAACTAAGAGACTCTCCTTGTCCTTAGGGGATTTGATGCTCTTTCTTTTGTTGTCATATAATTTCCAAGTCTAAGAAATTCATAAAGAACAGAAGCTAACTTGCACTCATGGTTTGAGGCTGGGGCATCCCAGGGCATGGTACGGGTAGGGACACTGATGCTTCAACTTCTGATATAGGATGAAAGGAGCAGAGAGTCATGCTGCTAGAGAAAAGATGGGGGAGGGTGCCTTGTCTCACAGTGGTCTGCTCCCATGGAGGTAAGTATAGCTATTTATACATAGGGGCTCATCAGTGAGAAAGGCAAAGACCCATCCTTGAGGTCCCACCTCACACCCCAATGTGTCCTTCTAGGCTCTGTGGACCAATACTATCACACTGAGAAAGTAAGTTTTGGGGAAGTCCACTCCAGCAGGCCAACTCAGGACATTTTACACGACTTTACCCAGAGCTGTTTCTCTCAGTAATCGAGTCAGGAATGTATTTCTAAGCATTTGCTAACATTAGTCAAACTCATGAAGCCTGGAGGGAATTCTACTAGAATCAGACCCTCAGGAACAAGCCACATCTCATTATTTATAATGGGTAATGTAAAGTTAGACACCTTGGAGAACTGCACAGCATTTGGCCTTTTAGAGACCTGGTTCTGCCTGGGGATATGGCTCAGTGGTAGAGTAGCATTTGCCTAGAATATGCAAGGTCCTGAGTTCCATCCCAGCTCTGAAAAAAAAAAAAACTGTTTTAATTAAAATCTGAGTCCTTTTCTTATTTTCCCCGGTGCCTGCCAGCTGGGAAGGCTGTGCTGTGTGGAGATGCAGGTTTTCAATGTATACTATTTGCTCCTCGCAGTCGGTACAGTATCTCAGTGGAGTCACCCCGTGGTTTCCCTGACCATCTTCAGTTTGTTCCTAGAGCAAAACCACATAACAAAGAGTATATTTCCCTTTTTGTTGTATGGCCCCCACTGTCCAGAGAATGTTACTTTTAAAATAAAATGAGTGAGCCTCCCCTGATTTTTACAAAGGGAAGATTCCACTAAAGATGAAGACACACTAGTGATTTCAGCATTTCACTTCCAACAGGGGGAAACCGAAATGAATTTTCCACTTTACCTCATTGGCAAATGATTTTTCACTGCGCTGAATGTTCAAAGCACAGTGACAAACAGTAACCGATAAGCTGCCACCACACTGAGCACATGGCTGGAGAGACACAGCCATGAGACCCTCCCCCACAGCAAACCTTGCTCTCTGATTCCACCTGACTCCCAGTGGCCATCAATGCCCCTGGAGGAGGGTGCAGATCCCAGACCAGAGGGTCCTAATTCACTATCCAGCACTAAAAAACATAGCTTTGCATTGAGTAGAAAGGACTGAAGAAGGGACCAAAGTCACCCCCCAATTGGGTCAGTTATAAATATTGCCTCAAAAGGTCAGAGAATAAATACCACTGGCATTGTAGGTCATATTATGTCTGTAGCGAAGATTCAACTTTTCCAAGGTGGCAAGAGAGGGGACAGAACAATATGTAAATAGGTGGGTGTGGCCTGTGAGCAGTATGTGAATAGGTAGGCTTGATAGGTGAAGGAATGGGTGTGGCCTTAGGGTGGTATGTAAATTGTGACTATTACTGGTGAGTGATATGCGAGTAGGTGGGTAGTATGCAAATAAGTGGGTGTGGCTCATGAGCAATATATAAATAAGTGGATATGAATCTGGGAAACGCATAATTGGGTGGCCCATGGCTAAATTCCTCTCAATTTTATTACTCTACATCTGATACAATTTTCATACGCCACATAAAATTCGGTTTCTCTTTCTTCTCCAAAACATTTAAACATATAGGAGACATTCTTACTCTAGAGGTCTCACACACCAGGCAGTTTGGTTTCCTAAGAACCGTACATAAGGGTCTCAGACATTCCCTCAAGCCACCTGGGATAAACGGAAGCCCTACGGGAAATTCCAGACAAAAGCAATATGCAGTCCCCACTTGCTGTCAAGGACTTTTACCCTAGCCTTTGGCAAAAATGTGTTCCCTGTGGACTAGAAATCCCTTCTCAGCCTTTCCGATAAAGTCAAGAATGGAGTGGGAAAAAAAGAGAAGAATCTACCAGAACAGCAGGGAAAAATAATCTGGTTTGTGAAACCTGTGAAAGATGTACTAGGACTGTCCCAGCTCCCAGATGAGGGCCCTCACCCTCTAATTAATCTTAATGGCATTGTTGCCCGTCTCTTCTTGTAATGTACTGATGAAAATTCACCTCGCATTTCATTCGGGCCTGCACAAGGCTCACATACCTTAGGACGCGGTAACTCCATGGTGATGAAATTGCCTCCCAGCGAGCTGGCCCGGGTTCTGCAGCTTAGAGGCTGGTGTGGGAGGGAAACCGCACTCAATTACATTTTATCACTGCTGTACAAGTTTCGGGAGAATTCATTAAAATTCGCTCCCAGAGTCGGGTTGTGGAACTGTGGAATATTGGTAGCCCGGATGACGATGAGGAAGGGATTTTTTGCTTTGTGTACCAAAGGAGTACGAAGGGTCAGCAGCCTAGTGAGGCTCACCTCTAGCGAGGCTTAAATGTGACCAAGGATGCCACTTCTTGGAAGCACAGCGGGTGTTTAAACAAGAGGCTCTCAGAGAAACAGCACTCAGGGTCCATACAGAGCCAAGGCAGGAAGGGAGGCCAGGGGAGGAGAGCAGGAGGCAGAGATATGTGGGTGCTGAAGCCAGCCAGCTCTGCCCTCCTCCCCACAACCCCAGGTGGTCTGCTAAGCACCCATCAACACCTGCTGATAGAGCTATTCTGTGCAGAGAGCTGAGGTGCAAATTAGAAAGTTAAGGAAGAACCCCCATTACTGGGAGCTAAACCCGGAAGGTGAAAGCTATGACCAGTAAGTTCTACTCATCACCAAACAGGAAGTGCTATGCCCTGACACAGCCCTGACACAGCCCCTACTCTAAGCCCCATGCTTGACAGCTGAATAGCTAGCCAGGCCACCCTTTAGGAGAGGTGTTGATTACTTCTGTCCCCTCTGCCCCAGCAGGCTAGGCTGCTCAGAGGAAGCTATAGGCTCAGCAGCTGCTGTCTAGTATTGATCCCTGGGGCTTTGTTGGCACAATCTAGAAGAACCCTGATGAGATAGCCAAACATCCCTCCTCTGTGTGCCAGCTCACACCAGCATCTGACAGCTTCCTAGATCCACTGGGATTTGTCTGGCCAGCCCCATTCCCACTCGTAGCCAGCATGGGAGTAAAGCCCTCAAGCTGGACCCCTGCTCAAGGTCAGCATCCCACACATAACTATTACCATGTATGTCTTAGTTAGGGTTTCCATTGCTGTGAAAAGACACCATGACTAAGGCAACTCTTATAAAGGACATTTAATTGGGGCTGGCTTACGGGATAGGAGGTTCAGTTCGTTATCATAAAGGCAGGAAGCAAGGCAGCATCCAGGCAGGCATGGTACTGGAGGAGCTGAGAGTTCAGCATCTTCACCCAAAAGCAGAGGAGTCTGTCTTCCAGGCAACTAGGAAGAAGGTCTCAAAGCCCACCTCCACAGTGACACACTTCCTCCAACAAGGCCACACCTTCTAATGGTGCCGGTTCCTGGGCCAAGCATACTCCTCCGTGAAGACTTGAGGGTCTGTGAGGAATGGGGCCTCCTAGCTACCAAGGCAATCAGAAAAAGCTGCTGTGTGCATAAAGCCTGAGATAGTCTCAGATACACCAGAGAGAAGTGTCTACTTCTGCTCAGGGCTGCTGTGCTTTCCAAGACAGCATTACCTATCCTTTCCAGTGTGGAGATTACTTTGCCTTCAATGGCACAAAGTCATGTGTATAAAGCATTCAGTGTCCTTTTTCTGGGACAGAACTTTTGGATTTCTGAAGCCACAGTCAGTTTCCATGGACATTGTCTGCAGTGTTAGAGAGGATACTTATTGGTATTCCTTCTAAGCTCTGTCCAATAGCTGTTGCCAGGTAAGCCTCGGTTGCTATAAAAGCGACTGTTTGGCCCCTTCTTGCTCTCTCTGCCCCCACCCCCGACTCCCTTTGCTCTCTATAACCCCTTTCTACCTCTACCCCCTTCCCTTTCCTCTCTCTCTCCATATGTTCCTAGACAGCCTCACCTCTTCTTTCCTCTCCTCTCCTCTCCTCTCCTCTCCTCTTCTTCTTCCTCTTCTTCCTCTTCTTGTTCTTCTTGTTTTGTTCTTGTTCTTGTTCTTTTTGTTGTTGTTGTTGTTCTTCTTCTTCTTCTTCTTCCTCCTCTCTCTCTCTCTCTCTCTCTCTCTTCTCACCTCCTCTTCCCATGTTCCCAAATAAACTCTATTCTATACTATACCTGGCTTATGGCTGGCACCTCAGGGGAAGGGACGCCTCAGCATAGGCCTACCAGGGCACCCCTCTCACCTCACCATACCACAGTCTATAAAACATATCCTTGTCTTTATAACACACATCAATACTGCTATGGCAACCACTGGGTGCCCATAGCCTACTGAGGTGGGGGACAGCACAGAGTGAAGCCTGCAGAGCCCAAAAGCCCAGCTTTTAGAAATACCTCTCTTTTAGTGACTCACTGATACTCATCAGTCCTCTGGTCAATGCAAGGCTACATCTACCCTGTCTACAGGAACTGAGATGCCTAGGCATTGGGGGCACGAGGATGTGTGTGTCACTCTACCAGGCCCTTTTGTAGTGGCGCTCTGTGGCTAGCTCACATCGCCTTAAAAGACATGTATATAGCTTCCCACCTCTGAGTTCAAGAGCAGTGAGTTGGTATCTGGACACTGGACACAGTGGAGAGTTTGTGACATAGGAAATGCAAACATCACAAGCTAGAGACAGGGTGCTTGCTGACATGTGACAGAAAGACTCAAGGCTCCAGCTTCTGGGGCTGTGGCTTTACTAGGTCTCACCTGCAGATATAAATAACCATGTATAAGGCCAGATGTACATTGGAGTAGGAAAAGTCTGACCACCTGAAGCTGTTTTTCTAGCTGTAAGAGAGTGACAGGTATTGGAGCTCAGGACATACCCCCTCAAAATACAGCTGTAGGGGACCAGAATATACCACCCCAAAATAGACCACAGTAAATCTCAAACTAGTTATTCTGCGAAGGCACAAGCTCAGGCATAGCTCTGAAAAGCTGATTTTTTTTGTAAAAGAAATTTTCATCTATAAAGAAAACCTAAGGGCTTTGCAGTAATAAAGGTCCGGACACAGGGAGGGACTGTTTTGGGATAAATGTGACCAGCAGATGTTGGGAGAATTTACCTGCAGAGCAAGATGGGTTTCCTTCACCGTGCGCCTTCCTTCCCCCTCCTCACAGCTAGGCTCCATCATCCCAGCACTCCCCAGAAGTTCTGAGATCCACACACGCACGAGACGCTTCGGTCCTCTGACTCCCATGTTCACGCAGGTAATTAAAACCTGGTTTTCTCTTGTTCATCTGTCTTTTGCCAATTCAATTTGTAACCCAGCCAAAGAACCCAGAAGGGCAGAAGGAAGCCATTTCCCTTTCCCCATCACAATTGCAGTTGCCTCCTTAGATGCTGCCATAGGGAGTACATGAGATTATCCATGTGGAAACATGTTGGCCAGTCCATGGCATGAAGCCCAGTCCACATCAGCTGGGATGCTACTGAGCAACCCGTGGGCTGCACACAGCCGGAGCAGAGCTCAGGGCAGCCTGCATCTGGCTTTGGTTATTTGGTCCTTAGATCAGAGAGGTTGACCACTGAGGATGAAGGAAAACACAATTTATCCTTTAATTGACACTTCCCAGGGACAAAACAGGTGACAGGTCTCCCAAACTCAGTCCCATGAACATTTGGTTCCAGTGTATTCTCTGAGCATCTGAGATGGAGATGATAAGTTTAACACCATCCCTAAGCTCCATCCACTAGATACCAGTGGCCTCTGCATCTCCCCAGGCCTCCAGTAGTGAGAACCCAAAATGTCTCCAGCCATTACAAAAGTTTCAAACTTGCTACAAAAGTTTCAAACTTGCTACGTTTAAGAACCATTTCATAGACAGCCATTTGTTCAATGGGCCATCCCATAGCAGAGCATCTAAACTATGATCTCCAGGGGCTATAGGCACTAAAAACATTTGGAAAAGTGCCATTCAAAGTGGTGTTCTTTCCTGGGTGGGCATTTGGTGTCAGTGAGCTTGGTATCCTTTTTTTTTTTTAATTTTGTTTTTGTGTGTGTGTTTTTTTGTTTTTGTTTTTGTTTTTTCAAGACAGGGTTTCTCAGGTAGCCCTGGCTGTCCTGGAACCCTCTCTGTAGACCAGGCTGGCCTCGAACTCAGAAATCGGCCTGCCTCTGCCTCCTAGAGTGCTGGGAATACAGGCGTGAGCCACCACTGCCTGGCCGAGCTTGGTATCCTAAAAGGCAGCTGCTCACCAGACTTTGGGTGAACACAAAAAAGTCACTCTTGGGTGGATAACCTTGACCTCACTCCTTAAGGTTATCCTTAAAAGTCAGCAGGGGTGATCCACCATGAAGCAGGCATAGGGACAGAGCTCTCCAGGATGCCAGCTTCCGAGCATGCCAAGAATCAACCTTGGAAACCTTAAAGGAGCTGATAGCCTAACCTTCAGGAGCCACAATCTTGTCTGGGCAGAGCAGAGAGAGGTACCATTTACTTTGTGTCACAGGCTCACTGAGCTGTGGTCCCCCAGGTGACTTTTTAAAAGTCACATGTCTGTAGTAAACCAGAATAAGGACTGATAGAAATCATGATATCTGATATCCATGTTAAATTCACCAAGCTTAACAAATGTCTCTATACCTCGACTGTCAGGTGATAGAGCTGGAAATCAGAGTGTATGCTCCAGATGTCTCCCCATATTCCATGGATTTCCCCCCAAGAAAAGAGTTCACAGGTAAGTGGGCAGGGCACATGGGTTCCATATACTTGCACCAACCCTTACCTTTCACTCAATGTCAGCGGTTTCCATGCCTCCAGAACCACACGCTCTCCCAGCGCTTGCCTTTGACAGAAGGAAAAGAGGTTGCCTTCAGGAGCCTGGAGACAGTGGATGATTGAAACCATAGCAACCTCCTCCTCACTCCTGAACAGCATGCCTGCTCAGTATCCTTTGCTCCCCTCAGCTTCCCTGAGGCACCCATCTAAAATATTAAAATCAAGACCCCTTTGTGTTGATTCATGATACGTTTACAAGTAAGACTCTAGAGTGGGCTTGAGTTTGTGTGTCAAAATTCACACAGCAAGCGATCTCTCTAGCAAGAGAAGGCATACTTGTAGCCTGCACTATTCTTGGCTACTATACCACAGCCAACCTTCGCCTTAATCTAAATCCATAGTAGCTGATGATGACTCTGTATTTAAGAGCAGACTCAACCTCAAGGTTTTGCAGAACTGGAATCAAGCTGTCAATTGAGATGCCTTTCATTTTCATTTGAAGTCCCCCTAGACACTAAAGCTTAGAGGCTCATTTAGAGAGTTAATAGGAAGCAATCAATTCCTTCTGGATATAAGATGGGGGGGGTCCCCTGGCTTTTTTGTTTGTTTGTTTTTACTTTGGGTCAGTGTTGTTGCCTGTGTCTAGTGGCACCTCTCAAGTCCCCACCATGTTGAGTTTCCATCTTCACTGACAGCTCACAGAATCCCTCACTTCTAAAGGTCTCTAGCCCTTCCCAGGGGTCACCTGACTAGACCGGGTCTACCAGATAAAGTACCTTCTGATTAAACTCAGTCTGAGGAATGAGTTTTCTTACCATCACAACAAATAGCACCCGCTCCACACTCACAGGCTGGGCCCACATTTAAAAGGCATGTATACCGGGCCTGTGAGGTTCTTAGAATTCTACCTTCAAAGAGCAGAAGGAAAAGAAACAGATGAGGACAGGGGTGTTTGGGAACTGAGAGTTTGGGAAGCAAGGGACTCAGCTGTTCTTTTCGTGGCTTATTTCACACGGGAGACAAGTCCATCTACCTGGGCAAGAGAAGAGAAAGTGCATAGGGATGAAGAGTTAAGCTGAGGAAGTTGACTGAGCTGCTGGGCGGAGCCTCGATGAGGAGGCGGGTGGGAATTGCCTGGGGCATGAGTAAGAATGGATGCAAGGCAGGGTGATGGTATTTCACTCACACAGGGCTTTGAAAGAAGGGAGTAAAGAAGGCCTGGCAGCAGGAGAGATGGCTCAGTCAACAAGTACTCGATACACAAGAAAGAAGACCAGGATTTGAGCCTCAGCACTCATTGTACAAAGTCAGGAATGGTGTTTCTTGCTTACAGTCTGGAAGCTGGGGAGGTAGAGACAGCTAGAGCCTTGAACTGATCTAACTGTATTGTTGAGCCCTAGGTATTAGTGAGAGATTCTATCTACAAAAGCAAGGTAGATGGCTTCTGAGGAATTAGGCCTGAGGACTCAGGCTCACCTGTACCCACATATGAACCCCCCCCACACACACACACTCTCTCTCTCTCTCTCTCTCTCTCTCTCTCTCTCTCTCTCACACACACACACACACACACACACACACACTCATATACATACACTCATACACACACACTCATACACATACACTCATACACACACATATACATTCCCACACACACACATTCATACAAATATACACTCACACACACATATATATACACTCTCACACATACTCACATACTCTCATGCACACACACACACACACAAGCCTTGCAGCTGTAAGCCAGAGGGGACCAAGGACACCTCCTCTAATTCTAAGCATGGTTATTGGGGAAAGAGATTGCCAAGAGACAGTTGTGTGGAACAGGTACAGGTTTGTGGCTTCCTGGGACTTAAAGTCAGAGAGACCAAATGGCATCTCCTACTGGGACCCCACAGGATCTAGCTTTCTCTGTCACAACTCAAACCTCCCAAACAGCTATCCCTGTGGGAAGCAAGAGACCGTTCCTCATGACCTACCTTGCACAGCTCACCCCAAGCCCATGCTGGGCTTTGTGCTGAGTTCCAAGCCTGTGCCAAGCTGATGCCCAAGTCTTACAGGAGGACACCTAGGTATGGTGTGAGCTTAACAAATGTCCCAGAACAATGAGGATACAAACCACGAATGCATCTGGTCAAAACAGCGTGGAAATAAAGCTTAATAGGCAGGGAACAGCATGAGCAAACAGAAGGGCGTGTCTTGAGAAAATGAAAGAGAAGTTCTCAGAGGTGTGACAACTTATCTCACAGAACAACCTGCTGGGCAGCTCCGCAGACAGATCCTAATGAGTGCTGTAAGAGTTCTGCCAACCAAAACCACGCTGAAAGTGGTTCTAGCCCTCATCCTCATTAAAGCCAACCCTTAGCATGAGGAAATCAATTTAGAACAAACCCTACAACTCCTGAGGCCACTCTGAGGCAGAGAGAAAGTTAGGTGTGGAGCTGGAGACACAGCCACTACGCATCTGCAGGGCCCTGTGTTCTGTCCTCAACACTACAGGGAGATCACCTCCAAGCTTTCTTTAAAACTAAGATACAATAGAAAACAGGGAGGAAAAAAACATGATAGTTCTTTTTAGCTGGGGACCCAGCACATTGCAGGCATGGCTTTAGTCAATGATTTATTATAATCTTTAGAACCACAGGCAACTGTGTGTATCTTAAAAAAAAAAAAAAAAAAAAAAAAAAAAAAACTCTTTAAAAATTAAATAAAGCCAGGAACTCACCAGGAGTGCTCATGATTCTCTCCTGCTTCACTCCATGCGAACCACGCTCTCCCACTTTAGAGTAGACCCAGCTGATGCCGAGTTATCATTCTTTTTAATTCTCCTGCCCAGCACACTTTATGCCTGCAGTACCAGGAACTCCATAGGGCTGCACATCATTACAGCTGCTGCCGATCAGCAGAGAGATACCCAACTCTCTACAGCACAGCACGCAGGGAACCTTGGGTACAGTCTTGCTTGCCTTTAACTTCCTGGGACAGCTTCTTTAAGTCTCGGGGATGTGACTGCATTTAAATGGACCCCAAGAAGTTAATATATTATTACCCAGTCAGTGCAGTTTTATTTCGTGGTAACATGATATAGCGCTCAATGGTTTTTAAGCAATAAAAGAAGTGACTTTAAAACTTAATTAGGAAAATTTAGAGACTATCTAAGGTTCTTAGTGAATTTCTGAAAAACGGGAATGGCGCACCAATATTCACGAGATTTATCTCAGGGAAATCCCACGAAGGGTTTTTTGAGCTCTTGCAAATCACTCTCGAGGGTGCTGTGTCTTACAGACTCACTGAAGCTATTTTGCTGAAAAGAGGTTAGACAAGAAAGAAGCCAGGGTTCCTAGGAGAAGCAAATCCTGTACTACAGTTCCCTGGCTGGGGCCTCTGCAGAGGCCTGTGAGTACCCTTGATTTTTCCCTCCCAGTGCTACATTAACCTCCTTGTCATACTTCCAGGCTCTCTCTGAGTCTTTCAAATTAATATGATCTCATTTAAAAGAGAGAAAAAAAAAATAAGTGAAACTATTTGAGTCCTAATAGAATCTTTTCCAGAACACATTTTCTCAGCGCTGCCCTCCGCAATGGGGTGGCCTCCAATGCATTTTGATTCCTTCCTTCTGCATAGCCCAGTCCTTGGCCCACAGCTTTATCCATTTCTATTAAAAATACATGCACTCACCAGCAGAAGATTGCCAAGAGAATAAATGTTGGGTTTGGCACCCGCTCCTCCTGGAGAAGTCACAGGCAGAAATAAGGGGCCATTAGAAGCAGCAGCCAGAGTTGGGCACAGTCAGCACAGGGCAGTCCCTGCAAAGTCCTTCCTGAAGAATTGTAAGTGGTTGCTTTTCGAAGGTAAAAATTCTGCCTTCTTGCCCACCAAGGGCCTTCATGATCTACTTCCAAACCGAGACAGAGGTGAGACTCCCCAGGGCCAGGGAAGGCAGTCTCTGAGACAAGGGTTCCACTCACCTAGGATGATGCAGTTTGGAACCTAAGCAGCCAGGCCAGTCCTGCAGCAGAGACTGCATGTGCTAGGGACCCACAGCCACCTGTGGTGCTGCCTCCAGGAAGCTGCTGGGATGTCCCAAGCCTGGGAGGAGGCTGCCGCAGAAGGCATGAGGTATGAATAATGAATGAGAAGGTTCTCACCTCTCCTCATTAGCATTCCTTTCACATTACTGAAATAAGGCATCCATTTCTCTTCCCAGCTTCAAAGCAGAAGTGCTACCCTTAGCCAGAGTGAGTTGGGAAGAGGGACCTGGGAAGACCCTACCTGGGTTGGGAAAACCCTACCTGGGTTGACACTCTGCAACTCTGGAGCAACTCACTATGGAATGTCCAGGGAACCTAGGACTTCAGTGAAGCAAGCCAGTAACCTCGGGCCTCTAGTCACCAGACACAAACCACACAATGGGAATGGTGCCTGCAGATATGAGTACTTCCAGAAGAAAGCCAGCGCCTTCAGCTGGGCCCCTGGAAACAAATCCCTGCTGGTGATGCGGGCCGACTGGCAAGCCAGCAGACCTCTCAGGGATGTCCGCACCTGGCATCTTCGCCCTACGGAATTTCTGTAGCCCCGGTTTCAGAAATAACACATTCATTTTAAGGGACCTGCACATACCAGGCCTCCTTAGTCAAGCCTTTTACAGCTGTCATGCAAATGTGCAGCCTGTAGGGGGAGACAGAGAGCACCTTGCCCTACCCTGAACCCAAAGAACAGAAGTTCTCTGCCTGCTCCTAAGAGTGACTTCAGACTGTATCCTTTTTCTTGCTCCAAATTAAGCGCTAACAAACCGAAACTTAAACATTAAGAATCAACACAATAGATAAAAACTATGGTATTGGTACAGAGACAGGCAGGTAGGTCAATGAAATAGAATTGAAGACCCAGAATTGAACCCCACACCTATGGTCACTTGATCTTTGACAAAGGAGCTAAAACCATCCAGTGGAAAAAAGACAGCATTTTCATCAAATGGTGCTGGTTCAACTGGCAGTCAGTCAGCATATAGAAGAATGCAAACCAACCCATTCTTATCTCCTTGTACAAAGCTCAAGTCCAAGTGGACCACGGATCTCCACATAAAACCAGATACACTGAAACTAATAAAGGAGAAAGTGGGGAAGAAACCAGGCAGTGGTGCTGCATGCCTTTAATCCAGCACTTGGGAGGCAGAGGCAAATGGATTTCTGAGTTTGAGGGCAGCCTGGTCTACAGAGTGAGTTCCAGGACATCCAGGCCTACACAGAGAAACCCTGTCTTGGAAAAAAACAAAAACAAAACAAAAAACCAACAAAATAAAGTGGGGTAGAGCCTTGAGCACATGGGCACAGTGGAAATTTTGCTGAGCAGAACACCAATAGCTAGCTTATGCTCTAAGATCAAGAATTGACAAATGGGACCTCATAAAACTGCAAGCTTCTGTAAGGCAAAAGACACTGTCAATAGGACAAAATGGCAACCAACAGGTTGGGAAAAGATCTTCAGCAACCCTATATCTGATAGAGGGCTAATGTCCAATATATACAAAGAACTTAAGAAGTTAGACTCAAGAGAACAAAATAACCCTATTAAAAATGGGGTACAGAGGTAAACAGAGAATTCTCAACTGAGGAAACTCGAATGGCTATGAGGCACCTAAAGAAATGTTCAACATCCTTAGTTATCAGGGAAATGCAAATCAAAACTGTAGGGTTCCATAGCTGCCTGCAGCTATTACGAAGTGGGTTTCTGGAACAGAAGCTGAGGAATAAATAGGGAAGAGGGGCGAAAAGAAGTACGGCTAAGACAATATTCACTGATCAAAGCCGGAAACTTTAATGGCGCCAGACCTTTTAACAGTTTGGGCAAACCCTTCCCCCCAGACTCCAGGCTGAGTTCCGGTGGAAGTTGTCTAGCTTCTCTTGGAGGTCCTCGTCTTGACTGCTCCAGCAGCTGGGTGGGTCACCTGTTTAATTCAGGAATTCCTAGACCTGGAAGAACAATGAACTTAACCTTTACTTCGAGCACTCCACCCTGGGTGGAGAAGGATCCTGGCTATCTGGGAGAAGTTAACCTTGACCAAAGTCAAACTCTGACCAAGTGCAAGACTGCCCCAATATGGCTCTGTACACAAAACAAACCTGAGATTCTACCTCACACCAGTCAGAATGGCTAAGATCAAAAACTCAGGTGACAGCAGATACTGGCAAAGATGTGAAGAAAGAGGAACATTCCTCTACTGGTGGTGGGATTGCAAGCTGTATAACCACTCTGGAAATCAGTTTTGTGGTTCCTCAGAAAATTGGACATAGTACTATATGGACCTAGCTATACCATTCCTGGGCATATACCTAGAAGATGCTCCAACATGTAAAAAGGTCACATGCTCCACTATGTTCATAGAAGCCTTATTTATAATAGCCAGAAGCTGGAAAGAACCCAGATGTCCCTCAACAGAGGAATGGATACAGAAACTGTGGTACATTTACACAATGGAGTACTACTCAGCTATTAAAAACAACAAATTCATGAAATTCTTAGGCAAATGTATAGAACTAGAAAATACCATCCTGAGTGAGGTAACCCAGTCACAAAAGGACACACATAGTATGCACTCATTGATAGGTGGATATTAGCACAGAAGCTCAGAATACCCAAGATACAATTCACAAACCACATGAAATTCAAGAAGAAGGAAGACCAAAGTGTGGATACTTAGGTCCATCTTATAAGGGGGAGCAAAATACCCATGGGAGGAGATACAGAGACAAAGTGTAGAGCAGAGACTGAAGGAAAGGCCATCCAGAGACTGCCCCACCTGTGGATCCATCCCACATATAGTCACCAAACCCAGACACTATTGAGGATGCCAACACGTGCTTGCTGACAGGAACCTGATATAGCTGTATCCTGAGAGGCTCTGCAGTGCCCAACAAATACAGAGGTGGATGCTCTCAGACAACCATTGGACTGGGCACAGGGTCCCCAATGGAGGAGCTAGAGAAAGGACCATAGGAACTGAAGGGCTTTGCAAACCCATAAGAGGAAAAACAATATGAACCAACCAGTATCCCTAGAGCTCCCAGGGACTAAACCACCAACCAAAGAGAACACATGGAGGGACCCATGGCTCTAGCCACATATGTAGAAGAGAATGGCCTTGTTGGTCATCAATGGGAGGAGAGGCCCTTGGTCCTGTGAAGGCTTGGTGCTGTAGTGTAAGAGAATGCCAGGACAGAGAAGCAGGAGTAGAAGAGTTGGTGAGCAAGGGGAAGGGAAATGGGATAGGGGGTTTTCAGAGGGGAAAACAGAAATGTAAATAAAGAAAATATCTAATAGAAAAAGAATCATAATAGAAGAACCAGGGGTATGTTTTTATACTCTTCATAAGAAAATAACTCAAAGCAAGACTCCATATTCAGAAGATATTTTAAAAAATAGAAGTTAGATTATATAAAAGTATGAGTGTTTTTTAAAGTAAGAAAATATATACTGTAAGGCAAACTAAAATAGAAACTAAAAACTGGCAGAAATGTATTAAACATTCTCTTGTTAGATAAAAGGCAGATGACATTAGTGCACGAAGAGTCCTTAAAATAGAAATCAGCAGGGGCTGGGAAGACGGCTCAGTGGTTAGGAGTGTTTGCTGTTCTTGCAGAGGACTCAAGTTTAGTTCTCAGAACCCACCTTAAGCAGCTCACAAGCACCTGTAACTCCGGTCCAGGAGATCCAGCGCCCTCTTCTGGACTCTATGTGCTCCTGCACTATGGGTACATACCCATACACAGACACACACATTCACACATAAATGAAAATAAAATAAATCTTTAAAAATTGAAAACAAATTAAATATATTAGTAAGTACAAGGGAATGACAGATTTTAAAAGTGATGTGTGAAGTGGTTTTATTGCAGGGAGTATAATTGTGGTATCCATAATAGATTCCATTCTAGACAGTGAGACAGGGAAAGTGTTCTCTCTGAGCTCAAGCCAAGAATGAGCGTAAGATGCCGTCTACAACATGAACATGCATTAAGCAGCAAAAATTTTATTTCTTCTGTCCTTCCTTCTTTCCCTTTAGCTTATTTTTCCTTCATATTTTATCAGCAAAAAATTAGCAGATTTTACCTTTACAAATTAGGAACTGCCAATAAAAATACATCATTGAGAATATGAAAATACAATCCATACTATAAAGGTGTTTACAGTGGATACTTTCAACAAAGAATTTGTAATGTGAATATATGGGTTAACATCTATGGGTGTTAGTAAGAAGAAGATTAATATCATTTTAAAAAGAAAATGCTTGTAGCCCAGGCTAGCCTCAAATTTGTTGTGTATCCAAGGTTGGTTTTGAACTTTTGATCCTCCTATTTCCACCCTCTGGGCACTGAGACTATCATGCAGCACATATCTGACTCAAACAATCTATTTTTAAATGAAGCTGAGCACAGTTCTCTCAAAAGGGAATATCCTAATGGGAACGTGCTGATCCTTGTTAATCATGAGGGAAAGGATAATTAAAACCCCAGGAGAAGCCACCACAGACCATCAGAATGGCTAATATGAAAGTGCTAGGAAAAAGCCAAGTGCTGACAGAGATGCAGACATTCAATGGTAAGCTGGTGAGCTGGTGAGCTGGTGTGCTACCCTCAACTGTTTATCAAACTGTGCACCCCCTGTCCCAGCAATTCACTCTTGATTATCTGCAGGAGAATTCCATAGTAGATCCACTAAGAATAACCCCGAACTTCAAAGCATTTAGATGTTCAGCAACAATAGAACTTATCAATAAACCATTAGTTTCACACAAGTAAATAACACTTGGCAAGGAGCATAGTCAATTTGATGTTCAATATGGTCAACAAGACAAGATCTAGAATTTTCCCTAGAAATGATCCTTTGGGCACATCTGTGAGGCTGTTTCTAGATTGGGTTAATCAGGGTAGGGAGACTTATACTAACCATGATCAGCACCATGACAGCAACTGAGGGCCTGGACTAAATTAAAATGAGAGTCAGCTGAACACCAGCTCTATGGAACTATGTATGACTATATATTACTATGTATTACTGCAGATACACGGTGACCAGTTGTGCGCTCAAACTGTGAGCCAAAGTAGACCTTTCTTTTCTTAATTGTTTTTTTTTTCCTTTATGTTGTTACAGCAATGAGATAGGTGACCAGTACAATGAGCTACAATAAAACAAACATCTCTAAGTCGTGGCGCTCAATGAAGAGAATCCAATATCCTTAATCCTGGTGATACAGGACACAAAACACTTCAATGGAAAGGAAAGGCTATGTTGGGGGTGGGTGCAGTGAAGAAATAGAGAGACAGAGACAGACAGAGAAACATACAAATACACACAAATGTGTACACACACACACACACACACAGAGAGAGAGAGAGAGAGAGAGAGAGAGAGAGAGAGAGAGAGAGAGAAGAGAGAGAGAGAGAGAGAGAGAGAGACAGAAAAACACACACACACACAAAGGAGGGTGGTTCAAGAATGTCTGTGTCATAGTAACAGAGGTATTGCCATTGAAGATTCATGAAACTGTACACATAGGATAGGTGCATTGCTTCATATAGATAACGCATTGCAGTTAAGAATGCCAGCTCTTTTCTACACAGAGGCAGTGAGAACCACCTGTCCCAGTCAAAACAGCACACCTCAGATCCTTTCTCAGTGGACCCAGCAGCCACTAAGTCAGACTTATCAACAGCTTGCAGACAGGTGTTTCAGTGAGATTTTATTCTGGATGGGTTTTTGCAAATCTGTATTTCTTGATACAGTTTTACACTGAGCAAATTTCATCGCCTATGCTCGTTGCAAAGATCCTTTGAAACCTTTAAGAGTTTCATGTGCATATTATTCCTGGCTAAAGACAAGACAAAAAGGAAAAGAAAAAAAAAAGATTTCTCAAGAGCAGTCTCTGAAATGGGTGCCACTATGTCTTTACATTATATTGCAAATCATCTCACCTCTAAATAGATGTTGGTGAAATGACAAGAGCTGGGCACTGTTATCAGTGTTCATCCTTGGAGTGACCCCATATTGTGGGGATTGTCACCTCCATTATGTAGACTGTCAATCTCTCCTATAAAATGAATGGGACACAAGCCCATGATGCCAGCCTTTTGATGATGCCAGCATCATCATGATGCTACCTGGGAATGACCTTGGCCCACAGTGAAGCTGTGGACACGCTACTCCATCAACCTGTTCTTCCTGCTCTGTGGGGGGATTTGCTGAGGGCAAATCTTTTGAAAGAGTCAATTTCATTGTCAGTGTGAAAGCTGGCATGAGAGACGTGGGCACAGTAGAGACAAACCTCCTGGGGAAAGAGGACACAGGTTCCTCCTGCCATGGTCCTGAGAAGCCCTGGTTGGCTCTCTACTGACTTGGATATCAACTCATCCTTGGGTCCTATGAGGTTTGTATCTTACCCATTAAATCTATTTTTCCACAAGTTAATTTGGATTGGTTTATCTGACCATGATAGGAGTCTGGGAATTCCACTAGGACAAGAGGTGTGCCCCGTGCTCCTCATAAATAAGAAAGGTGGGAATGTGTGTGCACTGTGTATGCACGGTGCATCAGAGAATGATCAGTGAATGGGTGTGAATGTGCATGCTCCCACATGTTCAATTGTGCGTGCATGGAGTATAGGAGGATCCAGTGAGCCTGTGTCTGTGCATGTGCCCAGGTTTTCCTGAACAGAGTCCCATCCCCCCTCTGACCTCTACACATGTCCCTCTCTGCCCTCTGACTAGCTGTTAGTGACATTGCCAGTATTCTCCATGTTCTTAGTCTGCCTTTCCAGCATTAGGATTGGCATTTACATTTGTAACAGGAGGCTCGAATTTACTTTACAAGGCAAAACTACAGGTGTCTAACCAGAGAGTACAGGCACAGCTTGTCTCAACCACAACCCATTTAGACTCACTGCTGTGCAGAGTGGAAAGTGAGGGAAACACACTGTGTCTCCTATTGCTTGCTTAGCCAAGGCCTGGGCTATGCAGACATCTCACAGCGATTCTCTTTACAGTGAGAGACAAGCAGAAATTTGTGTGCAGGGTCTTTCTTCTGAAGAACTCAGAGGCCCTGGAAGGAGAAGTAAGGAGAGAGCAGGAATCCCAACTGCAGAGTTCACTTGACCAGCACATGTGTGTTGGGAAGAGGAGGACCAGCAGCAGGACCTCTATTCTAGAAATACATCCTCTAGGTGGGGGACCAGGCCAGGGCATCTAGGTGGATTTCCAGGGGCGTGGCTTATACACCACTGACTATGCTCTTGCTCTTGGATAAACTAAGGATCCCTGCTGACCTCTAAGCTAGTGGTTTTCAACCTTCCTAATATTCTAACCCTTTGATACAGTTGTTCAAGTTGTGATGACCCCAACCATACAATTATTTTCATTGCGTCTTTCTAACTGCAATTTTGCTACAGTTACGAATCATAATGTAAATATCTGATATATAGTGTATCTAATGGGCTACCCCTGTGAAAGGGTCTTCTGACCTACCCCAACAAGGGGTCTCAACCCACACATGGAGACTGTGTTCTTAGGGCCTAAGCCTTCTGCAAGACTCACCCACAGGGTGATCCACGCTGTCTGACTTCTCCTTTTTTAGGGCAGAGCTCTGCCTTTGCCTTCTCATAGGCTGGTCATCTTCCCCACAGACACAAGCTATCCAGTAGACTCTCATTAGGGATTGTAACTCTCATTAACTGGTGTCAAATATGGACCCAGTACACAGGTATCATGAGTGCCTACGTAAAATATGTCAAACACATCTTCATGATTTGAAGAAGTTTCCCACACTTAGGGTAAGATATCAACAAATTTTAAAAAATATACTTCCCAGCCCACGTTAGTGCTGGATGCAGCCACAGAGGCAAGGGCATCATATGCACCCTGGGGACTGACTCAGAGCAAGCTGTAGAAGGAAACATAAAGGCTTCCTTGATGCTTCATAGAGGCAACATCCAGGTCATAGAGGGTGATACAGTTCTGAAGTTGACAACTAGGTAGTGCCCCTCTGCTTGCAGCATGGAGGGCACAGAAGGAGACAGGCAGCAGCATCCCATCTGTGGTAGAAACAGTATGTACCTAGTATCTGAAGCAGGTCCTTTACCTGAGCATTCTGCAGGGCCGCAACCAGGAGCAGTTCCTAGACTAAGCCTGTAGACTGCTCCGATGGCCTCCAGTGACACTTTAACAAAACCTCTGAAGCCACAGCATCAGACTCTGCTCTGAAACTAAGAACACTTGAGTGTGACCTGTGGTAAGTGCATCTAGAGAGAACACGACTATTTCTCCTGCTCTCTCAGGCCTCTCCTCTGAACCCACGTGACTTAACTGAAGTGTCCAATGGCCTTCTTTCCTCCACTCCCTTGGTTTCCTTCAGACTTCCTCACAGTCCATATGAAATCTAAGACCACTCATGAAACCTGCGCCAAAGCATGTAGACCAAGCCATGTGGATACACACAACTACATCTGCTTGGAGCATCTGCCCTGATCTTGGAAAACAGCAAGTGGGAACTGGTGCCTCCAGGTCCCATTTTAAATACTGAGGTTACAAGAGAGGCGATGATCTTCAGGTAATGATGTAACTATGGAAACTGTCAGAATAGGCCCCCCTTTCCATGTCCATCCCTTCATTTTCTTCTTGTGTTTAGACTTCTTTACAGTTTTTGAAATATGATAAAAATGATGGAATCTAGAAACATAAGCAGTCTTCCTTTCTGACTCCAATCATGTTCAGGATTCAGCTGGAAACCTTAAAACAAATAGATTTCTTACAACAGGAGAATGTATACCACTCCAGGCTAAGAAGACATGGGTGGTATACCAAACTCACAGAACAAGAGACTACTTCCCCAAATGGTTCAGCGTCATTCTCAATGATAGTCTGAGCCTTGGTTGGCATGATTGGCACCGGAGGCTAAGTCACAGCTGTGAAAGTTCTTTTACTTTTTGTTCTGCGATGCGCCTGTCACTGGGAAGCAGTAGAACCCTCCCGGGTGAACAAAACTACCTCCAGATAATACCTGTGATTGAGAGGTAGGTGGTATGCGTCATAAAAAGACTAGAATACATTTGGGAGAGTGCAGTATGTGGACCAGTATAGTACAGAATAGAGTTTATTTAGGCTATGGGAAGGGAAGTTGAGAAGGGAGGAGAGGGAGGAGGAGGAGGGGAAGAGGAAAGAGGAGGGACAGGAGGAGGGGGAAAGGGAGGGGAAGGGGGGAGGGAGAGGGGTAGGAGGAGAGGAAGGGGAAGGGGGAGGGAAAGGGGAGGAGGAGAGGAAGGGGGAAGAGGAGGGGGAGGGAAAGGGAGAGGGGGAGGGGGAGGGAAAGGGAGAGGAGGAGAGGAAAGCGGAGGAGGAAGGGGGAAGGAGAGGAAAGGGGAAGAGGAGAGGAAGGGAGAGGGAGAGGAGGAGGGGGAGGGGAAGAGAAAGGGGGAGGGAGAGGGAGAAGAGGGAGAGGGGGAGGAGGAGGGGGGAGGGAAAGGGAAAGGGGGAGGGAGAGGGAAGAGGGAGAGGGAGAAGAGGGAGAGGGAGAGGGGGAAGAGGAGGAGGAAGGGAAAGGAAAGGGGGAAGGAGAGGAAGAGGGAGAGGGAGAGGGAGAGGGAGAGGGAGAGGAGAGGCTGGCCAGGAACATGTGGAGACAGGGAGGGAAGGAGAGAGAAGAGAAAGGGGTCAGTGGAGAAGAGAGTCAGAGAGAGTGAGGAGGGGCCAAACAATCCCTTTATAGCAAGCAAGGACTACCTGACTGTTGCCAGGTAACTATTGGGCGGAGCCTAGAAGGAAGGTTAACATTAGGAAGACCTAAAATGAAATTCAGAACACCGTGTGTATGCATCTGTGTACACATAGCCAAAGCCTGCAGCTTGAGAAAAGCTTCACAAGTGCTCCACCCAATCTCAAGGTAATTTTCTTTTATCTCAAAAACATTCCAAAAAGAAAAATGATTATGAATTCTAATGCAGGGCTCAAAAGCCTCCCATCCTCAAACATCATCACTTCTACCTGGGATTTTCTATTGGGAACAGAGTCTCAGTTGTCTAAAAGATCCTTATCCAATATAATATTTCAGGTTTAAGAGTTCTGGATTTATATTCTTAAATTGCATTCTGTTTCATATTTATGAGGGCAATTGTTATCATCTCTGTTCAAAGAATCGTCCCAGCACTTCCTGCTCCGCGTGGCAGGCAGCGTCTCTTATCATTCGGATGGAGTCATGCTCTGACAGAGCCTGGGATGGTGAGGGCCACCTTCCAAAAGCTAGCTATGCGACTCAGTTCACCATGGCTGGCTGGAGTTTCTCTGTTCAACTCTGCCAGCCCACCCAGTGCTGAAGGGCCACCGAGGACACTTTCTCAGGACAAGTAGTCCATGCTACCCAGTTTTCTGGTCCCAAAAGTCTCACTGAAGTGGTAGTCAGAGATCCATGTAAATCAGTACTCCTCTCCAAAAGGAAGAAGCAAGCAACAGCCAGTGGGCTGATCTTCTGAGCTGCCCCGCCCACCCAGGGAGCATCGCCATCTTGGTTGGGAACCAGATTAAAAAAAAAAAGCAGACATGTGCAGGATGTAGACACACCCAATAGCACACGGAAAATAGCCAGCAAAGCCAGCCTGGATGTTCTTGTATAGGACAGACATCCATCATGGGTGCTGGCACAATGTCCCTCTTCTATGGTATTTAACAGCACGTGTAACAGAAATCCCAGCACCCATTCTTACTCAGGCAAGAATGATGATGGCAGGGATCTGGATAATTCTTGTATACTTGAAGGTAAGATTTGTTCTTGGAATAAAATTGTAAGGGGAGTTGGGAGGATGAGGCAGGTGCAGAAAAGAGAAGGCAGCAAAAAGAGAGGAGGGAAAGAAATGGTGGGTCAGGATGTGGAAAAAAATCAAAGGGCACCCCATCGTACTAATGTAGGCAATTGATCAAACACAGGCCAGTCAGGAAGGGCAAGCCATGGTTAAAACAGCACCCTTGTAGTGCCAGGCTGAGGCACTTGAACCTTGTGCCCTAAGTTATTGTCTGACCCTTGAGGGTCTGCAGATGACGTCCCCAGGTGCCACAGCATGACCCAGGAGCTAGACAGAAATGTAAATTCTCAAGTGACCCCTCACTTGCTCAGACCTACATATCAGATATCCCTGAGTGGATCCAGAACCTAGTGATTCTGTTGTCTTCTAAAGCTTAAGACACTTCTGCCCCAACCTGCAGAGCTGCTGATCTCTATGCACAAAAACAAGTTGTTATCTGAATCAGGGCATTTTTTTCCTGGTACAAAAAAAAATTATTTGAATGCTAATTCAGTTTAAGTAGTTTCATGTCCTGGTTCTACAGCTTTAAAGATCTCTGCTGCATTTTTTAATATCTAGTCTTCTTTATTCTAGGAGTGGCTATGCCAGGATATTTACCTCATAGAAACATCCATCCCAGAGTAAGCGGTGAGGAAAACCATGCAGATGGGGCGGGAAGAGGGCTCAGTGGGTAAAGTGCTCGCTGTGTAAGCATGGGGATCTTAGTTCAAATCCCCAGCACCCACAAAGAGCAAGATGCAGCTGCATGTCTACAGCCCCAACAGTGAGGGGCAGGAGAATATGAGAGGCTTGCTGGCCAGGCAGTTTGACTAAAATGGTTCAGTGAGAGACTGTCTGAAAAAATAGAGGAAGACATGTGAACATCTACCTACCCCTAGCCTCCACACACACATGAATGGGTGAATGAGTGTATGTACGTACACACACACACACACACACACACACACACACACACGTGCATGGAAGCTGTCTTAAGGCTTAAGCCCCAAGAGTTTCCATGCCGATGCTCCTTGCAGCTGTAGCCCATGCCATCTTGGCCTTCACTAAGTACAAGAGTATCTGTGGGGCTGGGGCTGTGGAGCCCCAAGTCTATGGTGTGAAAGAAATGTCACCTTACTCTGAAGCATCATGAGGTAACTTTGTCAGGCACCTGGGGGTTGCTCCATCCCACTTATGCAGTAACAGACCAGAGGGCTCCTCAGTAGTTGCTGGCCAGCACCTCCAAGTGGCTATCTTCATTCTTTTCCTCCCTGAAGGCGTTACACTTCAGGATACTTCTCAAAACACACCTACAGAATGCTTTCTTAATTGGGTCCCTCAGTCCCCAGAAGTTCAGAGAGGTGTCAAATGTGAAAGATCAGAGACTCCAGGGACTTTTAAAGCCCCAGCATAAAGGAGACTGGGCAATAGCAGAAGTAATGAGGATACCACAGGAGCCTGCTCTCTCTGCCTCTGTGGCACTGGGATTACAGGCATGCGCTAGGGCTTTCACAGTTCCTGGAGGATCAAATACACACCCTTGGCTTAGGCAGCCTGCCAGCCCTTTAGAGAGTGAGCCACCTTCTCAGCTTTTGCAAACATTTCTGAACTTTACCAATACTTTTGTGCAGCTGGATGACACTGAGGACAGAGTTCCAGGTGCCTCAGAACAAGAGCATCCTAGACAACCCGGCCAGCAGAGCAAAGACTCTGGGAAAAGTTTTCTCTGTTTGAGTTCCATATGGCCAGAGGGTTCTTGGCAGATGCAGAAAGCAGAGGTTCCTGAGGTGTGTGAGAGTCTTACAGGAAGAGTAGGTATCTGGACCATTTCCCTCATGAAACAGGGGTGGTCTTGCAGAGATGAAGGTGGAGGACAAGAGGTGTGAACGGGTTCATAAAAACACATTCTAAGTGCTTTGGGAGCAGGACACTGGCCTGTGAGGAGGCCTGGTGTCCCAGACAAAGGTGAGAGAGCTTGGAAGAAGCAGTTGAAATATAAAGTGCTTGTTTTCAGGAGTGATTTTTTTAAAGGATGATTTCAACTGCCATGCTTGGCTGAAGCTTTGAGCACACAGAGAAGATGCACATCCTATGTGTGTACTTTGATTGTTTGAATGGACATTTTCCCTCACGGGCTGTCTTAGTTTGGGTTTTATTGTTGTGAAAAGACACTGTGACCAAGGCAACTCTCAAAAAGGAAAACATTTATTTGGGGCTGGCTTATGGTTTCAGAGGTTTAGTCCATCATTATGGTGGGAATCATGGCCGTGTCCAAGCAGATGTGGTACTGGAGAAAGAGCTGAGAATTCTACATCTTGATCTGCAGGCAGCAAAAGGAACTGCATGCCACAATGGGTGCATCTTGGGCACAGATCTAAAATCCCACCCTAACAGCGACACACTTCCTCCAACAAGGCCATGCCTAACCCAACAAAGACACACCTCCTAATAGTGTCATTTCCTATGGGCCAAGCATTCAAACACATTCCACAAAACATATGGGCCATACCTATTCAAACCACCACATAAGTTCATAAAATTTCACTTGAAAGATAGGTTTGAAGGCTGAGGAGACAGCTCACTAGGTAAAGTGCTTGTCACACAAGCATGGAGACCTGAGTTTGGATCTTTAGAACCTACATCAAAAAGCCAGGCACTTTAGCCCAATTGCCATCAGGGAGGTAACATCCAGCAAACTGATGGGAACAGATGCAGAGATCCACAGGCAAACACTAGGCAGAGGCAGAGAAATTTCATAGAAGAGGAAGAAGAAGGACTATAGGAGCCAGAGGCATCGAAGACACCAGGAGAACACAGCCCACAGAATCAACTAAGCAAAGCTTACTCAAAGGGATTCAGAGACTGAAGCAGCCTCACAGACTCAGGGAGCCAGCACTAGGTCCTCTGCATATACCATATGGTTGTGCAGTTTGGTGGTTTTGTGGAACTCCCACAAGTGGAAATGGGGTGTCTCTGACTCTTTTGCTTGCTCATGGGACCCTTTTCTTCCTACTGGGTTGCCTTGTCCAGCTGTCTTGATATGAGTTTGTGCATCGTCTTAATGTAACTTATGCCGTGTTTAGTTAGCCTGCTCTGTTTTTGAAGGGTAGCAAAGTGGAGTGGGTCTGGGGAAGAGGGGCAATTGGGGTGTGGCAGAGATGAGTAAAGGGGGAAACTTCAGTCAAGATAAAATGTATAAGAGAAGTACAAAACAAACAGTTCAGGCTATTGAATTCCAGAGCAAGGAACATGGAAACAGAAAGATCCCTGGAACCAGCTGGCCAGCCAGTCTAGCTAAATCAGTGATCTTCAGTTTCTATCTGGAAAGACTGTCTAAAAATAAGGTCCAAAGGGAATGAGAAAGGCACCTAACATCAACCTCTAGCTTCCACACACAAGTGTAAACGTGTACACATGTTCACCTGCATATACACATGTACACTTGAATAGTCCACACACAAAATAATAAATACAAATGGGTTTCATATTAAATGATGTTAGAATTCTGTCCCATCCCTAAGGTACATCACAGATAACAGGATCCAAGATGACTGAATTTCCCCCCTATGAAATTCAAGCTTACACCAGAACTGGAGTCAGAGGCCAGTTCTACTCCCAAACTGGTGATGCTGATCCTGGAGGCTCTGGAAAGCCTAGGACATGGGAAGAAAGTAGAAGTTGGTCACCAAGTGCAGGTCCTAGAGAGTATATAGTCTTTAGTCCCTTCCTCTTACTCTCTCAGCTTTTGAATGCAAGGAAACAAAGATACCTTTCCCACCCCACATACTCCCACCCATCACCATAATATTCTGTTTAGGTTCATGGTGCCAAGGGACTATGAACCAAATCCTTTGCAATTGTAAGCTAAAATATACACCCCTCTTCCTTTCATGTTGTTCTCTTGGGCATTTTGATCATAGCTATGCAAGATGAGTGAGATGTCCTTTAACCCAAAGCTAAATTTTTCAGAGACCCAGATAATGCAAGGAATGCTGGCACCATTGAAGAGGGCGCACTGAAAGCCTCGTTAAGGTGCCCAGAATCTCTGGCCTTGTTCTTGACAGTGGAAAGGTGGAGCTTTGTGAGCCTACCTGTTCTCACAGTTATTAGTCTCAGTTGCAAGAATGCGGATACTTTGGAAACTCAAGCAGATCCTTAGACTATCACACCACATTGCAGAAGGGGTAGGGGGGAGCAGGAATCTCTAATTGATACCCATGAAGATGGCCTCTGCTCCACAGAGCTTAATAGATTGGGTTCTTCCCCAGAGACCCAGAATGTGTTTGTGTAACCTTTGGATGACTGCCACCCCTTTGGACAGTCCCATCTTTTGTCTCCCCTGCTGTTGAGAGCATAAGGAAAGAAGATCTAAATTATTTAACGTACAGGCTTTGTGGTTTCAGTGTTCAAATTGCTGAAAGGGTGTGCTGCTCAGAAGGTGCTTTGCAGGCACCTCCAGAGGCTCTCCACCAGAGTAAAAGTGGGTACCTGAAGTATAGTCAGCCTGGGGAAGGAGAAGACCTGGCCTCTGCCTCCAGAACTGGTGTGGATTCAACTGATAAAGCTTCAATTTTCCTGGGACCCCCATGTCCCCCCATCTTGTACCTTATGTATTATATAGATATCTATATTAGTAAATGTGAGGCACACTGTTTAAATAAAATTATAAAGGTTATCCCTAAAACTACATATATAGAAGTGGAAGGTCAGGGCTGCAGGTTGGGAAGCATCTGGGAGGCTCCAGACCAACACAGCACCCAGAGACCTCCAAATACGCAGCTCTCATGATTTCTAAATGTGGTGCCTCTTACTCTTTATACACAGTAAACTGTCTGTTAAGCATGGGAATGGGGCAAATAAATGCAACACTCACCTCATACCACATACAAAAATTAACTTGAAATAGATTATATCCCTGACTAGAAAAGTTACTAACTATAAAACTTAGAAAAATACAATCTAGGGAAAAATCTTCAGACCTCATGGGAGGCGGAGATATTGTTCATCAGAATGCTAAAACCTCTAACCACAAAAGGAAAGATTAATTGAATTAAATGACCGTTTTCTGTACCTTAAAAGACCAGTTAGAAAAGGAAGAGCAGGCGCCAGACCAGACCAAGATGTTTGCCTTATACAGCAGCACAGGCAAAGGACGTGTTCACACTGTACAAAGTTTCCTGTATCTCAATGAGATGGCAATGAACTGGATATTAAGAAGGTAAACAAAGAATATAGAAAATAAAAATAAAAAAAAAGAAAAGAGAATCTCAGATGCAGAAGATACCATAAAAAATAAAAAAAAGAAATGAGCCAAGGACCTAACTAGGTGATGCTAACTAGTGATGGGTGACTTATAAATGAGAGGGTCATTCACCCTGCCCACAGCTGAGTCTACTCTCTTATTCAGGCACACTGCATGGCCTCTCATCTCCAGGTTCATGAACATACTATTTTTTCCTGCCCTCCGCTGTGGGCAGGGGTGCATGCCTCTAATCCCAGGACTCCCACAGGGGAGTGCCCTTAGTCACTGACTGAAATGACCCGAAAGAAAAATGCTGACAGTATCGCGTATAGATGATCATAAGAGAGCCAAGCTTTCAGACGCTGCGGTTGGAGGTATAAAGTGGCACGTGTCACTCTGAAAAACAGTTTGAGTATTTGTTATAAGGTCAAACACATATATATCACAGATAAATATGTGTTTTTAGGAATTCATTTTTAGGAATCTACCCCTACCCATTCACCTATTACTATCCCAAAATATAGTGCACATATGAAATTATATGAGAAAGTATATAACTCTGTTAATCAAAATAATGGTACATCCATAAAGTGAAATATTATGCTGCAATGAAAATGAATGGCACTTTGAGGGCATAAAGAATAGTATGTTCATGAACCTGGAGATGAGAGGCCATGCAGTGTGCCTGAATAAGAGAGTAGACTCGGCTGTGGGCAGGGGTGCATGTTTCTAATCCTAGCACTTGGGAGGCAAAGGCAGGTGGATCTCTGAGTTTGAGGTCAGTCTGGCCTAAAGAACTAGTTCTGCGACAGCTAGGGCTATACAGAGAAACGAGAGAGAGAGAGAGAGAGAGAGAGAGAGAGAGAGAGAGAGAGAGATGAGAGAGAGAGAGATACAGGGAGAGGGAGGGAGAGAGAAGGAGAGAGGACACAGAGGCTGAAGAGAAAGCTAAGAGAGGAAAGAACTGGGGAAGAGACTGGGAGGGTACCCCAGATGCTGTGGCAACTTTTTCTAAGGATAAGGAAGGCCACAGCTACCCAACCTGATCAGATTTGCATTTTGTAAAGACAAACATATGCTGGGAAGATTTTAAGCTATAAGGAAGCAAGAGCAGCTGACAGAGTTCCTGGGAGACAAGACCATGTGAGCTGGGGCAGGATGGGCTGTGGAGGAGGAGCTTGTAGAACTGCTGGGGCAGGATGGGCTGTGGAGGAGGAGCTTGTAGAACTGCTGTGGACAAGCTTATCTGCAAAATGCCCAATGTCTGTGAGTTGAGTAGGGGCTTCACTGGACCCTAGAAAGCTCCTCTTTAGTTTTCACCTGGGACACTGCCACCTGGCACACAGGCCGTTCCCAATGATCCCCACCAGGTCTGATCAGTTCTGACCAGTGTTATCCAACTCATTGCTACCAGCATTGAAACAACCTGAGGAACACTGGGAAATGGGGCACCCCTCCTCTCCCCATTGAACTGACTCCAGACAATAATTGCACTCTTGAAGGAAAGTTAAAGAGATCTAGGCAGACAAGATAAATAAGAAGTCTGCTCCTGAGATGAAGGCTTCTTGTTCTCAAATGACATTGTAAGGAGAAACAGCAGAAGGCAAGGGGGCAGGGCTATAAACAGGGACAATAGGAAAAGGTGTGGGTCCAGAGGCCCTATTAAATACTCAAACCAGCCATCAGTTTAGAAGACTCTTAGTCTTAGAAGCCCTTCCCATCCTAAAGGGATAAAGTTATTATTTTCCCCTTTCCATAGATTTGTCTTTCTATCTTCCCCAAATATTCAATTCTTTGTCTGTGCCAGAAATGAATTCAGTAAGCACTAACGGGCACCGAGTTACAACTCTCTCAGCCAAGAATCTACCTGGCCATGTCTACTCTTCTGTCTAAAGTATCACAAGGGACCTAATCAGATGCCTCATGGGTGCCCAGGTACTCTGTTTCCATGGCATCTCCTACACACACACACACACACACACACACACACACACACACACACACACACACACTGCTATAGTAAGCATATTAACAAAAATGAAGGGCCCTCACAGGGCATACCTATGAGGAAAGACTCACGCTAAGTGTGGATGGCACCCGCCCACGTGTGTGGGTCCTGAATAAAAAAGGAACTAAGCAGAGCATCAGTGTTAACCTCTCTGCTTCCTGATTGTGGATAATGTCACCAGCAGCCTCGTGTCTCTGCCACCAAAATTTCCCCACCAAAAATGGACCATACTGTCAAACAGCAAGCCAGAATGAACCATCCATCTCTTCCTTAAGTCTTCTTTGTGAGATGTTATGTACCAGCTACATATAGAGTGACTAATGCAGGCAGGTGATATAACACAGTCTCCCTTCTTGTAAACAGTCCTGACCTGTCCCCTCCCAAGATCTCTCAGTACATCCTTGTGGTCCTGGTCCACAGTCAGCAGTCAGTGGCAGAGCTGCTCCCATCCACACCATGCTAAGTTCACATCACACCCACTGCTTCTCAGCAGCTCTAGTACCAAATGATAGCACTTGCGAAGGGAGCCTTCAGTTCTTGTGTCTGTGTGTGGCAAACAGGTCCATAATTACATCTGCTGTACTCTTCTTGGAAGAGGGAGAGAAAAAACCAAATGTCCCTGATATGATATCCCCTCCCCTCCTCTCTCCCTCTCCCTGCCTCCCTCCTCCTGTGTGTGTGTGTGTGTGTGTGTGTGTGTGTGTGTGCATCCAATAGTCTAGCCACATGAGAACTAATATCTTTGAACACCAAATTCACTGGAACACACCAGTCACACCATCAACACGTTATCCTTTAAACATCCATCACGCTGGTGTGCTGACCCACGCACCCTCTGGCTGCTCTTTTCCGGTATCTCAAACATTCTCTGGGCCGGGTAATTAAGTCACTCTGAGCATACTGTTCCACTTGTGCTTGGCGTGTGAGCTGGGCTCTCCGAGAGGAGTGTGAATCAGTGCACAGATGTGCTTATTTGACAGTGGCATGTCTAGGGGGATCTAAATGGGCTCTCAAAATGGAGTGAAATTGTTGCACTTACTGGGATGTGACCCTGGCCTTGGCATTAGGATGGGAGGGAGGAGGTAAAAACTGGAGTAGTCAAACCTGCCCTCCCTCCTCTGGTTCTGTCCCTCACACCTTCCTTCATTTCCTCCAAGCTTTTTTCTCCATCCCTCCCTTTATTTCCTCTCTCTTTCCTATTTATTTGCTGGTCCCTAGTATCTTTCAGTCATCTTGACTCTGGTCTCCCAAGCTAACTGTCATACATCCATGCTGGCTAACTTTTTATTGGCATTCTGCTGACAATGACTTAGAAACTCAGGGCATGTCTTTTTAGTACTATCATCATCATCATCATCATCATCATCATCATCATCATCACCACCACCACCATCATCATCATCACTGTTGTTGCTGTGTGTATCTGAAGAAAGGGTACGAGCGTGTGATGTACATGCATTGTGTGAACATGGGTGTGGCCAGACAACAGCCTCAAGCACCATCCTCAGGAATATTGTCCAACTTTAGACAAGGTCTCTCACTGAATCTAGAACAACACTAATTGTCACCAAGAGTACCAGGGACTCACTTGCCCCCACTTACCCAATGCTTGGATTACAAGTGTGGGTTACCATACCTGGTGTTGTCATGTGGGATCTGGAACCTGAACTCGGGTATTCTACTGGTACAGCAAGCATTTTGCCAATAGAGCCACCTCTCTAGCCCAGTAACTTGAAGACATTTCTTCTACAGGGGATCCTTAGCTTCAGCTCAATCCTGATTATTATCTCCCCCATCCAGGCTGTTTCTTGGGGAAGGGGTCGCCTGTACAGGAAGTCAATCTCTTCAAGCTCTTCAAAGACAACCATGCTAGATCCATTGGTGCTCCGCGGGACTGGAAATGCTTGTGGAGCTGTGAATGGATGGAAAGGTAGACCTTCCCAGACACAAACAAGAAGGGTGCCGCAGGCACTCCTCTGAGATGTAAGCATGGAGTCCCTCCCTCTGCTGGTCCCTAAGCTTTGCAGCTAGCTTCCAAGTGCTTCTTCAGTAGCTGCACAGACAATTAGGTGGATTAGACTAACTGGTAATGGGGGATTTGGACACTAATCCCCTTCCAGTTGTTAATATTAATTAAAGTGCTCTTCCCTCTCCTTATGTAACAAATACTAACTATTTCATTAGAGGGAGAAAGAGGAAATACCACATAGCAGGGAAGTATATAGCTTGTCTTTTTCCATGTAGGAGGCTCCGTGTTTGTTGTCATTGCTGGAACACAAACTTTGTGATCCATGGGAGATGTCAGGAGGAGGAAGGGGAATTTAAATCAGCCCGAATTTTTAAATTCTAAGACACAAATATCTATCTTTCCCTATAAGAATTTCACTTCTGGCCACCATGGGCGAGTTATTTGGATTAAGACAGGTGGGGCTCAGTGGTGTGAGCAGTCTCCAGTGAGGGGCCTCTGAATTCGTATGCATGTGAACACATGCAAACAGGGAGTGACTTTCCTCATGGCCAACTCTGTCTAGAGCATCCAGCTCACAGGTCATGAGAAGCACAGGTGGATGAGTTTCTGCTGCCCCGGGAGATGCTAGCCTTCTCTCGTCTGAAGGCCAGGCAGACAGACCTCTGTCTCAGATTGCTCTGAGCAGAAGCAAAGGTGCTCATAAGCAAACAGACGGAGCATTTGCTGCACACACAACAAGGGTCTTGGAATGTGTCTGAGTTCAGCTATGAGCCAGAGTCAGGAGACAAGAGAGATGAGCCACTACCAACCCTAGACAATTTCTGTTCCTCTTCAGGCTCCAAAGTTCAAATGAGGAAAACCACACCTGGCTTCCTCTCTGCTCAGACTAGAGGATTTATAACACACCATGCATTACAATTCTGAGTGTGTGTGTATATATATGTATTGTGTATGTATATGTTTGTCTCATTAGGCAGAGTATGTTTGTGTATGTGTGAATATGAAGGTGTTGGTGTGTGCATGTGTGTTTCTCCAGGTATGTGTATGAATATGTATATGCATGTATATAGAATGTACATGCACAAATGTATGTGTGCACCTAGATATGTGTGCCTGTCAGTATACATGTACATTTTGTGAATATGTGTGTTTCCTCAGGTATATGCAAGTACATCTATAGAATGTGTACATATGTGTGGAGGAGATATAGGTACATATGTGTATTCACTTTCACATGCATTGTGCATAGGAGTATTATGTGTTTTCTCAGTCATATGTGTGTATACAAATGTGTACATGTATGTGAGGTATTTGTATACTTGTATGTATATATGTGCATTTGCAGTCATATAAACTTGCATATCATGTATGCACAGATGTACATTGTGTTTTCATCAGATATGTATATTTGCATCCATGTGTATATTTTTTCAGCCATATATATTACATATATACAGAGATATGTTTTTGTATATGAGGGTATATGTGTACATACATGCCACTGCATACAAGTAAAATTGCATGTGTATGCATGGGTGTACATGTACTTATTTACCCAGGCATATGTGTGTATAAAGATCTGTGCATATGTTTGTCAGGGTATGTTTGTGTATGTTCTTCACCACAGTTTAAATGTAATTTCTTGCCTTAATTAAGAGTCATTAGGGACAAAATTGGGCTGTGTTTTCCTTAACTTAATCTCCCAAAGCATCTAGGTGGCACCTGATGTCAAATGACCAGTTTTCCAGTTCTGTGTCATTTTGGCATGTTTGCCCACCAGCGTTGCATTTGCTCTCCAGGGCTCTTTTGGTCTTAATGAAAAGATTGCTATGGATCTGTGTGGAATGTGGGGGCCGGTGAATTAAATTCCATGTAGGAGGCTCACTGTGCTCTGCCTTCTGCCTGGATTCAAGAGAACCAGTAAGCCACCTTCCTGGGGAGGATTAGGTCACAAAGCTCAGAGGGCACATGCTGGGGCTGTGAGGCACCTTAGCATGGCACCGCATAGCATGATATGCCTCTTACTCACCCCTGGGAGCAGGGCAGAAAATGATGTTGTCATGATCCATAGCTTGGCCTCTCGTTCTTCTATAACCATCTCAATTGCATGCTTACTGGGACGAAATGCCAGCAAGTCCCTTTCAGTATGCAAAGCCATGAGATTCAAACAGCATCCTCTCTCAAGCCACACTCCACTCTCCAGAGTACAGCTGGCCTTCCAAGGGGGGTGCAGAACCTCAATCCTGGAAGAGGGTCCTCTCAAGTCTCTACTCAGTTCCAAAGAGCCATGTCTGATCAGAGGTGTGTACTGAAGTCCTTATCACCTTCTCCTGGGCTTTGAGTACAACAGGGGTGCTAACTGCTCTACCTATAAATTCCTCCCTTAACCATGAGCAGCCATCTTTACAACACAAGCTGTTGTGAGTGCAGCAGAGATGAATGGTCACAAGACTGACACATGGTGTGCAGTGGCCCTGCCTTGCACTGAGCCTTCTGAGGGTCATGTAGCTCTCTTGCTTGTCTATGCAAGGTGTAAGTTCACAGATACCATCAGCAAGGAGAGGGGAATGGTCTCAAGGTCCCTACATGGCTGTAGTTCAGTCAACACAGACCTTGGGAAATGAGGGAGACATTTGCTATGTGGCACAGAGGCTGTGTTCAGCAGCAGGTAAGATGACAAGGGAAAGAGTATGATGCTAAGAGATTACAGTAAGGGAGAAGGAGGGCGGCGGCGGCGGCGGCGGCAGCTGTAGCAGTGGCTGCTCCAGCTGAAGGGCCATCAGCGGTGGAACCAAGTCGACACAGGGTCCAGTTAGGCCCTGCGCCCACGACCACTGACCTTCGCTGACCAGCCGGGCGGCAAGCAGCTGCGGTTCTGCGGAGCCTTTCGCTGCACGGAAGCCACTTCAGAACTCGGCTTCCCGCCAGTCAGGAGAGACTCACCTCCATCTTGATCCCGGGCTCCAGAGATCGGTCAGACTGAGGTACACAAACATAATCCTAGGCCCAACACCGCAGGGGTCTGAGCCAGACGGGCGTTGGCCTGCACCCAGGCCCTGGGCTGTTCGAGTGGCCATCTGGGCGCCAACCCAGCCAGGAGTTTTTTTTTTTTGCCCCGGCCGGCGCACGCGCCGCCATTTTGCCTACAGGAGCCAGAGTGCTCGGGAGGGCAGAGACTGCTAACAAGCGTAGCCTGAGGCTAACAAAACGGGGGTCTAGGCCCCAAAAGGCACAGGACTGACCCCAAGAACTGGGCGGCTTGGTGGGCCATCTGTGTGTCAACCCGCCCAGGAGATTATTAGCACAACAGACTCTCCCGGTGCTTTCGGGGAGCGCGGACGCACACGCCCGCCATCCGGGTCACCTGGCGGACCCAAATAACAGTCATAGCCCTAGGGGAACTTTGCTCGGACCTTGGCCTCCCAGGCGTTTGCCTGGACTCAGGGCCCGGGCGACAAGGCTAACCTAGTGTGCGCCAGCCCGGTTGGGGAAATCGGCTGCCCAGCGGAGTGAGCGGAACACAGGGGAGGTCACAGCAACATACACCTTCGGAGCTCCCTGGGGGTGCACACGGGTTCCATCTGGCCCACAGACACAATCTGGGGCAAGGCCTCAGGCAGAAGCCCTCAGGTCAACTCTCTCCGCTTCAGATCAGCCTGGGTGGCCGCCACATCTCCAGGTCCCTCAAGAGGCTAGTGGGGGCTTCCGGGCGGCCAGCTGGGAGAAGTCGGTGTGCTCCAATAAATCCTGCGGGCCCCAGCGGGAGCCTTCAGGTGCCTGCTTCGGGATCTGAACAGCCTGGACAACAGCACCCTGTCTACAGGCAGTGCAGAGTGTAAGCTGTGCACCAGAGGCCAACGGGGAAGGGGCAGCTTGCACTGGTGAGTCCAGCACTGACAAGACCAAGTAACACCAGTGAGAGCTAGATGGCAAAAGGCAAACGCAGGAACGTCACTAACAGAAATCAAGGCAATATGGCAACATCTGAACCAAATTCTCCTCTACCAGCAATTCCTGGATACCCCATCACACCAGTAAAACAAGATTTGGATTTAAAATCACTGGTCATGATGCTGGTACAGGAACACATGAAGGACATTCAGGAGAAAATGGATCAAAAGTTAGAAGCCCTTGCAAGGGAAACACAAAAATCATTGAAAGAAATCCAGGAGAATACAAAAGCCAACAAGGAGGAAATGCAAAAAACACTTAAAGAAATACAGGAGAACTTTGGTCAACAGGCTGAGGTCATGAAAGACGAAACACAAAAATCTCTTAAAGAAATACAGGAGAACTTTGGTCAACAGGCTGAGGTCATGAAAGAAAAAACACAAAAATCTCTTAAAGAATTACAGGAAAGCACAAACAAGCAAGTGAAGGAGCTAAGCAAAACCATCCAGGATCTAAAAACAGAAGTAGAAACAACTAAGAAAACTCAAAAGGAGACAACTTTGGAGATAGAAAGCCTTGGGAAGAAATCAGGGGACAGAGATGCAAATATCAACAACAGAATACAAGAAATAGAAGAAAGAATCTCAGATGCTGAAGATTCCATAGAAACCATGGACTCAACAGTTAAAGAAAATGCAAAATGCAAAAAGCTTGTAACCCAAAATATCCAGGAAATCCAGGACACAATGAGAAGACCAAACCTAAGGATTATAGGCATAGATGAGAGTGAAGATTTACAACTTAAAGGGCCAGCAAACATCTTCAATAAAATTATGGAAGAAAACTTCCCTAACCTAAAGAGAGAGATGCCCATGAATATACAAGAAGCCTACAGAACTACAAACAGACTGGACCAGAACAGAAATACTTCCCGTCACATAATAATCAAAACACCAAATGTTCTAAACAAAGAAAGAATATTAAAGGCAGTAAGAGAAAAAGGCCAAGTAACATATAAAGGAAGACCTATCAGAATCACAGCAGACTTTTCACCTGAGACTATGAAGGCTAGAAGGTCCTGGGCAGATCTCATGCAGACTCTAAGAGAACACAAATGCCAACCAAAACTACTATATCCAGCAAAACTCTCAATCACCATAGATGGAGAAACTAAGATATTTCACGACAAAACCAAGTTCACCCAATATCTATCCACAAACCCAGCCCTAAAAAGGATAATAGGAGGACAACACCAATACAAGGAGGGAAACTTCACCCTGAAAAAAGCAAGATAGTAACCTTTCATCAAACCCAAAAGAAGTTAAGCAATCAAATTTAAAAAAAACGTCAAAAATGATAGGAAGTAACAATCACTATTCCTTAATATCTCTTAACAGCAATGGACTCAATGCCCCAATAAAAAGACACAGACTAACTGACTGGATACGTAAACAGGACCCTACATTTTGCTGCTTACAGGAAACACACCTCAGGGTCAAAGACAAACACTACCTTAGAGTAAAAGGCTGGAAGACAATTTTACAAGCAAATGGTCTCAGGAAACAAGCTGGAGTAGCCATTTTAATATCAGATAAAATTGACTTTCAACCCAAAGTCATCAAAAGAGACTCTGAGGGACACTTCTTGCTGGTCAAAGGAAAAATACAACAAGAAGAACTCTCAATCCTGAACATCTATGCTCCAAATGCAAGGGCACCCTCTTTCATAAAAGAAACTTTATTAAAACTCAAAGCACACATTGCACCTAACACAATAATTGTGGGTGACTTCAACACTGCACTTTCCTCAATGGACCGATCAGGAAAACAGAAACTAAACAAGGACACAATGAAACTAATTGAAGCTTTGGACCAATTAGATTTAACTGATATATATAGAACATTCTATCCTAAAACAAAAGAATATACCTTTTTTTCAGCACCTCATGGTACCTTCTCCAAAATCGACCATATAATTGGTCACAAGACAGACCTCAACAAATATAAGAAGATAGAACTAATCCCATGCCTCCTATCTGATCACTATGGAATAAAAGTGGTCTTCAATAGCAACAGAAACAACAGAAAACCCACATACACGTGGAAATTGAACAATACTCTACTCAATGATACCTTGGTCAAGGAAGAAATAAAGAAAGAAATTAAAGACTTTTTAGAACACAATGAAAATGAAAACACAACATACCCAAATCTATGGGACACAATGAAAGCAGTGCTAAGAGGAAAACTCATAGCCCTGAGTGCCTCCAAAAAGAAAATGGAGAGAGCATACATTACCAACTTAATGACACACCTGAAAGCCCTAGAACAAAAAGAAGCTATTTCACCCAGGAGGAGTAGAAGGCAGGAAATCATCAAACTCAGGGCCGAAATCAATCAAGTAGAAACAAAGAGAACCATACAAAAAATCAACAAAACCAGGAGCTGGTTCTTTGAGAAAATCAACAAGATAGATAAACCCTTAGCCAGACTGACTAAAGGGCACAGAGAAAGTATCCAAATTAACAAACTTAGAAATGAAAAGGGAGACATAACAACGGAAACTGAGGAAATCCAAAAAATCATCAGATCCTACTACAAGAGCCTGTACTCAACACAACTGGAGAATCTGGAGGAAATGGACAATTTCCTTGACAGATACCAAATACCAAAATTAAATCAGGACCAACTAGACCATCTGAACAGTCCCATAAAGCCTAAAGAAATAGAAGGAGTCATAGAAAGTCTTCCAACCAAAAAAAGCACAGGACCAGATGGTTTCAGTGCAGAATTCTACCAGACCTTCAAAGAAGAGTTAACACCAATACTCTTCAAACTATTCCACAAAATAGAAACAGAAGGAACACTACCCAATTCCTTCTACGAAGCCACAATTACGCTGATACCAAAGCCACACAAAGATCCAACAAAGAAAGAGAACTTCAGACCAATTTCCCTTATGAACATCGATGCAAAAATACTCAATAAAATTCTTGCCAACCGAATCCAAGAACACATCAAAACGATCATCCACCATGATCAAGTAGGCTTTATCCCGGGAATGCAGGGTTGGTTCAATATACGGAAATCCATCAATACAATCCACTACATAAACAAACTCAAAGAACAAAACCACATGGTCATTTCATTGGATGCTGAAAAAGCATTTGACAAAATTCAGCATCCTTTCATGCTTAAAGTCTTGGAGAGAACAGGAATTCAAGGCCCATACCTAAACATAGTAAAAGCAATATACAGCAAACCGGTAGCCAGCATCAAACTAAACGGAGAGAAACTTGAAGCAATCCCACTGAAATCAGGGACCAGACAAGGCTGCCCCCTTTCTCCTTATCTTTTCAATATTGTACTTGAGGTACTAGCTCGGGCAATTCGACAACATAAGGAGGTCAAAGGGATACAAATTGGAAAGGAGGAAGTCAAACTATCATTATTTGCAGACGACATGATCGTCTACCTAAGTGACCCAAAGAACTCCACTAGAGAGCTCCTACAGCTGATAAACAACTTCAGCAAAGTGGCAGGTTACAAAATCAACTCAAGCAAATCAGTGGCCTTCCTATACTCAAAGGATAAGCAGGCTGAGAAAGAAATTAGGGAAATGACCCCCTTCACAATAGCCACAAACAGTATAAAGTATCTTGGGGTGACTCTTACCAAACATGCGAAAGATCTGTATGACAAGAACTTCAAGACTCTGAAGAAGGAAATGGAAGAAGACCTCAAAAAATGGGAAAACCTCCCATGCTCATGGATCGGTAGAATCAATATAGTTAAAATGGCCATTTTGCCTAAAGCACTATACAGATTCAATGCAATACCCATCAAAATCCCAACTCAATTCTTCACAGAGTTAGAAAGAGCAATTATCAAATTCATCTGGAACAACAAAAAACCCAGGATAGCTAAAACTATTCTCAGCAACAAAAGAAAATCTGGGGGAATCAGTATCCCTGACCTCAAGCAATACTACAGAGCAATAGTGTTAAAAACTGCATGGTATTGGTACAGTGACAGGCAGGAGGATCAATGGAACAGGATTGAAGATCCAGAAATGAACCCACACACCTATGGCCACTTGATCCTCGACAAAGAGGCTGAAAACATCCAATGGAAAAAAGATAGCCTTTTCAACAAATGGTGCTGGTTCAACTGGAGGTCAGCATGCAGAAGAATGCGAATTGATCCATCCTTGTCTCCTTGTACTAAGCTCAAATCCAAATGGATCAAGGACCTCCACATAAAGCCAGACACTCTGAAGCTAATAGAAAAGAAACTGGGGAAGACCCTTGAGGACATCGGTACAGGGAGAAAGTTTCTGAACAGAACACCAATAGCGTATGCTCTAAGAGCAAGAATTGACAAATGGGACCTCATAAGGTTACAGAGTTTCTGTAAGGCAAAGGACACCATCAAGAGGACAGATCGGCAACCAACAAATTGGGAAAAGATCTTCACCAATCCTACATCAGATAGAGGGCTAATATCCAATATATATAAAGAACTCAAGAAGTTAGACTCCAGAAAACCGAACAACCCTATTAAAAAATGGGGTACAGAGTTAAACAAAGAATTCTCACCTGAAGAACTTCGGATGGCGGAGAAGCATCTTAAAAAATGCTCAACTTCATTAGTCATTAGGGAAATGCAAATCAAAACAACCCTAAGATTTCATCTTACACCAGTCAGAATGGCTAAGATTAAAAATTCAGGAGACAGCAGGTGTTGGAGAGGGTGCAGAGAAAGAGGAACACTCCTCCACTGCTGGTGGGGTTGCAAATTGGTACAACCACTCTGGAAAGCAGTCTGGCAGTTCCTCCGAAAACTGGGCACCTCACTTCCAGAAGATCCTGCTATACCACTCCTGGGCATATACCCAGAGGATTCCCCACCATGTAATAAGGATACATGCTCTACTATGTTCATAACAGCCCTATTTATAATTGCCAGATGCTGGAAAGAACCCAGGTATCCCTCAACAGAAGAGTGGATACAAAAAATGTGGTATATCTACACAATGGAGTACTATTCAGCCATTAGAAACAATGAATTCATGAAATTCTTAGGCAAATGGATGGAGCTAGAGAACATCATACTAAGTGAGGTAACCCAGACTCAAAAGGTGAATCATGGTATGCACTCACTAATAAGTGGTTATTAACCTAGAAAACTGGAATACCCAAAACATAATCCACACATCAAATGAGATACAAGAAGAAAGCAGGAGTGGTCCCTGGTTCTGGAAAGACTCAGTGAAACAGTATTTGGCAAAACCAGAACGGGGAACTGGGAAGGGGTGGGAGGGAGGACAGGGGAAGAGAAGGGGGCTTACAGGACTTTCGGGGAGTTGGGGGGGGCTAGAAAAGGGAAAATCATTTGAAATGTAAATAAATTATATCGAATAAAAAAAATTTAAAAGAAAGAGAAGAATCAGAATTAACTCAGAAGAAAAAAAAAAAAAAAAGAGATTACAGTAAGTCAAATGGCCATGCTGGCCAGCAGTAATTGGTTCAGAGAAAGACCTCATCAGGTGGGGAAGATACAGGTCTAGTGCTCGTCTTACTTGGACCCTCCGAAGACCTGTATGTCCACACACTATGGTGGGACCACTCCCAGGTCAAGGCTGGCCTCTAACCAGGAACAAGGGTTTGAAGAAGCCATGTGACCATCTTGTGGTTTACCTAAGCCTGTCCTGCTATCCAGCTGATCTTGAGTACCTCTATGAAACTGGACCAAGGGAAAAATATTGGGCCTCCAACCTCCCTGGACTGCAGCTAAGAGCTGTTCACTCCTCAGAAACCAAAAAAAAGGACCGGGCTTCCAGTGCATGTGCTCATCCATTTGCTTCTGTTGTTTGGATCACTTCCTTCCTTGTTTCCTGTCTCAGGCTTAATCTTTAAATAAAAGACAAAACTATGAGCCCATGTATGTTCTGTTTTTCAAAGGAGAATGCAAATTACCGCATCAGGGGTCCTCCTTCAGGCTGCTTGTCAGCCTGCCACAGAAGGTGAGAGCTACTGCACAAAACCCAGAATGCATATGAGGGAGAGGATCTTCCCCTCTAGAGCCCTGCAAAGATCATGAGAGCAGGGTTTATTTATCCCTGTAAGCATTTATTAACATCCCAAGGGTCAGGGGATCTTACCGAGGCAGCAGGTTATCTGCACTTTCCCATGAGTTCCACCAACCAGGGATCTCTGCACCTGAGCAGATGCTCATTAATGAGAGCTGAGAGCTTACTTAGGTGGATCAGGCATATTTTCATAATGGGTCACTAGTGGTGTGCGTTGTTTTCTATTAATCAATCTTTGGGTTTGGTCACAGAATTTCTGCATAAGTCTTAAGGATTTCACTCCAGTACACCCTCTTGAACTGGTAGCACATTGGGAGAGCTCATAAAACAGCCAATACAACAAACTCTACTTGTACACATTAGTAGAAATTGATTTTCAACTAAAGGTGGCTTTATGTCTTTGATAATTTATGACTTAATGGCTTTTTCTTAGAGTCTTCTATATCCTAGGCTAGACTCAAAGTCATTATGTAGCTAAAGGTGACTTTGAACTTCTGATCCTCCTGCTACCACATCCCCAGTGCTGAGATGGCAGGCATGTGACACCACCCCTGGTTTATGTGGTACTGGGATAGGAGCCTGTACTCTGTGCCTCCTAGGCAAATACTACCAACCCAGCTGCTTCCACAGCCCCTTAGTGATTATTTTTAACCTTATTACGAGGATAGCAAAAATACTTTATTATGGAAATGGCTTCATATTACTTTAAAGACATCCAGAACGTGGACCAAAAGTCATATCTGTGAACAGCTATATACATCCTCTGTGCTGGCTTTCACATTGCTGTTACTGAAGGCCTGATATAAATTTAGAAATGGAAAAGATTAATTTAGTTCATGGCTCCAAAGGTGGTGAGAGGGGAGTAGAGGAGAACAGGTCATCATGGTAGCCAGAAGGGAGGAAAGAGAGACAGAGACAGAGGAGAGAGAGAGGGAGAGAGAGAGAGAACTGATTCTAAGTTTCTCCTTCCTCTCTCTTATTCCATCCATCTGCTGTCCATACATTAATAGAGTCCATCCTCAGGGTAGGGCTTCCACTCCAAGTTAACCTGCTCTAGAAATACCCAATGGTATTGATGGCTAATCTCCTAGTCATGCCCAGTCCAATCAAGTAGACAATTGAAGTCAACACTCTACAAGAGGTGTACACTTTAGCATGACAAGCTCAAAGTTGGGAGAAGCCAGAACATGGTTCTCAGACTCTGATGCTCTCTTCTCCCAAATACTGTGCAAGCCCAAGGCACACACTTGAAAAAAACTTGGCTTATGTGATGCTATGGCCCAAAGCCTGGTAAGCTACAGAATGAGATACTGTTAACTTTTGGGCCAGCTATGGAGGACATGGAAGAATATATGTGTACCTTGGCTATCTGCCAGGCCTTGGGTAAGAAGAAGCTGAATTCTGTTCCAGAAAGAACATAAAGGAGAAGGTAAGAGATGGATGAAGCTTCTGTCCTCAGGAGAAGGATGGCGTTTTAGTTATTTTTCTATTATTGTGAAGAGAAACCATGATCAAGGCAACTTATAGAAGAACAAGTTTATAGGGAGTCCACAGTTCCAAGGGCTAGAGTCCATGGCCGTCATGTCAGGGAACATGGCATCCAACAAGCAAGCCTGGTGTTAGACCAGTAGCTGAAAGTTCACATCTTTTCCACAAGCACAAGGTAGATGGGAAACTAAATGGAAATGCTGTGGGATTTTAAAACCTCAAAGCCTACCCTCAATAATTCACTTTCTCCATCAAAGCCACACCTACTAATCCTTCCCAAACAGTTCTACCAGCATGGAACTGAGTATTCAAACATATGGGTCCATGAGAACTATTCTCATTAAAAATACTATGGGTAGCTTCCAAGGTTTCCTACAGGTCCCTAAGGCCATCTGCACTTAGAGAGTAGGTCTACTAGGCTTGCCACAAGGAGTAGCATTGCTTTCTCTCATACCCACCCAAACTTGAGGAATCACCAGTGCATAAGATAAAGAAACCCATAAGGCCAAGAGAGGAGGAACATTCAGTATCCTCTAAAGGTGGCTTCCCATAAAATAGAACTCCAGAAGGATACATATTAAATATCTCAAAGTAACAACAAAAACAATAACAAAAGAAAAACGGAAATAACCGATCAATCAATGAATGGGATGAATTTTAATACAGCTTAAGAAATGGAAAGGCTTTCTCAAGCTGAAGAATGAGCAGTGAATTTCGAAACTGTACCTGTAAACTTAAAGGGTGATCATCACTGGGACTAAAACTACTGCCTTTGCAATGACAAGAGAGATCAGCATATGAGTAATGTCCCGCTGTACCTCAGAATTCAAGCACTCACCCACAGGACATGACACAGCTGCCAAGAAAGCAGAGTCCTAGTATGTTACTCTATTAAGATTCTGAAAAAAGAAAATTGTTTTGTCATCCAAAACACAAAATGATATTAGTAAGATGAATAATATCACCCTGGTAGGTTAGTATCGGTAAAATAAATGATTCTGTTTGTAAACGATTATGCAAGAGAACAATTACAGACCTTTAGCATGGTTCCCACTGCTGCTGGGTTTGCTACACATTGGTTGTGACATATTGTGGCTAACTGATTGCTTTAAATGTTCCCCCAACAGACCAGCATCCTACATACTTTCAGAATAAGCCTATAACAGACACCAGCAACATTTGCAGTGTCTCACTGTTCCCATGGATTTCTACAGTAACCAACCCACTCCCACCATAATCATACTAATTCATTCATGAAGACTGGACTTCCCAACATTGTGCTACTGAACATTAAGTTTCATACCCACTGATATTATGGGATACATTGTATACTATGGGAAACTTACAGCACCCATTATCTTTAAATTCCACATGATGTTACTTGCTTAATATCACGAAGATGTTATTTGCACTGAGTGGTGTATAGTAATAGTGGGAAAAGCAGATGTCCTTGATCATGATACAAGGCTGAATGACCAAATTCCATAGTGGCCATTTTATTCCTCAGTGCTACAAACCTAAATGTCTAAACACCGTTCACCAACATTCCTGATGAAGTGAAGGAAAATCCCTAATTGTATAACACAGGTGCCCTTGAGTGTCTATCCCATTACTGTCCCATGTGACAAAATGGAATGCTCTACTGGCTACGATACATCTATGTCTTTATGAACAGCATCTGCACAGCTGCCAGTGGTTGTAGGCACAAACCTGACCTTCCACTATTTCCAGGAAACATTGCTAAAACATTGTTTTAACTTGAAAGAATAGCTGACAAACCATGATTTCTCAGATTTCTCTTTTTCAAAAACAAAGTGAGCCTGTCATTTTCAAGGAAACAGCTGAAAAGTCCTAGTTGTCAACACCCATATTTGAACTTTCAAGTCAACTTCAAATTTTGAAAGCTTGGGTATGCCACCTTGAGCCTGACAGATTCTCAATAATTAGAGGCTTTTGGAGATAAGTTTACTTATATCAGTGAATTCAGTTTTGTTTTGTAAAATAAAATGTGCCAATAAGTTGAAGATTCATGTAACCATATGTGTTCTGAATCACCAACGCAGGACATTATAAAATCATACTTGGATAAAAGAACTCATCCAGAGTGCTCGATCTACTGGTGTGTTTTAAGGTAGAAAAGTGAGAAAGATTCATCACGGTGGTTTCACAGTCATTTAGTGCCATTCATCATGTAATAAGAAGTCAAATAAGCCAGTCGCCAAATGGCAAAGACTATGGGATTGCACTTGGAGGCAGCTTAGAGACAGGAAGTAGAATGGAGATCAGGGGTTACAGAGGGCAATAGTGGGGTGTTTAATGGAGAAAATATTAGTTTTATAAGGTAGAAATAGTTCCAGAGATGGCTGGTCATGATAATTTCTCAAAACCACACATGTCCTTCGCATCTACTGTACACTTAAAATTTCTAAAGGTGGTAAATTCTACCTTGGGCTTATTTTAACTCACACACACTACAAAAAGAGAATACCTCTTGCCAAGTTTGGGTATAGTTCAAAATAAGAACTTCCATGACTATCTGACAAAACTCTTACACTATGTCCCCCTCTCCAGCAACAACCTCAAATAACATCTGGTTCTCTTCATCGAATTCAATCTAGACAACAGATTGTAACAAATGCAGGCAGAAAGCACAAAGGAGGAACTGGGGAAATGTGTCAGTCGATAAAGTGCCTGTGGTACAAGCAGGACTACCTGAGTTCAGACCCCCAGAGCCCACATTGGACACGAAATCTCTGGGTATGGTGGCATGCACCTGTAACCCCAGTGCTGCATGATACAGTTCACAGGCCAGCCAGCTTAGGCAAACCAATGAAGGCCCAGATTTAGTCAGTGACTTGGTCTCAAAAAAATACAATAAGGAAGAGAGAAATGGAGGAAGATACATGCATACATACACATATTCATGAACATGTACATACACTACATACAAACCTAAACAACAACAACAAACCAGAAGCCACTATGAGAATCTGCACGATTTCCCAGGCATTTAAAGAGTTTGCTAAAACACAAAACAATGCCAGGCTTCTTACAATCTTTGTCTTAACAAATACAGGAATTTTTAATTAAAATGTTTTTGTGTCTTCATAAATATGTTTATCTTCACTTATTATAAATAGTAAGAACTATATACTTTAAGTAAAGTTAGGTTTTTTGGTTATAATTTTTTGTTTGTTTGTTTTTGCATAGCCTTGGCTGTCCTGGAACTAGCTCTGTAGGCTAGACTAGCTTGGAAGTCACAGAGATCTGCCTCTGCCTCTGCCTCTGCCTCTGCCTCTGCCTCTGCCTCTGCCTCTGCCTCTGCCTCTGCCTCTGCCTCTGCCTCCTGAGAGTTGGGATTAAAGGCAAGCACCACCACCACCTAGAAGTTAGTATTTTAGTTGTTCTTGGTTTTAATTTCTTGTTCAGTAAGGTGGACAAATACAGACCACATGAACAAAACCTCTAATGAAGTGGCTCAGCATTAAAGCCCCAAGTTCAAATTCCCAGCACCCATATGGAAAGACTGCACACCTTAATAATCCCAGCACTGGTTGGGACAGAGACAGGATTTCTGGGGCTTTCTAGCTGCCAGCCTACCAGGTTCAGTGAGAGCCCTTACTTCAAGGGCCTAAGGCAGAGAGGAATAGGGCAGTATATCCAGTGTCCTCCTTGGGACTCCACATGAGTGTACCTATAGACATGCACACATGCATGCATAACAATAGACATATTCAGTACATATATACATACACATATACATATACATGTATATATAAATGTGCACATGAAAAATAGATACACACACACACACACAGAGAGAGAGAGAGAGAGAGAGAGAGAGAGAGAGAGAGACACACACACAATTGTGTAGAAACCCTAACCAAAACCCCAGAAAATTACTGGTATAACATTTTCTGTCTTCAACACTTTCAAGTTGTGTGTGGCCTTGGACAAAAGGTTTAATCTTTGATGGCCTTATTTCTTCATGCTGAAAATAGGGTCATGAGGAGATAGCATGTCTATCACATGTAGTCCTATACCTCGGCCATGATAAGTGCTTAGTGATGTCAGCTCTTGTATCTTACCTAGGACTTATTTGTGGGGAACCTGGTTGTTCATGGTAGGTGACTGCAAAAAAAAGTCTCTCTCTCTCTCTCTCTCTCTCTCTCTCTCTCTCACACACACACACACACACACACACACACACACACATACACACATGCACACAAACATGCTTGCATGTACTCGCACAAGCATATGAACATGTTCACATGCACATACAAACCAGCTCACAATTTTTCATTTTACTAGAAGGAGCCAACACCACCACACCAGAGGCAGAGAGCTCCTGTGTGTGACAATGGAAGTCCATGTGGGTGGTGGCCTGGAATGGACTAGGGTGAAGAGCAATTGGATAAGTATACCTACAGAAGGCAGCATGTGATTGAACAGAAGAAGGGGCTAGTGTCAAGCAGCAGGCTACCCAGCATTGCCGGAGCAGCCCACATGGCTTGGCTCGAGCAAAGGGACTGGTTCACGCCTAGTCCCTAGTGAACTGAGGGGTGCAGTGTGGAGAAAGCATGCATGACTTTGTATCCTGGTTCTAACAGTTCCACAGCAGAACATGCACATTCAAGTTCCGACCTGCAAACCCTTCCCATCATAGTGTTTATATGTTGAGCATTCCCAGGAACCTCTGTTCTTTCTATCTGGTGCCCAAATTTCTCATACTCTACCTGTCTCTCCTTCCTTCCCTTCCACCTTTCCAAATCCTCTCCAGCCTTCACACACACACACACACACACACACACACACATAGCCCAGACATGCTGACTCACAAGGGACCATTTTCCTAGGCTCACTTGCCTAGAACTTCCACAGTATCTGGATGCTCAAAGGGAATCCCAGATTTTGCAAAATATTTGATCACACTGTAAACCCTCAAGATTGTGTTATTTACTGTAAAAACCTGTTTTAGTTGTGGTGTGGCTCCGCCCTAGCACACACCTCTAATCCAAGAAAAATCCTGTTTATTGTAAACAGGATTAAATAAAGTCAACCATAGGTCAAGAGGCAAAGCAAGCAACCAGTTGACAGGGAATGAACATAGGGGGAAAAAACATAAAGAGTAAATAGTTAGGGGGACAGATAGAGATCACAGGAAGCAGAAAGGAGGGACACTGAGTTTGAGGGGTTTTGAGACAGCCTGAAGAAGAGCTTCTTTTCTCTTTTGGGACATTGGCTGCGGAGGAAGGTCAGCTGAGTGTTTTCTGTGCCTCTTTGAGCTAGCAGCCTTTCACCCCAGCAGCTGGCTCTGGAGTCTTTATTGGCAAAATCTAATGATTAAGATTTTGTAAAAAACAAAACAAAACAAACAAAAACAAAAACAAAAAGAAAAACAAAAAAATACCCAGAAAGGTTACAGAAGGGAGGGAGTTGGGAGTATTAGTCCTCGACTCTACCTTCCTGCCCTTCCCTGTCCTGCCTTAGTTGAGGTCTCATTGACAGTCTTCCACTCCTGCCAGCCTTCCACCATACACACTCTACATACTGACATCACCTGTCACTGTCGGTAGCATCAGAGACAGCTGGCAGAATCCTGCATTCTGTCTCTTTCCTGGCTACAGTTTACACATAATCCTATTCTGAAATATACAATAAAACATCTGGAATATGTCCCTTGTTTTCTTCACAATTCTGTTTCAGGATTCCCTCAGACATGGAGGCCCTTGGGAGGCCAGTACATCTTCTGTCCTGCTTCTCCCTTCTGTCTTCCAGGGCCAGAAAGAGCTCCTGACACCTAGTACTCACCAAATACTGCATGAATAAATGAATGAAGAGTGACTTTCATTGGAATTCTCCCCACATGATAAACGAAAGGCTGAGAAACTTTTTAGAATGGAAATTAATTGTCTCCTCTAGTCATTATTTCAGTCCAGAGCTTCTAATCAAATCTTCACTCACCCAGAGTTAACAAATGAAATGCAGACACACAGCTAGAGAGCCATGAGGAGCTCCCTAAGACCCTGAAATCATTGCCCTCAATTTTTTACAACCAGAAGTCCAGGGGAACCCTATGTTCTGTTTTCACCAGATTTTTTGTCTCTGTTTTATATTTGCTCATATTCTATTTTAGTATAGCTATTTGATGGATGTATAATTCACATATAGTATAATTTGCCTAGTGGAAAGGTGTGCTAATGCACCCACAGAGTTTTTAACTTTGTTTTGAATGATGTCACAACTCCAAAAGACATCACATACCCATTGACAGCCACTCCTGTTTCCCTCCATCCTTCCATCCCTCTATCCTCAGATTCCCATCTTATGTGGACTTCCGTTTTCATTTCTCTTGAGGAGAAGTTCTGGGTTTCACGGTGACTGTTTCACCCTTCAGGAATTTCCATGTCATTTTCCCAGAGCAGCAGCACCAGTTAACATCTCCACTTGCACTATGTGAGGACTCTTAGCTTCTTCACACCCTTTCTACATATATCATTGTCTATAGTTTCTACAACGCCATGGTCTTTGCTCTTAAACATTTCAGAGAGAGAGAGAGGAGGGGGGGTTTCATTGAAAATGGCTTCAGTCAGATTTAGTCCACCCCTACCTCCCATATATAGCCACATGTTGGGGTTTGTTCTAGAATTGAATCCCTGGCACCTGACAATGAGTTCACTCTTGTTGCCAAGGACTAAGCAGTGTCTTACAATCCAGACTAATTATACAAAGGACTCCTAAATGTTCTGGAGCTGCTCTATCCAGTATGGAGACCACACACCACCATGCTGCACTTGCCCTTCTTCCGTTGTAATAGTCACATTCCAAATGTACAGAGTTTCGTGTGTGTGTGTGTGTGTGTGTGTGTGTGTGTGTGTGTAATGTCTTCCATATTGAACCATGAAGGCATAACACATGTTCAGATATTAGAATGTTCTGCTAGGACAGCACCATGTACTATGTACCACTAGCCTGTGAGAATGACTTTGTCTCTGGAGCCTTCCACTTAAGTTACCTGGCCCACACACCATTCCTCGCTATGGATGATTTTGCCAGTCACCCAATGGAGTTCAGTGTTCTTGAGAATGACAGACAAAAGGGAGATGGGTGAGTGTTATGTGGAAACATGGACAGTCAGACCCTGATGCTTTCTCACTGGTGTGGCGTTTAAGTATTCTCTTCATTGCTCAAGTATAACTTCCGAAGCCTCAATGTCTGGGATGAAGATTATTAAATATTCCTAGCAATTTTTTTCTGAAGGTTGTTCTATGAAGGGCTCCAGCATTTGCACATTTCTTTAAAAAAAAATCTGCTGTATAAAGTGCTATTAATAATTATCAGTCAATTAACATTTTCCACTTGCAGCATGTTAGAAATGTTAACTGAGCCATTTATGGGAGAAAAGTGTGCCCTTGCAGCTGCAATGCGTGTCACATACAAAAATGGAGGCAGCCTTGGATTCCAGGGCTGGAAGTCAGGCTGCATACCAAATGCGGGATTTTACACACCATTGATTATTATTATTCAAAGTCCATTCATTTGCACCTTGAAATGAAAGCAAGAGCTCTAAGTATCTGTGTGTAAGGTATCAGTGGTCATTAGACCTGTCTCTAGAATTCAGTTTCATCGTTTGTCACAAACTGGAGGACGATCCAAGGACCAAAGTTACTGATGACCATTTTAATCCAGTATCACAAAAGTTTGCAGTTACCAATCAAAATTTAAGACAAAACAAAAACTGTATAAAGAAACTTTTAAAGTTAAACTCTTCTTCCTCTAAGCTAATGCAGTTGCATGAGTTATTGCTAGATCTGGCTTTAAAGTGGCAGCCAGTGGCTTCTTCATCAGGATAGACTGAAGCCAAAACAAGTGAGCACCAAGTGTTTACTACAAGACACCAGGGAACTCCTCCCTTTGGATAAGAGCTTCAGGGACCACAGGAGGCAAAGCTTCAATGTTTCCTGCCTGAAGAGAACAGGAAGTAACCCAGGAGGTGGCTGGCTATGATGGCCCAGTCCCCACTGCTCGCTTGAGAGATATAGGCAGACTGCCTGTCTCTCTCAGAGGAGGTAGACACCAGTGGAAATTGATGTCAGGCTCCTTCCTTCCTTCCTCATGAAGGGAGCCTTTTAACCTCCTTGAGTGAGGATGGGGATCCCAGCGCTGCAGCAGAATGCCAGAAAACATCCATGACACTGGTCACAAAGCAGAGTCAGAGGCTACAGAGGCTACAAAGCAAAGGTAACATAACAGTGTGGGGTGAGGTCACTCCATAAAGCCCCTGGATTCATGTTGTCCACTTCCAAGGAGGCAAGGCTGAAATTCCATCCTCGTCGTTCCGAGAAAGCCACCAACATTGAACAAGTTACCCAAGGTCACCAGGGTAAGACAGGAATCAAGGTAAAACACTTTTAAAATATAGTTAGCACATCAAAAGCACTTTTAAAATATAGTTAGCACCTTCAAAGGATACACAAGATCAAGACCCTATCCGGAGGATTCAAGAGAAAAGCATAAGAAAGCCCACAAACCTTATATCTCCTGCTCTAGCTAGGATAGACTGAGGAGGACATTGGTAAGCTAGATGAGCGGCCTGTCCTTAGTGCAATCCATAGGCCAGGGCTAATCTCCAGCACAATTTTATACACTAAGCTCAAACTTTCTTTTTTTTTTATTGAATATATTCTTCATTTACATTTCAAATGTTATACTCTTTCCTGATCTCCCTCCTTCCCAGAAAACACCCAACCTATCCTCCCTCCCCCTGCCTCCAAGAAGATGCCCCTCCACCCCCACCTACTGCCCCTCGATTTCCCCATGCTGGGGCATTTATCAAATTTTCTTTTTTTTTTATTCAATGTATTCTTTATTTACATATCAAATGATTTCCCCTTTTATGGGTCCCCACTCCCCTCAAGTCCCATAAGCCCTCTTCCCTCCCCATTCCTCCATCTACTCCTTCCCACTTCCCTGTTCTGGTATTCCCCTATACTGTTGCATTGAGTCTTTCTAGAACCAGGGGCCACTCCTCTGTTCTCTTTGGACATCATTTAATATATGGATTATTTCTTGGGTATTCCAAGTTTCTAGGTTAATATCCACTTATCAGTGAGTGCATACCATGACTGACCTTTTGAGACTGGGTTACCTCACTTAGTATGATGTTCTCCAGCTCCTAATGGCTGAATAGTACTCCATTGTGTAAATATACCACAGTTTTTGTATCCATTCCTCCATTGAGGGACACCTGGGTTGTTTCCAGCTTCTGGCTACTACAAATAGGGCTGCTATGAACATAGTGGAGCATGTGTCCTTATTACATGCTGGGGAATCCTCTGGGTATATGCCCAGGAGTGGTATAGCAGGGTCCTCCAGAAGTGCCATGCCCAGTTTTCTGAGGAACCTCCAGACTGATTTCCAAAGTGGTTGCACCATCTTGCAATCCCACCAGCAGTGGAGGAGTGTTCCTCTTTCTCCGCATCCTCACCAACACCTGCTGTCTCCTGAGTTTTTGACCTTAGCCATTCTGACTGGTGTGAGGTGAAATCTCAGGGTTGTTTTGATTTGCATTTCCCTAATGATTAATGATGTTGAACATTTCTTAAGATGTTTCTCAGCCCTCTGAAGTTCTTCATGTGAAAAATCTTCGTTTAGCTCGGTACCCTACTTTTTAATGGGGTTATTTGGTTCTCTAGGTTCTACCTTCTTGAGTTCTCTGTATATATTAGATATTAGCCCTCTGTCAGATTTAGGGTTGGTGGAGATCCTTTTCCAATCTGTTGGTTGACGTTTTGTTCTTTTGACAGTCGCAAGAAAAATCCAGCAGACTTGAGGATTGGTACTGATTAAGAGAATCACTGTATGCTGACCCAAAGGGCCTCTTCCTTCTAAAACAGTGGTTCTCAATCTTCCTGATGTTCCTCATGCTGTGGTGATCCTCAAATACAAAATTATTTTCACTGCTACATTATAACTATAATTTTTCTACTGTTATAAATTATAATGTATCTATTTTTAGGTAGAAGTTTGTCACAGGGGTCACGACTCACAGGTTGAGAACCACTGTTAAGAGGTCTGCCAATGGCTCAGATCTTTGGTTCTACCTACTACATCTGCATATTTGACAGTATCTGACCTTAGCTGGGAAGGGCAGCCACTGAAATACTCTGGTTTGATGCTGACTACCAGACTCAGCTATGTCTCCTCCCGACCTGTCTAACAAAGTGCTGTGAAACGACATGTCCAGAGAGGACAACGGGTTCATTCCTTGTGGCTTTGTGTACTCACTGGATGCCACTTTAGTTTTTGGTTTGGCTGAATCCATGTGATCCAGAATGGTCTTCCTGGAGTGTCTAAAGCCCAAGCAGGTGCAATGGGTTTCTCTCCAGGGGCTCTTGCCCAGCAGGCAATGAGCTCAAGCTCAATCCCAGGGAGACACAAAACTTCCTGGAAACTAGAAGTGAGGTGCCCCCCTCTCAGCTTCTCCCTTATTGCTCACTGGCCAGCATCCCTTTGACTAAAGCAAGCTATACCACCCAGCCCAGGGTCATTGGATGAACACTCAACACTGAAACCAAAGGGTTCAACACACTGGACAACATCTCTACAGTTCCAAATATTGCTAAAGATCTGAGGTCCTAGGTACCACAAACCAGAGAGCACAGCTTAAATGGGATAGCAATTCAGAACACTGGCACATGGTGCCTTGATCCAAGTTATAACTCAATAAGATTTTATACCATGATACCTTTGAAGCAAGGTTACAAAATATACAATTTAAGATTCTGTTTAATTGCCACGTATTTCCTAATCGAATCCCCGTATTTTATTCCCTTAAGTTTTCTTGCAGGTGTTCGGCAAATGTCTCTTCAGATCCTCTGATATAGAAAGCATGGCAGAGAACAAGAGTCTAGTCAGAACTGTGATCTCTACACCACTGGGAAAGAAAAAAAAATCTGTGCCCAGATTGATGTAATAATTGCCATTAAACAGGAACAAAGGCATTATGGGAATAGAGGGACAAAGAAAAACCTAAACAGCTCAAGATTGGGCTCTGCCGATGTCCCATGGTGCCTCACTGCTTAGCTCGTAGGATCCCCAAGAAATTTCCACTAGGGTCTAATTGGCCATGTACCAGGGCCTTCCCATCAGCCCACTATTCTTATTGGTATGCAAGACTTTCACATCCATGGCAGGAAACTTCTAATTGGTTGGTCCTATTGATCAGAAGAACATTCCCTAAGATTGTCTGGATACTGGGTTGACCTTCCGCCAGCAATATGCTATGCATTTTTCACTGCTGAGGGGAAGGCTGAAGATCTGCAGTATCTGCTGCTCCTGCCTGAGCAGGCAGATTTTTCCAGTTTTAAGTGTTTTTCTCTGTTCTAGGGATGGCAAACCCAAGCACCCAAATCTACTGGCCAGCCCTGCAGCCAAACCAATGCCATTTGAACCCAATAGCCTAGTACTGCCAACCATGGTCCATTTCTGCAGTGGCCTCTTTTCATGAAGCAGCAGCTAAGCATGTTCTCTCACCATCCCGGAGGCATGGTTTTGGAGGTTCACCTGAAGAGTTTGATGACCATGTGGGCAAGAGGTAGAGAAGTACTACTTCCATCGGTCATTCAAGTACCTACCCCTCATTCCGTACCCCTAATCTTCTAGAAAGCCTGGCATCCAATGAGCATCTTTTCCTATGGGAGATACCTGTGATTTAAGTTTCAGGATGATTTGTACCATCCATATGGGGAAAGAGAATCTTATAACAGGAGTGCCTGGCAGATTCAGGAACATTCTCAGTGGGGGAAATAGTGACCTTTTGTCCAGCTTTACTCTGGAGGTCAGATGCAGGGCTAAGCATGCCTCATTTTTCTGATCTTAACAATTCATCTCCTTAATTAATAGCTATTCAGGATTAAAGCTGAGCTCAAGGTGATTCAGGCCACTTCAGGAGCCAAACCTTTTGATCCTCGCTCTTTGCCTGTCTCCTGCTAACTGAATTTCAGGCAGAAAGACAAATAATAGCAGGTCTTTCTTCCTGGATCCTGTGACCCTCAGGGCCCCAGTGGACACAGGACCTGGAAACTGATGTATGACCTCTCTTCTACTCCACATACCTCTCCTTTCTATCCAGACCTATTTAATCTGACTTGAAAGTGATGTTAATAAAAGACTAACCCTCCTGATTTGCACCTGTACTAAATGACTCTCAGAAACCAAATTCTTCAATTACTTCCCTAAGAAACATCTCCCTCTCTCTTATAACCCAAAGAAACAGAAAATAAAAGACACTGCGCCTAATTAGATGCGGCAAGCTCCTGTGTGAATACTGGGCTCATTTTCTTCCTGCTTTCTCTTCAGTTTCCCCCAAATAATTAGTAACCAACTAATGAAATCTATTCTCTGATTTAATATCCAGGACTACAATGTAAGACCAGTGATTGTCTTACAACCCTTTCCCCCAAGGTACCAGTAAGAAGAAGGTGGTTCTATTTACAAACTGGCAAAACTGAGCATCTCACAGTAAGACATTTCCATGGGCCTAAATCACCTGTGAGGAGATGCTATGGATTCCTGCTTGAAATTACTGACTCAGACCCCTAAATGAACCATGTTGAGGTTAGACCACTCCAACCCAGAGCCAGTTTCACAGCAGCTGTCTATATTCAATCGATTCAGTCTTTAGGTATACAGGGGATGTGGAGGAGAGGGAAGAAGGGAAAGAGAAACTCCTCAAATAAATGTAGGCAAAGCATTCCCTAACTCTGTGCCTCATTTGCTAGGATGACTTCCATGGTCCTTACTAGAACAAGACATTTTGATATCAGAACCTATGTTCTTCTTTTTTCTGGTCACCTCCCTCAGATAAGACTTAGCAGATTGATTTACTTCTCTGTCACACAAATCATCTCTATTGCAAAAGCCATCTGCTGTGGGCTTTGCCATTTTGAACACAGATGTGTGTGTGTGTGTGTGTGTGTGTGTGTGTGTGTGAGAGAGAGAGAGAGAGAGAGAGAGAGAGAGAGTTGAGAGTTGAGATCATCACTCACAGAATCCACGAGCAATAAATGTTAACATATGCCAATTTTTATTCACAGCTGGCTGTGGGCCATAGCTTGATGCTTAATATTTATTGAGTGCCCATAATGGATGAGGGCCCTCTGACCCTCTTGTAGAACAGCGTTCCATAAGGACAGAGAGTGCTTTCCCAAGGGACTAAGCCTCCCTCGCTGTGGTGCTTGGAAGGGAATCTTACAGCTAGATGTAATCCTATTACCATATTTCATCAATTTGAAGGTGCCTTTCAATCTCACAATGTTAGATTGATGTATTTATTATTATTATTATTATTATTATTATTATTATTATTTAGACCCAAGAATGAAAGACACTATCATTAATTGTGAAGGGCTATGCACCATGGGATATGTCCCAATTGCAGAGGTGTGACAAAATGCAGATCAATGAAATAGGCAATTTCTTTCTGGCTTTGCCCCTGACATTGATGTGGAAACTCTGAATTATTGACACTGGCCACTGACTCTTCTCACTTGAAGAGTTTGGGACAGAGACGCCCCAGCCACCTCCAGAAACCATTGTTATGTTAGAATTAGAATTGCTTCTGTTCCCAAGAAATTCTTCCTCCCACCCAGCCATATTGTGGAGTACTTTTATTTTCACTTGCCTGATCCTCTGTGTTCTTGAATGTGAGCTGACTAAGCCTCTCCCTCCCTATTTAAAATAAAATCTTGATTTACTGAGTGCTACCCATCGTGTTTACTCCCATATGTCAAAGAACCCTGACTCCTTGTTATTGTTACAGGACTTACACATCCAAAGAGGGAGTGGGTCTCAAGTGTATATCCTGGCAGTTTTTACAAAGGGAACACATCTGGGGAGTCACTACACTGATGAATAGGAAGTGACTGAGCCACCTTCTTGCCTGTCTGCTTTAGGCTCACTGCCAAGCTAAACAACCCCATTTCCCTCAGAAGCCCAGCCTCACTTGGAGACAGTCATGAGGGAAGGTGCATTCTGCAGCCCTCCAGAGTGTGCAGCAGTCCCCAGTTCCTAACCAGCCATATGTGTTCCCCTCCTGGACTTTCCCATTCATGCCTATTCTGAGTCCTGCTGTTGTTACAGGATTTTCCCTGTCCAATCACATTAGGGCAACAAGAGGTCTGTGATTAGACAGGAAAAAGGGAGGCGGAGCAAAGAGGCAGGGAGACTGGGAGTGTCTTTGGAGAGAAGGGAGGAGAACCGAGGCTGGCATGATGATATCACAAGGTTAGATTAATTGGGATAAAGCTTTTGTCATTATCAATTGGCTCTGAAATTATTGTATTGACATCTTATAAACTGTGAGTTTATTGATACATAAATCTGATTAGTCAACTACAAACTTTAAGAGTTTTAATTCTATCAGGTTACTGGGTATTGTGATTTTTTAGCCAAGATGTAGGGGGCTAGCTGGGGAGAATTGTCAGTGGTGGCAGGAGTGCAGGAGTGCTGCCCAGCCCCACCAGAGAGTTGGCAGGTTCCTTTCCCCCACCCCCACTCCCCCACCACCTACCCCCAAGATAGCATTTCTCTGTGTAGCCCTGGCTGCTCTGGAACTTACTCATCAGACAAGCCTGGCCTTGAACTCAGAAATCTGTCTGCCTTTGCCTCCCAAGTGCTGGGATTAAAGCTGCTGCCACCACCACCAGGCCCAGGCGGAGGGTTCCTTTTAAATCATTCCCACCACATGCTGCTTTAGGCATTGTCACACCTGTCTCAGGACAGTAGTACTGCTCCTGCTGGGATTATGTGGAGGAGTTTGATCACCTGATGACAGAGCCTTACGTGTTCAGTTCAGTACTCCACATGAGCTGACCTGCTCCACACAAGTAGCTACACTTGAATGTGTCTAAATGCTGTGTCTATATGTGTGGTCCGTGCTGTGCCTGCCTGATAATGAATAATCTTGAGGATGCTTTCCTTTGCTTCTTGCTCATGGTTTGTCCACCCTGATGAAGGACCTGCTCGAGTCTTTAGCCTTTATAAAAAGTCCCCTGTAACAGGGTATGGTAGCTTACTTCACTAATCCCAGGACTAAGAGAGGAGTTCAAGGCCAGCCTCAGGTGTTTAGTGTGCTCCAGGCCAGACTTAGCTACGGTGTGAGAACTTGTCTCAAATAAATAAATAAATAAATAAATAAAACCAAACAAAACAAAACCAAAAACAAAACCTTCCAATAAACAAATAAATAAAAACTGCATTCTTTTTCATGCTGATTTAGAAACTCCTTATATATTATGTACATTGTCTATAATTCATTTGTATTGTCTATGCATATATTTTACGTATTCAATTATATATAACTATATTTGATATATTATTCAAGTATATATCATAAATATATATGAAATATATAATGAAATAAAATAGATAAATGAAATATAATAGCTAGTAAAATAAATTGTCCAATTCTTACTGTTTTAAAAACTTTCTATTACATTTATTTATTTTATGTAGGAAGGGGTACATGCTACAGCTCACATATGGAAAGAAATTAGCAACTGGATTCTCTTCTTCTACCACATGGGCTCTGGGCACCAAACTCAGGTTCTCAAGCCCAGTGGCAAGCGCCTTTAACCCAAAGCTGCACCATTTCCCTGGTCTGATTTCCTTTTCTTACATAGTATATTTGATGAGCAAGAACCTTTAATTTAATTTCATCTTAAAGTTATTCAACTCTATAACTTTTCTATTTATGCTTGTTTTACATTTTCTCCACTCCATAATTATAAAAGATATTCATCATATCTTCCAAAGTCTAACTTTTTGGAGTATTTATTCTTTTTTGACAATTTCACTCATGTATATATCATGATCATATCCACTCTATATCTCCTTCCCACTCTCCCCCGAGCCCCCACCCCATGATACCTCCTACTACTTTAATATCCTCTTCTCTCTCTCTCTCTTTTTTTTTTATAACTCACTGAGTACAATTAATTAGTGCTGTCTGATGAACCTGAGGGAGGCCAGTCACCTGAGTGCGGGCAAACTTTGCTCTCAAGCAAAATGAGCCTCCCTCCCCAGCAGCTATCAACTGCCAGTAGTTCTTTAGCTAAGACAAGCAAAACATGCACAATGGAATCCTGGATAAATATCCAAGATTTCAAGACTATCTTCCCCACTGTGGGTCCTTTTGATGCTTTGAATCACCACACCTGGGCTTGCTCTTCTGTTATTGCATGAGCTCCACACTGTCTAGATTGCTTTAACTCAGCTGTGTGAAACTCTGTGTTAAGTGTCACTCATGAGAGTTCCTACCACACCATCCTAGTCAACAGAACACGGGCCACTTAAAAAACAGGGAAATTCATCTTAATTCAACAAGTTTATTTATATATTGTGACTGTTATTTCTTTGGCATGTTTCCTTCTCCCTTAAGAGTCTAAACTTCTATTTTCCCTCTCAGAAGCCAGAAGGAGAAGGAAGAGGAGGAAGTGGAGGGGAATGAGATGGAGGGGGAAGAGAAGGGGGAGGAAGATGGAGGAAAAAGGAAGAGGTGACAATGCCAAGGATTATTCTTGTTGCAGAGTAGAAGAGAAGAAAGGAAAGTTAGTGGATCCAAGATCATTTAGAGGAAGAAGCTGGAACAAAAAAAAGCTAAAAATTAATCTCTTTATTTATTTTATTCCAGTTTTCTTGGTTTTAAGACGTATAGATGTTGTGGGGTTTTTTTGTTTTTTTTTTTAATGCTGTATAATGAGGTGGGAGGGAACACTTCAGCCAGCCAGGCCAAGGTGTTGGTCCCCTCTCCCCCACCCCCAACCCCCAGCAGGAATTAGCCATAGGAAAGGTCTAATATAAAGAAGGTTTATTGGTGGGAAGGGAGGGAGACCTAGAAAGGGGGTAGAAGCAGAGAAAGGAGGAGGAAGGTGAAAGACAGAAAGAGAGGAGAGAGGAAAAGAGCAAGAGGTGGACCAGATCTTGTAAGGAAGAGACAATGGAAGAGAGAGGGGAAGGGAGAGGGAGAGGGAGAGGGAGAGAAAGAGGGAGAGGGAGAGGGAGAGGGAGAGGGAGAGGGAGAGGGAGAGGGAGAGGGAGAGGGAGAGAGGAGGGGGAGAGGGAGAGGGCGAGAGAGAGAGAGAGAGAGAGAGAGAGAGAGAGAGAGAGAGAGAGAGGAGAGAGGAGAGGGAGAGGAGAGGGAGACAGGAGAGGGAGACAGGAGAGGGAGAGAGAAAGAGAGAGAGGGGGGAGAGAGAGAGAGAGAGGGAGGGAGGGAGAGAGAGAGAGAGAGAGAGAGAGAGAGAGAGAGAGAGAGGGAGGGAGGGAGGGAGAGAGGTAGAAAGGGAGAGACACAGAGAGACCTTCTTATATGCTTGGCTCCTGGCCCTTACCTGGCAAGCAGTGATGCAAGCAAGCTGTTGCTAGGTTAAGCCTAGAGGCTAACAGAAGTGAAGCCCCACTGCTTGACCAAAGGCCACACTGGCCACCAGCACTCCAGATGGGCCAGCTGCCTGTAAACCACCCTACTTTCCCAGTGACTGCCCACCCTACCCCCAACCACCTCTTCCCTCCTCATCACCATATCCTGGACCTCAACTCCAACAGAAGCCCCCTGCCCAACCAGAAACTACTCAGACCACCAGAACTCCAGGTAGGCTGCCCACCAGCAAACCAGCCTTACTCTCAGTGCCCATCCACCACCAGCAATCCTACTACAGCAAGCTCTGAATATTGTGAGGAGAAAAAGACCTTAAGACCAACTTCTTGAAGATGATGGAGACCCTTGAAAAAGAAATTAATAAATCCCTTAAAGAAAGACAAGAAATAATAAACAGTTGAAGGAAACAAATTAAACTGTTTAAGTCCTGAAAACAGGAATAGAAGAAATAAAGAAAACAAATTGAGGGAACTCTGGAAGTGAAAAATCTAGGGATGTGAACAGGAACTACAGAGGCAAGCTTCACTGACAGAACAGAATATACAATAGAAGAAATAAGACAGAAGAAATAGATATACTGGTCAAAGAAAATGACAAATCTAATTTTTTTTTGACACAATAAAAGCGGTATGAAAAAAATCATACCACTAAGTGTCTACATTAAAAACGTAGAAAGATCCATGCTAGCTACTTAACAGCATACCTGAAAGCCCTAGAACAACAAAAACAAACAAACAAACAAAACAACAACAACAACAAAAAAAAACAAGTACACCCAAGAGAAGTAGATGGCAGGAAATAATCAAACTCAGGGCTGAAATTAATAAAGTAGAAACAAAAAGAACAATGCACAGATTCAATGAAACAGTCTGTTTTTTGAGAAAATCAACAAGATAGACAAGATCCTTATGCAAATTAAGAGGCAGAGGTACTTCCAAAATTGGAAAATCTAAAATAAATGGAAAATTTTCTCAACAGGTACCACTTATCAAAGTTAAATCAAGATCAGATAACCAGAGTAAATATAACCACTAAGGAAATAGAAGCAGTCATTAAAAGTCTCTCAACTAAAAATTTCTTAGGGCCACATAGTTTTTTTTTTTAATTATATATTTTTATTTTCTATATTCTTTGTTTACATTCCAAATGATTTCCCCTTTCCCAGTTTCCCCCTTCCCATATGTCCCATGAACCTTCTTCTCTCCACCCATTCTCCAATCACCTCTCTCCTTTTTCTCTGTCCTGATACTCCCCTCCAATGCTAGTTCAAGCCTTTCCAGAATCAGGACTCTCGCCTTACTTCTTCATGGGAGTCATTTGTTATGCTAATTGTGCCTTGGGTATTCAGAGCTTCTGGGTTAATTAATATCTACTTATCAGAGATTGCATTCCATATGTATTCTTTTGTGATTGGGTTGCCTCACTTAGGATGATATTTTCCAGATCCAACCATTTGTCTAAAAATTTTGTGAATTCATTGTTTTTAATTGCTGAGTAGTATTCCATTGTGTAAATATACTACATTTTCTGTATCCATTCCTCCATTGAGGGACATCTGGGTTCTTTCCAGCTTCTGGCTATTATAAATAAGGCTGCTATAAACATAATGGAACATGTGTCTTTATTGCATGCCGGGGAATCCTTTGGGTATATGCCCAGGAGAGGTATAGCAGGGTCCTCCAGAAGTGTCATGTCCAGTTTTCTGAGGAACTGCCAGACTGATTTCCAAAGTGGTTGTACCATCTTACAACCCCACCAGCAGTGGAGGAATGTTCCTTTCTCCACATCCTCACCAACACCTGCTGTCTCCTGAGTTTTTAACCTTAGCCGTTCTGATTGGTGTGAGGTGAAATCTCAGGGTTGTTTTGATTTAGGGCCACATAGTTTTTATGCAGAATTTTACCAGACTTTTGAAGATGAGCTAACCCCAATATGCCTTAAATTATTTTACAAAATAGAAACGAAGGAAAATTACAAATTCATTTTAGGTCACAGTTACTATAATACGCAACACAGAAATATTCAGCAAAGAAAAAGAATTACAGACCAATTCACCTTATGAACATTGATGCAATAAGACTCAAGAGAACACTGGCAAACCAAATCCAAAAATATATCAAAATGATCATCCACCATGATCAAGTAGACTTCATCCCTTCATCAAGATGGAGGGATGGTTCAACATACGTAAACCTGTCAATGAAATCCACCATATAAGCAAACAGAAAGAAAAAATAAAACACACAGTCATCTCACTAGATGTTGGAAAAGCCTTTGACAAAACTCAGCACTCCTTCATGATAAAAGTCTTAGAGAGATTAGAGCTACAAGGGACATATCTAAACACAATAAAGGCAATTTACAACAAGCTTATAGCCAACACCAAATTAAATGAAGAAAAATTCAAAGCAATTCCACTAAAATCAGGAACAAGATAAGGCCGTCCACTCTCTCTATGTGTATTGAGCAATAAGACAACTGAAGAAAATAAAGGGAATACAAATTGGAAAAGAAGTCAAAGTATCATTTTTTTTTTGTAGATGATCTGATAGGATATATAAGCAACCCCAAAACTTCTACCAAGGAAGTCCTATAGCTGATAACATCTTCAGCAATGTAGCTGGCTACAAGATTAACTAAAAAAAAAAAATCTGTAGCCTCCTATATACAAATGACAAAAACAAATGACAAATCACTGAGAAAGAAATCTGGGAAACTAGCCACAAAAATAGAAAATACCTTACAGTAACCCTAACCAAGCAAATGAAAGACTTCTATGATAAAAAAAAAAAAAAATTCAAGTCTTTGTAGAAAGAAAGTAAAGAAGACATCAGAAGATGGAAAGATCTCCTATGGTCATGGATCATAGAATTAAAATAATAGAAATGGACCTGCTACCAATAGCATTCTACAGACTCATTACACTCCCTATCAAATGTCAACACATTCTTTACAGTCCTTGAAAGAAAAATATTCAACTTCATATGGAAAAACAAAAAATACAGGATAGCTAAAACAATCCTGAACTTCCAAAATCCCTGATTTCAAGCTGTACTACAGAACTATAGTAATAAAAACCTCATGATAGTGGCATCAAAACAGACAAGTTAATCATGTGAATTGAATTGAAGACCCAGATACAAATCTACATGTCTATGGACACCCAATTTTGGATAGCGTCCAGAAATAATCAATGAAAAAAAAAGAGCATCATCAATAAATGGTGCTGGTGTAACTGGATATCCGCATGTAGAAGAATTTATCACCTTGCACAAAACTCAAGTCCAGTTGGATCAAGGACTTACTTCAACATAAAATCAATACACTGAACCTGATAGAAGAGAAAGTAGGGAATAGCCTTGAATGAGTTGGCACAGAGGAGAACTTCCTGAACAGAACACCAGTAGTGCAGGCACAAAGATCGACAATTAATAAATGGGATCTCATGAAACTGAAAAACTTCTGTAAGAGAATGGACACTGTCAATAGAACAAAACAGCAGCCTACAGGATGGGAAAAGATTGTCACCAGTTCCTCATCTGACAAAGGGCTGATATCAAAAATATATAAAGAACAAGAAACTAGGCATCAATAAACCAAATAATCCAATTTAAAAATGGGATACAGTTCTAAACAGAGAATTTACAACAGAGGAATCTCAAATGGACAAGAAACATTTTAAAGAAATGTTAACGTCCTGAGCCATTAGGGAAATGCAAATCAAAATGACTCTGAGAGTCCATCTTACAAGAGACAACTCATGCTGGTGAGGATATGGAGCAAGGGGAACATTGCTCCATTGCCTGTGGGAATGAAACCTTGTGCAACCACTATGGAAATCAATATGCTGGTTCCTCAGACAACTAGGAATCAATCTACCTCAAGACCCAGCTATATCACTCCTGGGCACATACCCAAAGGACATACCATCTTACCACAAGGACACTTGCTTAGCTATGTTCATAGTGACTTTATTCATAATATCCCCAGAAACTGGAAATAACCTAGATGTCCCTCAACTGAAGAATGAAGAACTGAAGAAAATATGGTGCATTTGCACAATGGAGTTATTACTCTGCTGTTAGAAAAAAAATGACAACATGAAACTTAGAGGGAAATGAATAGAACTGATGCCTGAGTAAGGCATCACAGACCCTCTTATAAGTGAGTACATATTATATTCATCTTTCTGGGTCTGGGGAACCCTACAGAAAATGGTGAACAAAATTGTAGGAACCAAAGGGATCAAGGACACCAGGAGAACTCACCCCACAGAATCAACTAATCTGTGTTTATCGGGGTTCATAGAAGCTGAAGAGATAGTCACAGAGCCGGCGTGGGTCTGCACTAGGTCCTCTGCATATATGCTGGGGTTGTTTAGCTTGGGGTGTTTGTGTGACTCCCGACAGTGTCTCTGACTCTTTTGCCTGCTCTTGGGACCCCTTTTTCTCATCCTAGGTTGCCTCATCCAGCTTAGTTATGAGGGTTTGTGCTTAGTCTTGCTGCATTTTGTTATGCATATTCAGTTGATAGCACTGGAAGGTCTGCTCTTTTCTAAAGAGAAATGTAGGATGAGTGGATCTGGAGGAAGAGTAGGGTCTGGGAAGAGTGAAGAGAGAAGGGGGTTGCAATATGTGTGTAATGTATGAGAGAAGAGTAAACCAAAAGAAAAGGGAAAAAATAATGAAAGGAGAGACTATCAAAAAAAAACTTACAGAAGCAAAACAAAAAAGAAAGAGAAAAGAAATCCCTCTTCTAAATTTCAGTATATTGAAGATAGATAGGATCTGTCTTCCTAATGAACTTGATGAATGTAAAGTATCTGTATCTCACCCTGGTTTTTATTCCACACACAGTCAGTCATTGCCTTGCAATTTTTCATGGCTTTGTGATTCTTTTGCAACCTCATAATTTCCATTAAAAATGAAATATAGTAGCTGATGGAATAAATTACCAGAATTTATGTAATCTTTTCATTACTCTCATATTTTAGGTCGCTTCAGGCTCTTTGTAGAATAGATTTAACATAGTAACAAATATGTTTTTCCTCCCTCTACTGAGTTTTTTTTTTTTATTTTTTATTTTCTTAGCAGTGGATATGTACCAGTTTAGACAACCAGTAGTAATACTCAGCTCAGGAAGAAAGAGAAAGAGAAGGAGGGAGAGGAAGGAGAAGGGGAAGGGACAGGGAAAGGGGAAGGACAGGGGAGGGGGAGGGGAGGAGAGGTGGGTACGTGCATGTGTAGAGACCAGAAGTTGTCAGGCAGCGGTGTCTATGATGTTTCACCTTCCTTTTTTGAGGCAGGATCACTCGCTGAACCTGAAACCTGCTGACTCAGCGGAATGATCAGCTGCTCCCTAGATCCTCCTTCCTCTGCCATCCCAGCTCTAGGATTCTAGTTATACACCATTATACACAGCTTCTTAGATGGGTACTGGGATTCAAACTCAGGTTTCTGTGCTTACACAGCAAGGACATTGTGGAATAAATCATCTTCCAGCCCCTCTCTTTCAATATATTAATTGGGAATTAATTTACATTTTAATGAGATTAAAGATTTCTCAGTGCATTTTCCAGTTGCATCTCCTCTTCATTTGTGCCCAACAGAATGACTTCTTAATGGTTTTCTTATCGATCGTAAGGCACCTTTTGGACAAAACTCAGAGTTGGTTGTCTTTAATTAGAATTCTGGCACCCTTTGGGTCAAGGACTACACAGATTATATTCCTGTCATTGCTGGTGGCATGTGAGTAGCATCCGGCATGTGCTTAATCAACATTTGCAGAGTGAATGCAGCCTGCCCATTACCCATATTTTCCATATATTGTCTCCATCTGTGCTTGTGCATGGACAACTGATAAACATTGTTTGTTGTGATAATTATGACATATGGTATATTTATTTTCAGTGGCATCTGTTATAAATAAGACTCCCTAATTTATTCATTTTAGCTCAACAATCTTACAGAGTTTTGTTTTTTTTTTTCTAAAGCTGTTCCACTTATTTTTGATATTAGTAAAAATCTCATTAGGTGTGATGGCTCATGCCTGACATAGCACCTGTGGAGTCAGAGGCAGGAGGATTGTCTAAGCTACATAATGAGTTCCAGGCTAGCCTGGGTCAGAGTTTTAAAACAAACAAATACCGCTATGTGATTAATGTACACAAATATGGAAGCTCTAGATAGAATTTCCTTGCCTTAGCTTTGACCCATCTGCATTATTCTAGTTTACTTTCTGTGTCTTTTGCTGTGATAAACACCATGACCAAAAAAGTAAGTTGAGGGAGGAAAGGGTTTATTTTATCTTATACTTTGTTTTTTTTTTCTAATTTATTTTTGTTGAATATCATCTATATTTACATTGCCAATGATAAAACCGTTCCCGATATCCCCCCTCTCCTAAGACCCCCAACCCCTCCCCTTCCTCCTTCCCCCTGCCTCCACCTATATGCCTCTCCACCCAGCACACTCCCTCCTCCCCAACCCCTCGGTTTCCCTTTGTTCAGGCTTCTCTTGAGCCTTTACCTGACCAAGGACCATTCCTCCCACTGAAGCCCAATAAGGCCTTCCTCTGCCACATTTTTGGCTGGAACCATGTATGCCCCTTGGTTGATGGTTCAGTCCCTGGGAGTCTTGGGGTGTCTGGGTGGCCAAAATCATTGTTCTTCCCATGGGGCTGTAAACCCCTTTCAGCTCCTCTAGACCATCCTCCAGCTCCTCCATTGGAAACCCCATGCCCAGTCCAATAGTTAGTTGTTAGCATCTGCCTCTGTATTTGTAAGGCTCTGGCAGGGCCCCTCCAGAGACAACCATGGCACGCTCCTTTTGGTATACACTTCAATATACCAAATATACTTATTGACACAGTCAATAGGACAAAATGGCAACCAACAAATTGGGAAAAGATCTTTACCAATCCTACATCTGATGGAGGGATAATATTCAATGTATACAAAGAACTCAAGGAATTAATCTCCAGAGAGTCAAATAACTCTATTTAAAAATGGGGTACAGAGCTAAACAAGGAATTCTCAACTGAGGAAACGCAAATGGCTCTAAAGCACCTAAAGAAATGTTCAGCATCCTTAGTTATCAGGGAAATGCAAATCAAAACAACAATGAGATTCCACCTTATACTAGTCAGAATGGCTAAGATGAAAAACTTAGGGGACAGCAGTTGTTGGAGAGGATGTGGGGGAAAAAGAATACTTCTCCATTGTTGGTGGGATTACAAGCTGGTAAAACCACTTTGGAAATCAGTTTGGTGATTCCTTAGACGATTAGACATAGTACTATCAGCGGACCCAGCTATACCACTCCTGGGCATATACCCAGAAGATGCTCCTACATGTAATAAGGACACATGCTCCACTATGTTCATAGCTGCCTTATTTATTTATTTTTTTTTTCTATTTCTGTTTCAAGGCTTATTTTTTTTGTTTTTTTTTTGTTTTTTTTTCTTTTTTTTTCTTTTTTTCTTTTTTTTTATTCGATATAATTTATTTACATTTCAAATGATTTCCCCTTTTCTAGCCCCCCCACTCCCCGAAAATCTCGTAAGCCCCCTTCTCTTCCCCTGTCCTCCCATCAACCCCTTCCCACTTCCCCGTTCTGGTTTTGCTGAATACTGTTTCACTGAGTCTTTCCAGAACCGGGGGCCACTCCTCCTTTCTTCTTCTACCTCATTTGATGTGTGGATTATGTTTTGGGTATTCCAGCTTTCTAGGTTAATATCCACTTATTAGTGAGTGCATACCATGATTCACCTTTTGAGTCTGGGTTACCTCACTTAGTATGATATTCTCTAGCTCCATCCATTTGCCTAAGAATTTCATGAATTCATTGCTTCTAATGGCTGAATAGTACTCCATTGTGTAGATATACCACATTTTTTGCATCCACTCTTCTGTTGAGGGATACCTGGGTTCTTTCCAGCATCTGGCAATTATAAATAGGGCTGCTATGAACATAGTAGAACATGTATCCTTATTACATGGTGGGGAGTCTTCTGGGTATATGCCCAGGAGTGGTATAGCAGGATCTTCTGGAAGTGAGGTGCCCAGTTTTCGAAGGAACCGCCAGACTGATTTCCAGAGTGGTTGTACCAATTTGCAACCCCACCAGCAGTGGAGGAGTGTTCCTCTTTCTCCAAACCCTCTCCAACACCTGCTGTCTCCTGAATTTTTAATCTTAGCCATTCTGACTGGTGTAAGATGAAATCTTAGGGTTGTTTTGATTTGCATTTCCCTAATGACTAATGAAGTTGAGCATTTTTTAAGATGCTTCTCCGCCATCCGAAGTTCTTCAGGTGAGAATTCTTTGTTTAACTCTGTACCCCATTTTTTAATAGGGTTGTTTGGTTTTCTGGAGTCTAACTTCTTGAGTTCTTTATATATATTGGATATTAGCCCTCTATCTGATGTAGGATTGGTGAAGATCTTTTCCCAATTTGTTGGTTGTCGATTTGTCCTCTTGATGGTGTCCTTTGCCTTACAGAAACTTTGTAATTTTATGAGGTCCCATTTGTCAATTCTTGCTCTTAGAGCATACGCTATTGGTGTTCTGTTCAGAAACTTTCTCCCTGTACCGATGTCCTCAAGGGTCTTCCCCAGTTTCTTTTCTATTAGCTTCAGAGTGTCTGGCTTTATGTGGAGGTCCTTGATCCATTTGGATTTGAGCTTAGTACAAGGAGACAAGGATGGATCAATTCGCATTCTTCTGCATGCTGACCTCCAGTTGAACCAGCACCATTTGTTGAAAAGGCTATCTTTTTTCCATCGGATGTTTTCAGCCTCTTTGTCGAGGATCAAGTGGCCATAGGTGTGTGGGTTCATTTCTGGATCTTCAATCCTGTTCCATTGATCCTCCTGTCTGTCACTGTACCAATACCATGCAGTTTTTAACACTATTGCTCTGTAGTATTGCTTGAGGTCAGGGATACTGATTCCCCCAGATTTTCTTTTGTTGCTGAGAATAATTTTAGCTATCCTGGGCTTTTTGTTGTTCCAGATGAATTTTATAATTGCTCTTTCTAACTCTGTGAAGAATTGAGTTGGGATTTTGATGGGTATTGCATTGAATCTGTATAGTGCTTTAGGCAGAATGGCCATTTTAACTATATTGATTCTACCGATCCATGAGCATGGGAGGTTTTCCCATTTTTTGAGGTCTTCTTCCATTTCCTTCTTCAGAGTCTTGAAGTTCTTGTCATACAGATCTTTCACATGTTTGGTAAGAGTCACCCCAAGATACTTTATACTGTTTGAGGCTATTGTGAAGGGGGTCATTTCCCTAATTTCTTTCTCAGCCTGCTTATCCTTTGAGTATAGGAAGGCCACTGATTTGCTGGAGTTGATTTTATAACCTGCCACTTTGCTGAAGTTGTTTATCAGCTGTAGGAGCTCTCTAGTGGAGTTCTTTGGGTCACTTAGGTAGACGATCATGTCGTCTGCAAATAATGATAGTTTGACTTCTTCCTTTCCAATGTGTATCCCTTTGACCTCCTTATGTTGTCGAATTGCCCGAGCTAGTACCTCAAGTACAATATTGAAAAGATAAGGAGAAAGGGGGCAGCCTTGTCTGGTCCCTGATTTCAGTAGGATTGCTTCAAGTTTCTCTCCATTTAGTTTGATGCTGGCTACCGGTTTGCTGTATATTGCTTTTACTATGTTTAGGTATGGGCCTTGAATTCCTGTTCTTTCCAAGACTTTAAGCATGAAGGGATGCTGAATTTTGTCAAATGCTTTTTCAGCATCCAATGAAATGACCATGTGTCATTTCATTTTGTTCTTTGAGTTTGTTTATGTAGTGGATTGCATTGGTGGATTTCCGTATATTGAACCAACCCTGCATTCCCGGGATAAAGCCTACTTGATCATGGTGGATGATCGTTTTGATGTGTTCTTGGATTCGGTTGGCAAGAATTTTATTGAGTATTTTTGCATCGATGTTCATAAGGGAAATTGGTCTGAAGTTCTCTTTCTTTGTTGGATCTTTGTGTGGCTTTGGTATCAGCGTAATTGTGGCTTCGTAGAAGGAATTGGGTAGTGTTCCTTCTGTTTCTATTTTGTGGAATAGTTTGAAGAGTATTGGTGTTAACTCTTCTTTGAAGGTCTGGTAGAATTCTGCACTGAAGCCATCTGGTCCTGTGCTTTTTTTGGTTGGAAGACTTTCTATGACTCCTTCTATTTCTTTAGGCATTATGGGACTGTTTAGATGGTCTAGTTGGTCCTGATTTAATTTTGGTATTTGGTATCTGTCAAGGAAATTGTCCATTTCCTCCAGATTCTCCAGTTGTGTTGAGTACAGGCTCTTGTAGTAGGATCTGATGATTTTTTGGATTTCCTCAGTTTCCGTTGTTATATCTCCCTTTTCATTTCTAAGTTTGTTAATTTGGATACTTTCTCTGTGCCCTTTGGTCAGTCTGGCTAAGGGTTTATCTATCTTGTTGATTTTCTCAAAGAACCAGCTCCTGGTTTTGTTGATTTTTGGTATGGTTCTCTTTGTTTCTACTTGATTGATTTCGGCCCTGAGTTTGATGATTTCCTGCCTTCTACTCCTCCTGGGCGAAATAGCTTCTTTTTGTTCTAGGGCTTTCAGGTGTGTCATTAAGCTGGTAATGTATGCTCTCTCCATTTTCTTTTTGGAGGCACTCAGGGCTATGAGTTTTCCTCTTAGCACTGCTTTCATTGTGTCCCATAGATTTGGGTATGTTGTGTTTTCATTTTCATTGTGTTCTAAAAAGTCTTTAATTTCTTTCTTTATTTCTTCCTTGACCAAGGTATCATTGAGTAGAGTATTGTTCAGTTTCCACGTGTATGTGGGCTTTCTGTTGTTTCTGTTGCTATTGAAGACCACTTTTACTCCATAGTGATCTGATAGGAGGCATGGGATTAGTTCTATCTTCTTATATTTGTTGAGGTCTGTCTTGTGACCAATTATATGGTCGATTTTGGAGAAGGTACCATGAGGTGCTGAGAAAAAGGTATATTCTTTTGTTTTAGGATGGAATGTTCTATATATATCTGTTAAATCTAATTGGTCCAAAGCTTCAATTAGTTTCATTGTGTCCCTGTTTAGTTTCTGTTTTCCTGATCGGTCCATTGAGGAAAGTGCAGTGTTGAAGTCACCCACAATTATTGTGTTAGGTGCAATGTGTGCTTTTAGTTTTAATAAAGTTTCTTTTATGAAAGAGGGTGCCCTTGCATTTGGGGCATAGATGTTCAGGATTGACAGTTCATCTTTTTGTATTTTTCCTTTGACCAGCAAGAAGTGTCCCTCAGGGTCTCTTTTGATGACTTTGGGTTGAAAGTCAATTTTATCTGATATTAAAATGGCTACTCCAGCTTGTTTCCTGAGACCATTTGCTTGTAAAATTGTCTTCCAGCCTTTTACTCTAAGGTAGTGTTTGTCTTTGACCCTGAGGTGTGTTTCCTGTAAGCAGCAAAATGTAGGGTCCTGTTTACGTATCCATTCAGTTAGTCTGTGTCTTTTTATTGGGGCATTGAGTCCATTGATGTTAAGAGATATTAAGGAATAGTGATTGTTACTTCCTATCATTTTTGACGTTATTTTTTAAATTTGATTGCTTAACTTCTTTTGGGTTTGAGGAAAGGTTACTATCTTGCTTTTTCCAGGGTGAAGTTTCCCTCCTTGTATTGGTGTTGTCCTCCTATTATCCTTTTTAGGGCCGGGTTTGTGGATAGATATTGGGTAAACTTGGTTTTGTCATGAAATATCTTAGTTTCTCCATCTATGGTGATTGAGAGTTTTGCTGGATATAGTAGTTTTGGTTGGCATTTGTGTTCTCTTAGAGTCTGCATGAGATCTGCCCAGGACCTTCTAGCCTTCATAGTCTCCGGTGAAAAGTCTGCTGTGATTCTGATAGGTCTTCCTTTATATGTTACTTGGCCTTTTCCTCTTACTGCCTTTAGTATTCTTTCTTTGTTTAGAACATTTGGTGTTTTGATTATTATGTGACGGGAAGTATTTCTGTTCTGGTCCAGTCTGTTTGGAGTTCTGTAGGCTTCTTGTATATTCATGGGCATCTCTCTCTTTAGGTTAGGGAAGTTTTCTTCCATAATTTTATTGAAGATATTTGCTGGCCCTTTAAGTTGTAAATCTTCACTCTCATCTATGCCTATAATCCTTAGGTTTGGTCTTCTCATTGTGTCCTGGATTTCCTGGATATTTTGGGTTACAAGCTTTTTGCATTTTGTATTTTCTTTAACTGTTGAGTCCATGGTTTCTATGGAATCTTCAGCATCTGAGATTCTTTCTTCTATCTCTTGTATTCTGTTGTTGATATTTGCATCTCTGTCCCCTGATTTCTTCCCAAGGCTTTCTATCTCCAAAGTTGTCTCCCTTTGAGTTTTCTTAGTTGTTTCTACTTCTGATTTTAGATCCTGGATGGTTTTGCTTAGCTCCTTCACTTGCATGTTTGTGTTTTCCTGTAATTCTTTAAGAGATTTTTGTGTTTCCTCTTTCATGACCTCAGCCTGTTGACCAAAGTTCTCCTGTATTTCTTTAAGAGATTTTTGTGTTTCGTCTTTCATGACCTCAGCCTGTTGACCAAAGTTCTCCTGTATTTCTTTAAGTGTTTTTTGCATTTCCTCCTTGTTGGCTTTTGTATTCTCCTGGATTTCTTTCAAAGATTTTTGTGTTTCCCTTGCAAGGGCTTCTAACTTTTGATCCATTTTCTCCTGAATTTCTTTAAGTATGTCCTTCATGTGTTCCTGTACCAGCATCATGACCAGTGATTTTAAATCCAAATCTTGTTTTACTGGTGTGATGGGGTATCCAGGACATGTTGGTAGAGGAGAATTGGGTTCAGATGTTGCCATATTGCCTTGATTTCTGTTAGTGACGTTCCTGCGTTTGCCTTTTGCCATCTAGTTCTCACTGGTGTTAGTTTGTCTTGTCAGTGCTGGACTCACCAGTGCAAGCTGCCCCTTCCCAGTTGGCCTCTGGTGCACAGCTTACCTCCTGCACTGCTTGTAGACAGGGTGCTGCTGCCCAGGCTGTTCAGATCCCAAAGCAGGCACCCGAAGGCTCCCGCTGGGGCCCGCTGGATTCACTGGAGCACACTGACTTCTCCCAGCTGGCCGCCCGGAAACCCAGCTAGCCACTTGCAGGACTTGGAGATGTTGTGCTGCCGCCCAGGCTGATCTGGCCAGCTGAACTCCCAACCGGGTTGGTGTACACAAGGCTAGCCTAGCTGCTCAGGCCCTGAGTCTAGGCAAAAGCCTGGCAGGCCAATGTCGGCGCGAAGTTCCCCTCAGCTGTGGGTGTTAATTGGGTGTGTCAGGTGGCTAGGATGGTGGCGTGCGCGAGTTCCCTGAGAGTGCTGGGAGAGTCTGCTGGGCTAACAACCTCCTGGCTGGGTCAGCACACAGATGGCCCAACGAGCAGCCCAGGGCCTGGGGGCAGTCCAGGGCCTGACTGTCTGAGACCCCTGCTATGTCCGCCTCGGGCTATGCCTGTTAGCTGGTTTGGTTTTGCCTGCTAGGTCTCTCTGGCTTCCCGTAGGCAAAATGGCGGTGGTGCGCAAACTGGCCCGGATAAACAACCTCCTGGCCGGGTCGGCACACAGATGGCCCACCGAGCAGCCCAGGGCCTGGGGGCAGTCCAGGGCCTGACCGTCTGAGACCCCTGCTTTGTCCGCCTTGGGCTATGCCTGTTAGCTGGTTTGGTTTTGTCTGCTAGTCTCTCTGGCTTCCCGTAGGCAAAATGGCGGCGGTGCGCGCCGGCCCGAGCTGCCTTATTTATGATAGCCAGAAGATGGAAAGAACCCAGATGTCCCTCAACAGAGGAATGGATACAGAAACTATGGTATATATACACAATGGAGTACTATTCAGCTATTAAAAACAATGAATTCAGCTGGGTGGTGGTAACGCACACTTTTAATCCTAGCACTTGGGAGGCAGAGGCAGGCGGGTTTCTGAGTTCGAGGCCAGCCTAGTCTACAGAGTGAGTTCCAGGACAGCCAGGGCTACATAGAGAAACCCTATCTCGAAAAATGGAAGAAAAAAAAAACCCAATAAATTCATGAAAATCTTAGGCAAATAGATGGAACTAGAAAGTGTCATCCTGAACGAGGCAACCCAATCACAAAAGAACACACATGGTATGCACTCACTAATAAGCAGATGTTAGCCCAAAAGCTCAAAATAAATAAGTTACAATTCACCAAGCTCAAGAAGAAGGAGGACTTAAGTGAGTGTGCTTCGTTTCCTCCAAGAAAGGGAACAAAATAGTCACAGGAGCAATAAGGGAGACAATGTGTGGAGCAGAGACTGAAGTAAAGGCCACCAGAGACTGCCCTACCTGGGGATTCATCCTATAAACAGTCAACAAACCCTGACACTACTATGGACGACAAGAAGTGTATACTTTGTATTTCATTATCGAGGGAAACCAAGTCAGGAAGTCAAGGCAGATTCTTAAAGCAGTAACCATGGAGGAACATCGCCTATTGGCTTGCTCCCAGACTCATATTCAGCCAGACACCTTTGTTATGCAATCCAGGCCTACCTGCTCAGGAATGATACCACCCACAGTGGGCTGAGCCCTCCTACATAAATTAGCAAGAAAATGCTTCCACAGACATGGCCACAGGTCAGTCTGATAGAGGCAATTCCTCTGTTGAGATTCCCTGTTCCAAGATGTGTCAAGTTGACAACACATATACATTCACACATCGGGGTGGGGAAGGAGGCTATTGAGTTTTGCTTTCTCTCCTTTCTTCATTACTGAAGAAATGGTATTCTCTACACTTTCTACCATGCTGCTCCATCCCATTACTATCTCATCCCCAGGTTAGCTCTCATCCTCCTAGCCTATCCTTCCCAAAGGTTGGCTGGAGTTCTCCTCCCTCATCTCCACCTAGATCCTGCCTCCATCATTTGTATTGAAGGAGGTATTCCTGGCTCTCTCTCCTCCTGGTTCCCATCCCTTCATCTTGAATCTCTTCTAACTCTGCCCTAGACTGAGACATTATGAACCCCAGCTATGTGGATAAATGAAAATTCCTGAAATAAACCCCAGGCTTCTCCACTACGGTAGCTCAGCTGATGCAAACTTATCAAAAAGGAGACCAGCCCCAGTTTTCCACTCTTCAAACCTCTTGCCCAGTGGTTAGTTCCTCTCCCTTAACCCAGGAAGTTTGTTGCCACATGGTGGTAGTTTTCAGCCAGCAGTATGTCCTCTGCAGTGTCATCTGCAGGAGTCAAGGGACCATTGTCTTTCCTAACTGAAGAATGGAAGCACTAGTGGTTCTAGGGGACAGAAATCAACCATGTGACTAACATGTCACTCCTAGGACAGCTACCACCACAAAGCTCTGATCCCCAAACCAGCAATGCTGAGGGCGAGAAAACTTGCTCTCCTCAATCCTTCCCAGGGACTTCGCCCCTCGCTGACCCTGCCCACCCTTCTGCAGTCACTATTTCCTGGAAGCCTGAATAAATAGCAGGGAGAGATTTAATTGGGGTTGGCTACAATGTTTCCATTACAGTCAAAAGCCCCATTTCTGCCAGCACCAACATGTTGTAGTAGTAAAGAAAAAAGGAGGGGGAGGAGGAGGAGCAAAAGGAAGAAGAGGAAAGAGGAGGAGGAGGAAGAGGAGGAGGAGGAGGACACTCCTACCATGCAAAGAAACTCTAATGACCCTTCAGATATCTACTAGATGTGAAATTATTTCATTTACATGTGCAAGTTCATATTTCACACATATTCCTCATTCCACAATTTAAGCCCCAGTGGGTAAAGGCTTGACAAGCAGTATTAACAATATAATTTGATTTCCAAATGTTCTATGTAACTTTTCTCCAAGGAAGTCATGGAAGCATCATACCTCAAAGCTAGGGCTACACTTGTCTGTCAGTAGCCTGGAGATCTGCTGAAAAAACTTACAGTGGATGTCACTGCAGACATCATGCCCCACTTCTGCTCGGATCTTTCCTGAATCCATGGCCTTGGCTCTCCCAACCCCATGTTGCTGTGCCCACTCCACCCTTGTTCACCAACTTTAGACTAGCCTCTAAGCTATCACTGATCCTTCTGTGTGGATCTGACCCCATATGCCCTTCTTAAATTTCTGCTTTGTCACTGGGGTCTCAAGATAGTCCTATATCCAAGAGGGCTTCCCTGACCACTTAGGGAAGTGAGAGGCCAGATTCTACCCATGCATATCATTTTACTTTTCTCTTTGTAGAGCCTACCTCCTCTCACAATTTATATCCATAGTTCTCTACCCAACCCCTACCCTAAATAGAACAACAGCTTTGTGAGACTGGGTCTTTGATTCAAAGCTATATCCCCAACTCCAGAATGGAATCTAGTACATAGTGGATAATTATTAAATGTCTTTTGAATGAATCACTCCATCGTCATTCCTGAGAGGGGGTCTATCCCCATTACACAAAGAGATGGGGAACTTGACCAATAAACTCAAAAGAAATAATCTGAAATTTCACTAGGTGTTTTCCCTGCACACTGGCAAGTGCCAGCCCTGGAGGATGATTACAAGATAATACAACCTGGTCTCTTTTTGTCTTGTTTTCTATTAAGAGGCCTCATCAGAACCTGCCTCTGGCTAACCTATACCGGTGGGATTTGCAGAGCTCATAGAATTGCTAAGAAGACTGAAAACAGATTTGGCACCTGGCAGGAGCTAAGTGGGCTCCAGGGAACCACACAGCTCAGTTAGGATGGCTTTACTGCCAAGAAGACAGGCAGGATGAGAAGATGGAGCCAAATGGCTTGATCTCTATGCTTATTCTCCTTAAGCTAATCATTCCAGGGTCAAGGGCCCAGAAAATGGACTTCCAGGGGTCACCTTGTGGACCTGCTCCAAATAAACAGCAAGAAGAGGAAAGATCTAGCAGAAATATTTGACTAAAGATTTCTTCAGCTTCCATGACAGAGAACAGGCATCCAGATAGGTTCCCGGCAGGGCTGTACGCCATGGGTCAAGGAATCCCCAGCACGAATCTTGCATACTTATGGGAAATGGTGATTGGGTACTGAGCACGCAGAAACTGCCAAAGACCTTTGACCTTACCCTCCAACTTAGGGCTGCTCATTCTTGATGAATCTCAATAGGAGAATGCCTGTGTGAGGATCTGAGGGGTTCTGACCCCAAAATTCTCCACAAGCTTCACTGCTAGATGCTCCTTAAGAAGATGTGTAGCCATTTCTTCCCATAGCCCAAAGGCTGGCCTAGCAAAAACCATTGCTTAGCAAATGACCCAGAAGTTGTGAAACCAGAGCTGCCCTTTCCAACATGTTCCCTTGATACTCTCCTGCACACACTTCCCATGCAAAGGCCACTTCACTGGCTTGCAGAGCTTAAGGAAATGTGCCCATCAGTACACTGGGGACCCAATAAAGGAACCAACTAGCCTCATTATCAAGTATATTTTAATAGATATAACTAGAGTTCAGCACCCTGTTTAACTGGTATCCCTCTGTACATTCTTTGTGAAACTAGTTGTAGGAGAATGAGAAAAGCCCCTTCTCATATCTCCCTGGTTCCAAATGCTCAGGAGAAACTTAATTGGCTGACCTTAAGAATGCTAAGTCTCTTGCCAAGATGGGGAATGGCTCAGAGACCTCTGTTCATTGAGGCCAAAGTTTCATGGGAGATGGCCTCAACTTCAGCAGCACCACCCATCCTTCATAGGAGGCAAATCCTGAAAGCAGACTGTTCCTTTATACCTTGTGTGTCTACTGTCTGGTGGGTCCATTTGCCTCCTGGACCCCCAGTTTTCCTGACAAGAAGGGAGGAAAATAGATCATCCTATGGACAATTGCTGACTACCAGCCTTCATTAAGCTCTAGGGTGCTGGACACTTGGAGTTGGTCCAGGAAACCCTGAGCCTCAGCGTATTTGGGTGTGAAAGGCTCTTTACTGTGAAACCAAAGGACAGATCTTCCTTTGGTTTCACACATGTTCTTCCAACTTAAGAAGCGATTACTGTGCCTTTGATTTCACAATTAAAATGGACCAGTAGGGAGAAATAATGATTGATCTCTGAACTATTGTGCTGATCTACTGAAAGTGCTGCAGTAGGCCTGGAGAAGTCCTGCATCATAGGGATCAATAACATGAGCTATATTGGTGCAATTGCTGCAGGCTTCCTGGGCAGACAGGTGCTGGCAACTTAAAAAAAAAAAAAAAAAAAAAAAAAAAAGCTTTACTGGGAGCAAGTGACCTTGATTTGTAAGTGAAAGGGTAGCTGTCCTTGGGGCTGTCAAAACTTCTCAATTCTTCTGGCTGTCTGGCTGTCTGCAAGTGCAGTTCCATCTCACAGCTGCCTGGGTGCTGTGATAAAGGCCACTCTGCTACAGATAATGAAGGCTCGGAAGCTTGGCAGGGCCATATACGAGTGCAAATTAAAAAAAAATAATAATAATGGGAATGGAAGCAATTTAAATTCCTAAGATGTAGTCCCACTGTACCATGCCTAATGGGCTACTGGAAGACCCTTGCTATGCTCCATTTTGATGGGACACCAATGCAACGGCACTGGCTGACTGCCCCGGAAGAGGGCAGCTTCTTATCTCTGCTATTCATGATTCCAGCACAGAATTTGCTCCAGAGTGATTTGATTTTATTTGTTTGGTTGCTTGCTTGATTGATTGACTGACTGCTTGTTTTAAAGTTGATCTCCAGAGATATCAACTGTTAGGGGGAAAAGCAAATCCCTCCTTGTTCACTTTGACCTCTTGTCACTTCGAGGTAGAGAGTAGGAGGTTAATAGGGAAGGGCATGTGCTTTCGTTTCTTTGCTGGACACCACCCATTTCGTGTTAGGAGTGAATGTAACCGATTCGCTTAGCAAGATGCTGAATACAAGTCCTGCTCATTCTCTTTCTCATAAACAGAATGTCTGTCTTGGGGAAATACATGGAATGACATCCCGTCTATAGGGTATAAGTCTGTTCCTACTATGAAGATGGGTCACTCCGTGTGACTCGTGGAAACTCCTTCATCTGGCAGGGAGGGGTCATGGTTTTCATTCCTGGATGGGCCCACTCATCTGCCCTATAGCTCAAGAATGTCTTATTGGCCAAAGCTGATGAGAAGATTTCTATGAAGATCACTTTGCCCTTGATATTCCTGAGACCTCCAGATGCCCATTTTCTGTAGGAAATTCAAAATGCCAAAGTGTGTGTCTTGTTTACTTATGTAATTTCAAGCCCCTATACAACTTTGGTATCCATTAGATGTTGGATGGGTGTGTGGATAAGTGGATAGGCATGTGGGTGGATGGATGGATGTGTAGATAGGTAAGTGGGTGGAATTAGGAGACTGGATACTGTGTTAATCATTACCTTGTAGGATCTTTATTTGGAAGATAAGTAGAGACCAGGGTATGGAGGTAACCTCACTGGGTGCCAGCCTCAAGCAAGAAGATACTTCCTGTTGGCTCAGCCTTTTACCAGTTGGAGAAGTTCAATGAGTAATTTCAATCTTCTTTGCTTAATGGACAATTCTGGTGGCAGCTGGCCCCATGTCTTGGGTATCTCTGCAGTCATGATGTCCACATGCTCCTAAAGCTTCTTAGAGACCAGGTTCATCTGTATACCCTACCACTCATTCTTGACTCCTGTTGGGAAGAGGTCATCTAGTCACCCATGTCATCACAGGGCAGCTGGGCTCTGAGTTATGTATGTTTCTTCTAAACCCCATGCTCCTCTGTGTCTATCCCCAGCTGTGGAGCAGTCATTTGCTCTGCCCTGCGGCCCACACAGGCCTCAAAGACAACTTACCCTTCTGTAAGCATCTGAGATCTTGAGCTAGAGAGATAGATAGGCTGGTAAAGTAGTTGCCAGGCAATCATGGGGACCTGAATTCAGTCCTCATAACCCAGGTTTAAAAATGCCAGAGCACACACTTGACATCTTAGCAGTGGCAAAGGATAGACAAGAGGATCCCTAGGACTCGCTGGCTAGGCAGCCAAGCCTAATTAGCAAGCTCTAGGCCAATGAGAGACTCTGTCTCACAACCATAAGATGGATAGCTCCTGTGAATGACACCTAATGTTAACCTTAGGCCTCCATAAACAAGTGTACACATGGGCATGGGCTACACACACACACACACAAACACACACACACACACACACACACACATACACACACACTATCTGGGGTCTTAAATAAACTTCTTGTGACACTGCCAATGGACAAATTAAAATTCCAAACACTGCCAGTGTTCTATACAATTACATTCTCCTCAGGACTGGAAGGCAGAACAGCCTTCAAAAGTAGCATTTAGGGCCCTAACTGCTCATGAGTGATGAAGGCTGACTACTACCGCATTAATCTCCCATCATTGACCTCTTCCTGCTTTAATTGTAAAGGGTGAAAACTTTTATGACAGTGGCTTCTTAGGAACTAGCTGTCTTCTTTTGGTGAGAGAACAAGAAGGCCAGCTTAACCCAGTTAATAGGATGACACAGGCAGATGTCCCCTGGCAAGGATTTCTCATGAACAGTGTCTGATCGACACATCCTAATGAAGGAAAGGCAGCTGTCTGGGAACTGCCCCTTTGGCACCCTTGAGTGAGGCCCCTGCCTCATCCACATACATCTCAATTATCAAGAAAATGCCTGTGCAGAGACAAATGGCAGGTGTGAAAAGCAAGAGCAAGGGGACGGACCTTCCAGCTGTCTGACAGATGTGGACATCTAAAGAGATCAACTTTTTATTCAGAGACTTGAAAGGGAAAAGTTTTCAAAATGATTTAAAATTCTGCCCATTTAAATTTTGAGTTAAATTTAATGGGGGAAAGAGGCTCACCGGAGGTTTGTGCTGAGATGGGCTTGCAAGTACTATGGCGGCCCAGACTTTGTATTCTGTGTGGCTACAACCACCCTCTCCATTAGTAAGTCCATAACCACACTTAGTATTCAGCAGAGACAGGAGCCAGCAGCCCTATAAAGCACTGTCCAGGGACTGGGCCAAGTGGAGCAGGGCTTGATAAATGCCGGCGGCTGGGAAAGTTAAACATGCTGGAGGTCTCCAGTCCCGAGAGTCACCCATGAACTTCCCAGACAAGCTAGACTTTTATATGCTCTAATCTTTCCTTCTTCACTCCCTCTCCCTCTCCTCTTCCCGTGTGTGTGTGTGTGTGTGTGTGTGTGTGTGTGATGATATCCACCCCTCGTGTTTATAAGTATAGAAATGTACATGTCAGTGCATGTGTGCAGACCAGAGGACTCCCTTAGGTGTTGGCTATAGCCTTCCACTTTATTTGAGATTTAGAAAATGCTATTTATTTATTATCTGCTACTGCATACTCCAGGCTAGCTGGCCCATAAGTTTCCAGGGATTGTCCTATCTCTGCCTCCCATCTCATCATTGGAACACTGGGCTCACAGACATCTACTGATACCTCCAGCACTATGTGGGTTCTGAAAATCCGAACTCAGGTCCTCACTTTGAAAGCCACTAAGCCATTTCCCCAAACTGCATCTTCTCTTTATCTTTCAAGCATTCCTTAGAGAGCTCCTTATCCTAAATTGGAACACGTGACATTGAACACATTTTTTTTTTTTTTTTGCCTTTCAAGATATAGATAATACAACCATCCTCTGCCTACATTTGCACCATATCCAAGGCCCTATTACCAGGGTGACCTCATTTAATTCTCATTGTCCCTGGCCTGCAGGGCTATTGCTTCATTTTTAACAAGAAGGTAGAAGAGATTTTCACCCTGTGGTGCAATGGCACCAATGGAACACAGCCTGCCACTCCGTGTTCCCAAAGGAGCCAACGCTATAGCACAACCCAAGTCCTGCCAGGTACCAAATTCCAATGCTGCTGGTGAAGAGGACAGGAGGGAGTCATGATGATGTGGCCACTTAATGAGCTGAGGGATTAGGGATGGGAGCAAAGGAGGAAGGAGGCATGGGCATGGGCGTCTCTGATGCAATGGCCTGAGCTAAGTTCTGATATGGAGCAGAGTGATCCTGGAGCTGGGGAGGGTGGGAGGCAGGATTGCGGAGAACAGTGGAGGGCGGAGAACAGAAAGAAAATGAACAGAGTTTGGGCTCATGTCTCTTTGACGGGTCCTTGGACAAGATATCCAAGGCCACACCAAGCCTGGTCTGTCTCTGGTGCTTGCTACAATCCTCCAGCTTTATCCTTCCTATAATCCTCATATGTTAAAACAACTGCCCTGCCACAGTTCATCTAGCAAGCTGTCCTTCCCCTCCAGCCCTTCTTCAACACTCCATCTCCCTTCCTCCCTCCTCCCTCCTTCCCTCCCTCCCTCCTTCACTCCCTCCCTCACTTCCTCTAACCTCTTAGTCCTCAAAGGACAATACAAACTCAATGCTCCAGAAAAGAAGACAATAGAAGGAAACACCCACGAGCAGTTTTGTCAGGTGGAGAAACTGACCTCAATCAATGTAAAAGCCAGTAATTACGATGACACAGGATCATCTGGGAAAAACACTGAAAAGCTACAAACAAGTCTCTCAACCACCAGTGGCTAAGGTCTTCATATCTCTAAAAGCAAGGACATTATCCTTTGACCTAAACTCTAACTGGTATTCAAAGTCCACAGCCTAAAACCCATTTGCATGCATGGTGGCCCCCCATGCTGCCCATCTTCAAACACTACTCCCCTCCCCAAAACATACCCCAGGAAACCCATCTTGCTCTTTAATCACGTTCACAGATTACCTCCTAAATCTCATAAAAAAGAACAAATCAGACTTAAGCACATAAGAGGAATCACGGAAAGCCACATTCAGAGTTGAGTGGGGAGCTGGACTCATGCCAATGTGGGTAAGAGGGATGTAGAAGAAACTGTAAGCTGTGTATCATTAATGCCAAGCTATCAGAGACCAGAAAAGGAAGAAAAATTTAAAAGCACGGTTATCATAGATGACGGCTCTGCCCATCCTGCAGCTAAAAGCCAGAGTGCATCTCCACCATCTCCACAAGGCATGCCTCCATCCCACCTTCAAGGCAGCTTTCCACCCACAAAGAGAGAAGTATTATATAGAGCTCTGGATTGAGGCATTGAGATGACCACATTTGCTGGCCCGTGTCTGCTTCTCTGTCTAGATAGCTAGGCCTGTTGTGCACTGGACTGGACTGGTGGGAGGGAAGCTTAGACAGACTTGACTCTTGGTCAGTTATGAGAGCGACTGACACAACAACACATTTGGGAACAGCTTTATTGGGTGGGGGACAAGTGGGTATTTATGTCCCTGGGGAAGTAGCCAGGGTCTCTAGGACAAGGTTTGTGTGGCTGTGTACCATTGGCTAGGAGAGGGGTGTTTGGAAGATGCTTCATCTGCATACTCCCAGGCCATAGGGGGGTGGATCATGAAAGGTCAAACAAGGAGTGAAGCCGGATAACTGTCAGGGTAATACATTCTTACTAGACTTGATGGTGGGGGAGCTGACTTTATAATGCCAGATTTGGAGCGGGGAGGAATCCAGTTCCTGCTGTATCCAATACCTAAGGTAAATGGGGTTGAAGCTCTCCTCAACCCTTCCTCCATAATCCTGAGCCATTACAGGTTCCATGTACATTCAGGAAAATACACAATAAAGTGAACTGGGTTTTAGGAAGTGGCATACAGATCCACAAGGAAGTGGTGATATGACTTAGTCAAATGGGCTGCCTGTGGTGATTACCTCTAAGGCCCATGGGGGCTCTAGGCTACCATGGGGGCTCCTATGGGAGATCTCCACATACAAAGAAAAAAAGCAATTCTTATTCAAACAGCCCATTCATTCCTTGCAGTACTGTAACATGCAGTGTGCAAATCATGCCATTGGACTGCCATGCTCTTCAGGCGAGAGAGCCTGCCTGGAGCGATGCTTTCTGACCCCTTTAGCCCGAGCCTCTCTGCTTCCATCTGTTTTATACACTGGCTTCTCATAAGGGCTTTGAGAGAATTCATTTAAAAATAACAGATACCGCTTTAGGGAAAGTCAGCCCTCTGTGATCCACACTCACCCCAAATGGTCAAGGTAGTTTTCAGAAAACAGAAACTGCACAGTAGAATCTTAAAATACGACTCGGGAGCATTTCTCTCTATACAGAAATCAGAGGCAATGTGTCAAATACCAGCCGGAAGAATGTTCCAGAAGGTTTTATAATCATACCGTTTCCTCAAATGCCCAAGGAAGGCATATGACATAAGACCAAGGCTTTCTTAAAGAAGCATGGCACCTTTGACATGAAGTTATTTCTTCCCTGTCTCTTGCTCAAACAGGGAAATACAGTCTACGAATGGACAGGTAAAAAACCACTAGGGCATCAGTTTGGAGGCTAAAAAGGAACACAACCTCCTATCATCCTTCAGTTCACAAGCTCTCTCTTAGCCAGCCTCGGAGCTCCCCACAGAACCCATCTCCCTCAGCATTTGCCACTTGACATCATTCACCTGCACAGGGAGAGGGACTTGGGTCTGCACTGGAGAGAGGATGGAGACAGAAAGGTGATTTCCCCCCAAAGGTGTTATTTTTGTTTTTGTTGTTGTTGTTGTTGTTTTATTTTTCACGCTCCATATTTTATCCCCCCCACTCCCACCCCAGTCCACCCTCTGACTGTTCTACATTCCATACCTCCTCCCCACGCTCCTGTCTCCACATAGATGTCCCCACCCTCACCCTACCTGACCTCTAAACTCCCTAGGGCCTCCATCCTCTTGAGGGTTAGGTGCATCATCTCTGAGTGAACACAGATCTGGCAATCCTCTACTGTAGGTGTGTTGAGGGCCTCATATCATCACCAGCTATATGTTGCCTGTTTGGTGGTCCAGTGTTTGAGAGATTTCAGGGGTCCTGATTAAATGAAACTGCTTCCTACAGAGTCACCCTTCTCCTCAGCTTCTTTCAGCCTTCCCTAATCCAACAACAGGGGTCAGCTGCTTCTGTCCATTGGTTGGTTGCAAATATCTGCATCTGACTCTTTCAGCTGCTTGTAACCTCCCCTTGAGATGGATCCCACTTTTGGGTCTGTCGCTGGACTTTCTTTTCCTCAGGCTTCTCTCCATTTTCATGCCTGTAATTCTTTCAGAGAATTATGGGTCAGAGTTGTGACTGTGGAATGGCCCCCCCCTCCCTCATTTGATGCCCTGTCTTCCTGCTGGAGGTGAGCTCTATAAGTTTCCTCTCTCTACTGTCAGTCATTTCATCTAAGGTCCCTCCCTTTGAGTCCTGAGGGTCTGTCACCTCCCAGGTCTCTGGTGTATTCTGGAGGGTCCCCCCAACCTCCTATCCCCTGAGGTTGCCTGTTTCTGCTGGCCTTCAGGGTTTCAGTCCTTTTCCCTCAGCCAATACCAGATCATGTTCCCCTCTCCCCACCCCTTCACCTCCCTCTCCCCTGTCCACATTCCCTCCCAGGTCCCTCCCTCCCTACCTCCCCATTTGTGATTGCTTTGTTTTCCCTCCCAAGTGGGAGGTGTCCTCACTTGGGCACTTCAGCTTGTTGAACTTTTCAAGTTCTGTGGACTGTATCTTGGGTACTCTGTACTTTTTAGCATCCATTTATTAGTGAGAACATACCATGCTTGTTCTTTTGGGTCTCAATTAGCTGACTCAGGATGATATTTTCTAGTTCCATCCATTTGCCTTCAAAACTCAGGATGTCATCATTCTTAATAGCTGAGTAGTATTCCATTGTGTAAATGAACCACATTTTCTGTATCCATTCTTCTGTCATGGAACATCTTCCCCACCCCCCACCCCCGATATATTCTTTATTTGCATTTCAAGTGATTTTCCCTTTCCTGGATTCCCCCTTCCCATAAGCCCTCTTCCCTCCCCCTGTTCCCCAATCCACCCCTTCCCACTTCCCTGTCCTGGTATTCCCCTATACTGCTGCACTGAGCTTTTCCAGGACTGGGGGCCACTCCTCTCTTCTTCTTGGGCACCATTTGATATGTACATTGTGTCTTGGGTATTCCAAGCTTCTAGATTAATATCCATTTATCAGTGAGTGCATACCATGAATGTTCTTTGGAGACTGGGTTACCTCACTTAGGATGATATTCTCCAGTTCCATCCATTTGTCTAAGAATTTCATGAATTCATTGTTTCTAATGGCTGAATAGTACTCCATTGTGTATATATACCACATTTTCTGTATCCATTCCTCCGTTGAGGGACATCTGGGTTCTTTCTAGCTTCTGGCTATTATAAATAGGGCTGCTATGAACATAGTGGAGCATGTATCCTTATTACATGCTAGGGAATCCTCTGGGTATATGTCCAGGAGTAGTATAGCAGGGTCCTCTGGAAGTATCATTTCCAGTTTTTTGAGGTACCGCCAGACTGACTTCTAGAGTGGTAGTACCAGTTTGCTACCCCACCAGCAGTGGAGGAGTGTTCCTCTTTCGCCACATCCTCGCCAGCACCTGTTTTCTCCAGACTTTTTGATCTTAGCCATTCTGACTGGTGTGAGGTGAAATCTCAGGGTTGTTTTGATTTGCATTTCCCTGATGACTAAGGATGTTGAACATTTCTTTAGGTGCTTCTCAGCCATTCGATATTCCTCAGGAGAAACTCTCCCAGAGCAGAGGGAACTGCTCATCACGCTACTTATAGGGGGATGTGGCAAAACAGAAGAAGGGCAAGGCCCAGACAACTGGCAGGTAGAATTCAGGAAGAGACACAGGTCTCATCATTCCTCATAGCAGAACGGATAGGGCTGTTACACAGTCCTGGGAGTCAGGGATGTGTCCTTTCCAGTAAACGACCTACCTAATAGGTCCATAAGCTCACATGTGTCTCCTTAGGCCTCTTTTGGAGAAATAGCAGCAAATATTTTTTTGAAGTAGCCAGAAAAGCAGGAGCACTTCCCCCAATCTACTGCACAGTCCAAGGTGGACACTGCATAGAGGAAGTGCCCAGCAGGCCTGAAGCAGCCCCTGCCTCTGTTAACAAAGGGATCCAGTGATGGTCAGGTGCCTCTTAATAAGCATGCAAAATAGTCCTGGTGAAATTCCAAAGCACACATTTTCCTTGCCAGACTCTGAACTCCCCCCTCCATGATCCTGTTCCCACCCTGCTCATCCCTGAAATTTGCGAGGGCGTGTCAGTAAGACCCCTTCCCACTGAAAGGTCTACAAGTTGCTGCTTCGTATCAATCCTGCCATCAATCTACTGAATGACTTTGACACATCAGTCCAACTTGAGGATATAGCAAGGAGGACAGGGAGGTCCCTGGTCCTCAATTCCCGTAAGATTGAAGACAGGTCTATCAATAGACACTGTGAACCAGGAGATACTGGGAAGGGACAAAACTCCCTGGAGAAGCCAGGAGCTGTGAGGCAGAGGAGCCCCTGTGTACACAGAGAGACAGTGGTGGAAAGTCAAAGGTCATTAGAAACTGGAGAATAATTTAGAAGCACAAATGAGGGGTTAGGGTGGAGAGCAATGTCCTATGCCCAGGAGTTCCTGTTTTGTCCTCCAGGAAATGATACAAGTTTTATCCAAGGAAGTTGTGTTGATTGAAGATGTTCTTGTAAGCTATTCAATGTATGAGTTCTCCTAGTGGTCAGAGAGTCCTCCATGAGTAGACAGGTGAACAAAATGGCTTCTGTATAAAATAAACAAGCATCACACCCAACTATAGCAAGAAGGACCCCATGATAGACAAGGGTTAGGGAAGGCCAACAGGTTTACTCCTGGGCCTTCTGTTTCTGCTCATAGAGAAAGAAGCTGAGCTCGCTGGTAGTGTTCTCTGGGAAAGAGCTGCTGCTGGCGGCATTCTAGTTATAGAGAAATGGGACAGTACACCTCAAAGCAGAAGCAAGGGTTTGTATGCAGTGTGGATTACTGTTCCACTCATACCCCGAAGTTAAAACCATCGTTAGAAAGATGGCGAAGCTCTGCTCTTCTGAAAGCTCGACAAAGAATCGGTTATTCTCCTTGTGTAAGTGAACTATAAAGACTTGATCCCTCTCATCCATCACAGACCCACCCTTTAAAAACTGCCAGCTGTAAAGGCCAGCCCTAATTGATCGGGAGAGAGAAAATTCATGCCGCCACCCAACCCTTTCCTTCCTAAGCCACCAGAATCAATGATGGGAAGTTCTAGTGACCTTCATCTGTCCCCTTGCTTACATTGCTGCTAACCTATTTCTCAGGTGTGAGCCAGCTAGGCACCCCAGCAGCTCCTTCCTAACACCTGCAGTCTTGCCTGCATACAGGTCACAGAGCAATGAGTGAGTGGTAAAGAGGCTTTTCTAGAACTTACAGAGTTGGACTTAGGAAGGGGCTTTCCACCATCTCCTGATTTGAAAAGCAGATGTTAGTTCGGGTAGAAACAGTCATCTTTCCCACATTTTTTCTCCCTTTGTATTCAGATCCTATTAATCATAGGAAACTGAATTTTTACTCAGGCCAACAGATTCTCAAGGCCTTGCCAAGAAGGCAATTTAACCATATGGCTTCAACTATCCGTCCTCACAGGATGGAATTTCAAATGACTGAATGGTTACCTGGTGCCAATGGGGACACAGAGATAAAGAGCCCAAGCTATATTCACTGGAGTCTTCCTGCATGAACATCAGGCCTTTGCTATCAATGGCTCCATACCTCTCATCAAACATTTATAGCAGGAGCTACCCTCTCAATGCTGTGCATTAGAGCAGCCTCACACACACTAAAAATCTTATCCCCACCCCCTCCTGCCTCAGGAACCCAAGAAATGAGGAAATGGCAGGTGCTTTCTTAAGGTGAAATCCAGTTGACAGCTAAGTCCATTGGCATGAGAGAAGTCTCAAGCAAAAAAACACAGCAGAGAAGACTGGTCTCTTCCCAGCTATACATGCAGGCTGCATTGTGTTCGCAGCCATACACACTTCCCAACTCCCATTTCTTCCTGCAGGAATCCTGCTGCCTTCCTGGTGTTACATCCCATCAGCCTGTGCAAGAAAGTAATCCAGACCAACACGATGGTGCACCAAGTATGGACCCTGGCCACCATGCCTGACAGTAGGAGTTTGGCCTCCAGAATCCATGTTGCAGAAGGACAGAACCAGCTCTGACAGCTGTCCTCTGACCTTTACTCACACACATCACAAGCATGCGTCTCCACACATGAACAGATAAATTTTTAAAAGATACATAAACAATTTTTAATTTTTTTATTTTTAAATTTTTAACCCTGTCTTAAACACCACATCAAGCTGTTCCTATTTCCTGGATATCTAGAGCAGATGTCACATTGGTTTTTGCATGAAGTATTCCAATCCCACAAATTCAACATATGTGACCTTTGAGCTAAGTCTCATCCATGCTCCTCTCCTGCGTATACTCTTAAGCAATTCACTGCATAACCCCTGCTTACAGCCTCCATCACAATGGAAATTATTAAGAGATGAGAAATACACAAACCAGCTCATTATTTTGACTTAAATGCTACTTAACTTTTAAACATTGAACCTGATTATAAATTATATCCTGTAACATTGTTGTGATTTAGATATATCACTATCTAAATCAGATATATTACTAGTATAAAGACACCTAAGGATGATTGTTTCTAGAGAAATACACACTCACTCTTTGGTGGCTACTGTCATTTTTTCATTAAAGCCAACTTTGCTTCACACCGACCATGGTAGTTAGAATGAGAGATCTCCCCGTAGGCTCATGTATTTGAACTCCTGGTCCCAGTAGGTGGCGCTGTTGAGGAGGTTATGGACCCTTTAGGAGTACATTGCTGGGGGTGGGCTTTGGGAGTTCATAGCCCATCCCACTTACAATTCACTTTCCCTGCCTCATGAGAGTGAACAACATCATGGTTAAAGATGTAATTCCCCAGCCTCCTGCTCTGGCTGCCTATGCCTCCCCCACCATTACGAACTCTAACCCTCTTGAACTATATACCAAAACAAATGATTTTTTTCTGAAGTCACTTTTGGTCACATGGTGTTTTATCACAGAAACAAAAAGTAATTAAACCATCTCTAAATTACATTCTGTGGTATATGCCAAGATCATGGTCATGTCTAAGCAGCGATCTCTAAGGCGAATTTCTCAGGCTGCACAGCCAGTATCTCCAACTGAGTTTCCCACTTCTACTGACGCACCCAGAATGTCCTGGGCACATTTTCTACAGTCATCAAACCCCTCTCTGAAGCCAGCACAGACTTGGCTTCTCTGGAGCGGCATCCTCTATGGAAAGCCTAATTAGCTCCTCCTGAGCTGACCCATTTCTGAGATGTAGTACCGCACGTGCACACTTGAGCTGCCCAGTGTGATTGCTCTCACGGACACCATGGCTGTCCAGGGAACAATGCATTACTCGTCTCAATGTTTCCAAACTCCCCAGAGTTACTGCTGGCCAGCTCTGCTTCCTGGGCTGGCATTTGTTGTCCGGGCAGAATCATACATCAACAGAGTCCCGTTCTCACCCTGGGCAGCTTCTTGGCTACATTTTTCTATGGTCCCAAACTAAATATCTGCCATTATTAAAGAATAACCTGTAAATGATGCTCTGGGGGCTTCCAGAGAGGATTAAGTATGAAGGCTTCCTTCTAATAACCTTTTTTGCTTGGGTTGACTATGCTGGTTAAGAAAGAAATTCAGGTGCCTGATATCTTTTGTATAGTCAGGCAGTAGCAAATAGTAGAAAGAAATGGTATATATGGGGACAGAAAGAGAGACAGACAGATATGGTATATAAAGAGCACACATATATTACAGATGCATACACATTTACACAAACACATTCCTACTTTACATCTATAGCTATTCATGTGGCAAGCTTATGAATTAATATTAAAATGGGGATTCAAGACCATAATTTGCAGCATTAAAACATTCTTTTAGAATTTGTTTTTGCTTGAGTCTCTGAATTGAATATTTTATTATCCCAATAGTCTTATTATTCAGGGCCATCAAAACATTTGACCTAAATCCATATGATTTCTACCAGGAAGGAGGTGGGGGGTGAATTCTCTTCACATAATTTACATTAACAAACTTCATAAATGTTATGAACTGTAACCGTCTCACCTCCTGTTTTTACAATGTAGTGACTATGAGTTTAAGCCTCATAAAAATGATTTATGGACACACAGCTATCATTTCTATATTTGAGCTGCACCCACGACATTCTGAAAATGTTGCCCATTGTCTCTGTTCCTCAGTCCTGGTAGAATCTGACTCTGTCCTGACCGACTCTATACACACAGTTGTGGTGGCCCATGCTCACCATGGGATCCAGGGATGGCACTTGGGGTGACCAGTGACCCTGTTTTGTTGGCTTTTCAAAGATTGTGGCCTAAAAGCCTGAAAGCTAGACATCCCAGTCAGCCTCTTAGCTTCTTAGCACTTTGGATGGAAAGTGGGTTCCAGATACATTTCATGATTACTAAGGCAGAGGAAGGGAGGAGGGGGTGGGGATCTGAGAGGCTCAGTCTTTACCTGCTCTTGAAAAAGTTTCATTTCTTTCCCAGGCAAAGTCATCATTGGGAGATGAGAAGAGCCAGCTGTCTATCTAGAAAACAATAGAAACTTTTCCCATTCTATTTTTTTCTTGCCTGAATATTAATGCACACCAGGGCTAGGGAGATGGCTCGGTGGATAAATCATGTGCTTTACAGCCTGACACCCTGAGTCAGATCCTTGGACTACATGTTCATGAGCATGGTTGAGAGCATCTTTCATCTTCTGTGCTTCTCTGGAAAGATTGGAGGAAGAGACAGGAGAATTCCAAGAATGCTCAGGCCAGCTAGCTTAGCATACACAACAGTGACCAAAAAAAGATCCTGGCCCAAGCAAGGTGGGAGGTGAAGACTGATATCTGAAGCTGTCCTCTGCCCTTCACACATGCACTGTGGCACATGCATGCCTGTGTACACACACACACACACACACACACACACACACACACACGAGACACATGTACACATTGCACATACACACACAGAGGGGATGGAGAGAGAGAAGAGGGAGAGGAAAGAGGGAGGGAGAAAGGAAGAGGGAAATGGAGGGAGAGGGATAGAGAGAGACAGAGAGAGAGAGGGGGGGGGGACAGAGAGAGAGAGAGACTGAGTGTGAGAATACATTCTTTTAAAAACTAGAAGCATCTCTGGGACCTGTCCTTACCTGCAAGAGAGAACTAGAATATGGAATGAATACATCTCCATTATCTCTCAGCTTAGTACTGACAATGAAATAAAGCGTCGTTCTGATGACTTCAAAGTGCCCAGAGGGAAGGAAGGGAGAGGGGGAGGGAGAAAGGAATGAAGGGGGTGTGTGAAATCAGCCAACATTGATTCTGGGTGGATATTTTTAGTAGATCAAATAACCACCTCCCAGCACTGGGTGGATACTAAACCTGAACATTCGATACATATTGGTAAATCGATTAACTGAGCAATTAAATTCCAAGAATTAGCTTTTAAAGTCCAATGAAAATAAGATTAATGTCCACAAAAGGGTTCTGTTATCTATAAGTGTATTATCACACTGATTTTTTCCTCCAGGAGGAAAGGGTTGAAACCTTGCTAGTCTTTGTGAAAACAGTCGCTGTGGCTAACATTGTGGACCCTGGTTATGGTGACAGTGAGACTTCAAGAGATAGGTCCAACTTTATTTGACATTGCAACAGGGTGTAGTCCTCTATAAACTCCACTATCAGGAACCATGCATCAAGTTACCCAAAACACAAACACAAACACACACACGCACACACACACACACACACACACCCTAAAATTCTCATACTGGACTGGGACATGGCTCCTGTGTGAACTGAGACACTAAGCAAGAAGGCCTGAATTCAGATCCTAGCACGCCCATAAAAGGCAAGCAAGGAGGCACATACCTATAATCTCTGTGCTGGGGAGATAGAAACAAGATTCCCAGGGCTTGCTAGTCAGCTATTCCAGTCAAATCAGCAAGCTCCAGGTCCAGTAGAAAGTGATTTAGGGAGACCTGACACTGACCCCTTGTGAAAACAGTCACTGTGGCTAACATTGTGGACCCTGGTTATGGTGACAGTGAGACTTCAAGAGATAGGTCCATATGTGCTTACATGAGCATGCACACAGACACAAACATAAGTGAACATGTACCCAGACACATAAATCTCATGCTTTATGTAAGTTTACAGTTTTTATTTATAGCTAGCACTGGTTGCATAATTCGGGCTGTAGATTGGACACACCTGCTCCAGATTATCTCATACAGATTACTGCACAGGTCTGTCCATGTCTCCCCGCCATCCCTTGGCCTATGCTATGGCCTTGTCTCCTCTCTGACAGCCCTGTTGTGAGCAGTCATGAGTTGAGAGGCTGCTTACTCATGGAGCTCAAGTCTGGCTCCTGATTTGAACCTCAGAACAGCTCAGTACAAGTCTGACTTCAGCTTATTTTTGCTTACTTCTTATTGGGACTTTTTTCACTTTTAGCCTTTGGATTTTACCCACGTGGGGCTGCAGCAGGAGAAGACGCAGCCAAAAGCTGCTTCTGACCTAAGCAGTAGTCTGAACTAGTCAGACACTGCAGGGACAGAGATAATTGGGTTGGACTAAACTCCAGAGAAGCAACCACCGTACCTTTCCACTCCCTACTCAGTCTCTTTGGCAGCCACCAACATGGCTGTTGGTCATAGAAAAGCTGACAACCATGACATATCATAGTCACTGGACTTAACCCTTACCCACCTCAGTCACTGATTCTCAGAATTGTTAGAAAGGTGTTGGTGCTGCCCAACAGTGATGGATAGAATAGTCAAAGCATCAGTAAAAGAATAGACTGAGGTCATGCAACTAGGATGTTAGAGAGACAGGACTTGGACCAGGGGCCAACAAAACACCAATCTCCAGTTTTCAGCCAGTATGCTCCAAATATCCTCATCACCACCATCATCATTACCGCCATTGTCATCATCATCATCATCATCACCAGCAATCACTATCACCACGATCAGCATTTACTACTATGACCACCACCACCATCATCACCATTATGGCCATAAACATTGCTACCACTACCATCATTACCATCATCACTATCACCATCATCACGATATGTTAGTATTTGGCGAGCAGACTCTATCTGACAATACTTATATATCCACTAAATTTCTCTCTGGTCTACTCTCAGACTCAGTGTAGACATGTCACAGGAAATGCAGGAGAAAAAATTGCCCTGAGTATTGTTCTGAAAAACAATTTAATGCTAAGTTCAATAGCATCCACAACCCAAACAGCCGGGTGGATCTGGATGCTCCTGGGAGGTAGAGGAATGAATCAGGGACCTGCCCAGAACTTAGAGCTGCTTCTCTCTTCTGAGGCTCTTTTAAGGAGACTGTATAAATACATACTTTTGAGTGTACCTCCCACGTCTAACAAGTCACTGCAGCTGGGGTGTGATATCATAGGTGTCATGTGACATCACAGGTATGACCACCTTTATTTATTTACTTTGATGCGTTTTCAATCAAAAGCCTCTGGGCCACTGTAAATTAACCAACACTTAAGTATGGGAGTTTGGATTAAGGATAGCTTATCTGTCTGTGGGATCCCAGATGTCCCAGATGAGTTATTAAGTGACTAGGTCTCTTAATAAATTCTCTACTTCTCCAAAGTAGCTCTGGTAAATGGGAATCCAAGGATTCCCAATGGTAGATGTGTCTGGAACTGCTGTAGTGAGCCTTACCCCAGAGCTCAACCCACCCACAACGTTCTGAAAAGTCTTAGCTTTGGCCCTTCTTTCTACAGGTTGGTCATAGTCACCCATTTGTACAGAAGAACAAGTCTTTCACTGTGATAAAAACAGTATCAAGAGGGTCCCGTGTATCTGCTCCTGATCCTCTCAGTAGATCCCTAGGTCACACTCTGTGATCTTCATCCCCTGACTATCCACATTTATACCCACCACCGGGTCTTTTCATGTACTTGTGGGTTTAACATGCTTTCTAGGCTTTCCTATGTATCTCAATTCATGTAACCTGTCCTCATGAGTATCTCCTGACATTACCAAAACCAGGTAAGGATCATGGTTTGTACATCCCCACAGACCATTCATTTCCTTCAGAACACATGCCTTTCTTTCTTTCTTTTTCTTTGTAAATACACTGGATCACATGGAGTTATACCTGACCATTTCTCAACTGTTGTCCATGAGAGAATTAAATACATTATCTCCTGCTAACCAACAGATCCCTTGCGTCGAATATAGGACTGAACACATTATAGACCTCAACAAGAATTGGTTGAGGTTGGGGATAAAATAAATGAGTGTGGAAATAAATAAAGACAGAACCCTCTATCCCAGGAGCATAATGCACAACACTCCAGACTCTACTAACCTGACTTACAGACAGACCTTGCCCATCAGGATGTCCAGCCACGCCTTCTTCAATATTTACATCTGCCTCTGCCTCTTAAATTGAATAATACTTCCCTCCTCTCAGATATCCTCCTCTTTGACCTTCTGCTCCCCACAAACCCACCCGAAGGAGCCAGCAAATGTTCCCCACTCACTTCTCAGTTTGTCAATCCTCACTGAGCTACCAGCCCACATCCCAGAATTCCTCTTGTTCTTCTCTTCAGTGGCCAATGCTGTCAACTCTATTGGATGGCTACTACCAGCTGCTTCTATTGGCTACCCTTCCTGAGCATCTCAGCATCCCATATCCATGTTTCCCACAGCCTTAATGAAAACCTCTGCAGTGGCTTCTTACTCCCATCCCAGCAGCCTCCTCCCTCTACTCCAGCAACTCTGACATTTCCATGAAGTAATTCCAGTTCTGTGCCTCCTCGGCTTCCAACTCTTGGGTTTTATTTTTTTCAATAGATTAAAAATCTAGTAAAGGCCATTTGTTTTCATGAGCTTTTCCCGAGTAGAGTAGTTCATAACATCAAAATGTCAGAAGTATCTGAATTAGCCAACATCAGAGAACAGCTTTGTAGGTCACAGCACGTGCGTACAATGGAACTCAGGCATCTGTTACAGTTATGACAGTGCCTGTGATCCTGGCTACTTTCAGCTCATCTCTATATTACAGCATATCACAAGCAGCCTCACATGCTCAGCTAATCTGAATATGTCTTGTTAAAGGATAGTTCTTAGCAAACTTGAAGTTTTTAAAATAAATGTCGGCTTGCACAGAGATAAGATCTGAGCTTTGTCATGGTAGTCATCACCTGTGAGCAGCCCCTGATGGCTGCTTTTATTACAGAAAACATTCCTGAGCTCTGTTTTAACTGTGTAAGGTGTACAATTTATTTATCAGTGTGTGTTCCATTTCCTCCCCCATGAAAAGTAACTGCTAGTCAGTCAGTTCTTTGTTTATATCTTTACTGCAAAATCTACAACAGCCCAGGTCCTTAGTATGCCCCCCCCCCAAATACAAGTAGAACAAGTGAGTGAGTAAACAAATGAACAAATGAATGGCAAGTGAACATGTAGAAATGTCTGTGATCCACCATGAATACAGCAGGAAACACTATCATATGTCCATTATTTCTGCTGCTCAATTAGAAGTTCTAGTTCTTGAAAATGTTATTCTAAGCAATGATAAAACCATGCAAAATTACAATTCCTTTGATTTCTCAGATTCTAAGTAATTTTCTGTGCTTCCTATAGATGGTGTCCAAACAGATCTTCCCAGAGTGGATGATCTCAGACCTACTAAGCACCAAACCGCAGCCTAATTCATTCACTCACTACATCCTTGCATTCTAGGACCCCAATTCTCCTTTCTGTGGCTTTGCCTAATAGACTCAGTGGCAATTCCTCAGTTTTGCAAAACATCAAGCCAACAAATTGGACACTGAAACTCACACCCAGAGAAGAGGATAGAAAAAAAAAATGGTTGGGAATCCCCAGTCTAAATATAACCCAGTTGCCTACATCTTAGCACCTCAGTTGCTCTCCAGACAAGTATGTGTCTTGGTCATTTTTCTCATTGCTGTGACACAGTGCTGAGAAAGTCAACTTAGATGAAGAAAGGCTTATCTTGGCTTATAGTTCAAGGAGATACAGTCCATTGTGGTGAGGAAGACAGAGCAGCAGGAACGTGAGGTGGTCAAACACATCACAAAACAGACAAGGACGATACCGTGTAGGAAGAACAGTAGGCCTCACCGACGGAGCAGTGGCTGCCGCCACACAAATGTAGGGTGTGCGTAGCCATGGAGGCAACTCTTGCATGAGGACCTAATTGAAGACTGCCTGAGAGCCTAAATATTGGTGACACAGATAATGCCAGCCGGTCGGGAAATGCCACTTGTAAGACATGCTCACCTGGATATAAAGGATGCTCTAAGAATTCACAGACGGGCTTGCTGCAGCGTTCTCACCTGTTCTCAGAGTCTGAGTCATTTATTTCACACTACCTCATCTCCAACCCCTAAGGGCAAGCGTGGTCAGGTGGTGGGCAGACCAGGGCACAAAGCAGAATCACTGGTCCTCTGTTTCCCTTTTTAATTAATTTACCAGGATCTCCAGCCCATGCGATGGTATCATCCACATTCTAGGTGGCTGTACTCTATTCTCTTAAACCCTCTGGAAACACCCATCTATAAACATATGGTCTATGTATACAGTGAGTCTAAATCCAGTCAAGTTGCCACTGGTGATTAGTCATCAGAACAAAGAAAAGAATATCCCAAGTCTACTTGTAGTCCAAAATACCTAAGACGGAGGAGGTAGGTTTGGGGCTGGATCTTATCTTTAGGATAATGATGGATGTTGCTAGAGATGAAGAGCATCTCTTTCTGGCACTAAAATATCATTTCCTGGGAATATAAGAAGTTCCACTAGGGGGCAGGCAGTATGTGGGGTGAGGTAGCTGGGTCATCTTGGACCACCATTTAGCAAGGGGTCTCAGATGCATGATTGATCTTTACCGGTGATACATAGTTGTTTTCAATCTTTTCAAGTCTTTTTGCAACAGCAATTAATGTCAGACAGTGTATTTTCTGGTTAATGCAACCCCAGCACCTATAATAGCTCAAATATGTGCTTTCTCTCTCCACCATGACTCCGTCTCCATGCTCCGTCTCTTCATGTTTACTTCTACTTTAGCTTTTCCTAATCTAAAATAAATCAGCATGAAAAGCATTAGATTTTTTCATTTAGATTCTCAATTGACTTTTATTACCGAGATAATTCCCCTTATCTGATTGCAAATGGGGGATTGTTCCCTTGTTAGGATCTGAAGGAAGATGGTAAAGTTCAGCCTCTCTTTGCATTTCCCTCATTCTCCTTTGCAAAGGTGGAAGCTGGCAGGGCTCCACCTTGAGAAGGCATCAAATGGTGTGTGTGTGTGTGTGTGTAATCTCCATCACCAGTCCTCTTGGAGGTACATTAAAGTCTCAGTCTCTTCTCCAGCTGCTTAATGAAAAGTGGTCTGCAAAAATCACAGTTCTTCTATTTTCCCACCAGGGAAGATAGCTCTAGTCTGTTAGCAGGTAGAAATGACAGCAGCCAAGAACAAAACCATTGACTAGAAAAATTCTGTACAAGTACCAGGCATGTTGGGTAGAATCATTCCAACATCCGGGCATGTGAATGAACCCAGCTACAAGATCAGGTTTAACTAAACATCTGTATTCAGGTGATGTTCCCTGGTTTCTGAAGTATTCCTTCCTGCATGTTCTGTCATGTTTGCTATCATTCTTCTCCTTTCTCCTTGCTTCTCAGGAAGCGATGGCTATGGCTCTAGGGACAGAATCTGTTCCTTGTACAAAGAGGAAATTTTTCTCCCAGTAATCATCTAGTACCACTTCCTACTTTCCCCAGTGACTGCTTCCACCACCCCAGCCTTGCGGTGGGAACTACTTGAGAATCAAGTGCAGCACAGTCACTTTGACTTTGGAATACCCCAGAAAGTTCTGAGAGTTCAATAGCCCTCTCCAGTCTATGACTAGTAAAATTCAGCTGTTACTGCTTTTCTGCACCCAAAGCAACAAAGACAAAAATCTAAATCACAGAGGATAAGGGCAATTCTAAGCCCTTCACTCATCTGCCCGTATGGAACTCCTCCTCTGGCCTGAGCGGCAGAGATTGACATTTTAAGCAAAGGCTTGAGTGGTGTTTGTTTATTTTTGTTTGTGTAAAATCCAGATTTATAGAAAGCAATCTAAAGAGAGCTCTTTCATACCTGACTTTCAAGCTTTTTGAGAATTAGGGAGAGAGATACCCTCTACTTATTGGAGGAGGCACAATTTGGTCCTTAATGGCTTTCTCACAAGAAAATGATCACAGCTGTGTTCCAGAGGGCTTACCAAGAACTGAGCAGTGCTAAATGCTTCTGAGATATTATATTTCCATGGCAACCCTAGAAGAAAGGGTACATATACCACAATTCCATCTTCACAGCAAGGACTAGTCATTCTTAATATTGTTGTTTGTAACAATGTTAGCAATAGTGTGGTCTATAGTGAAGTATTCTTGAGTTCCTACTGTGCACCCAACTTTATCTTGAGCTCCTTCTACATGTAACTGTACTGCAGTCCACAGCAGCATTACTTGAAGGCATCATGCTAAAAATCTATCATGTATGAAGCCACAATGCAATGGTGAGCTCTCTGAAGCAACAGATAATGGAGAAAACAAAAGCAGATAACCAGTTTCAGAATTAATTCAAGCCAGGTTAAAAGGCAAACTTGCCTATATCAGGACCCAAACATGCAGCCTTCTGCTGTCTCAAGAGAGAAGGATTGATTTGATGATGATGATAAGACGTTGCCCTGGAAACTTGGAGTGATGGTTCATCTTGACTGTCAACTTGACTAGATGGAGAAGCTCCTGGGAGATTTGTAAAGCACCCTTCTGGGCAGGTCTATGATAGCATTTCCAGGGATGATTAAATCATGAGGGTTCTGACCTACTAAACAGTTTAATCTAGTGTTGAATATAAAATATTAGTAGATTGTCAGGTAGTGGGGAACTTACTGGAGGAAGTGGGTCACAGGGAATGTGTCCTCAAGGGCTATTTCCTACCTCTGGCTTCTGCTCCTCACTTTGCTTTGCTTTCTCAGTGTCCTGATGTGAGTCTCTGCTCTGCCACACCCTTTCCATGATCAAGCAAGACTTCTGAAACCTGAACTAAACAAATCTTCTCTTTCTTGCATCCTTTCTGCTGTGCATTTTGTCACGGCGATGAAAAAAATGAACGCCACTGAGGTTCAGGAGGTGGCTCACTGGGTAAGGCACCTGCCACACAAGTATAAGGATGTGTTTCTGTGTCCTCAGGACTCAGATCAAACTCTGTATGCAGCAGCATTGTGCATGTGTGAGCCCAGGGCCGGGGTGATGGGTACAGGAGGGTCTTGGGGCTTGTTATTAGACCAGTCTGGCTGAATCAAGGAGTTTCATGTTAGGTGAGAGACCACAATATCTCTCAGGTAGAGAGCCTGCACAATGGCTCAGCAGCTGAAGGTACTTGAAGAACTGAGTTCAAGCTCCAGAACCCACAAGATAGAAAGCAAGAACTGACCAGTGAAAGTTGCCCTCTGGTATTCACATATGTGCTGTGCCACATATAGGTACACACACACACACACACACAATTGAAATAAAATATACAGTTAAAAATGACTGGACATGAGATCATTAATCTCTGCTTATACACAAACGTATGTCCCCTACATACATGTGCACACACATAACACATATATATTCATGCCACACACACAAACAAACACACACAAAAGTAACACTTGTCATGGCACAAATCACTATAGACTGATAGACTTCTACTGTTGGTCATTTCTGGAAAGCATGGGAGGTTGACAGGGACCTGGGTCATGGGGGGGGGGGGACTCTGAGAGCACAAGGCAGGAAACTTCAGGTTGGCAGAAATGTCTCAGATCACAATTGGGTGCTGGTTTCATCACTGTCTGCATCTGCCCAAACAAAATGAACTATGCTCTATTTAAAATTCATGAATATTGAGGTATGCAAATTTTTATTTTTAATAAGGATGAGCTTTTTTTTTTTTTTAATCGTATCCTGAATAAGCTTCAATTTAGCTCAGGGTTGAATTCAACCAGCATGTCTAATAAGAAATAAACCCAGTCAGTAGGTTGCTCTTGGGTATCTTACCACCCACTGGAAAAACCTACAACGGAGGATTAAGATGTATGTTTAGAGTTCATGTATCTTAAGCACAAGTGAGTGGAAAGCCATCTTTGCAAGTGTGTGTGGGATCTGTGCGTTTACCCAATGGCATATACACAGAGGCTCTACACTGGCTTAATGCTGCCATCTCAAATGATTTCTTATGGTGGTAAAATATGCATAGCATAAAATTCACCATTGCAATTGTGTGTGTGTGTGTGTGTGTGTGTGTGTGTGTGTGTGTGCAAGTGTGTGCACACACACATGCACTTTTTCATGTATGTGCTGGTATACATGTGAGCATATGCCCATGGAGGTCAGAGGTCAGCTTTGAGACAGGCTTTCACTGAACCTTGAGCTCACCAGTTTGGCTACTCTGGCAGGCCAGTGAGCTTCAGGGATCTACCTGTTTGTGGCCCTTCACCATAGCACATAAAGAGGTTTTATATGGGTCCTGGAGATCTGAACTCAGGTTGCCAAGCTAACACAACCAAGCACTCCACCAACTAAATCATCTCCTCAGCTCCTTTTGCAACCATTTTTAAAAGTTATTAAGATTCCCCATGATGGCATTTAGCCATTACCATTGCTACCGATTTGAATAAGAAATGCCCTCCATAGGCTCTTATATTTGAATGCTTGCACTTGATGGTGGAGCTATTGAGGAAGTATGCAGAACCTTTAAGAGGAGGAGCCTTGCTGGAGGAAGTATATTACAGGTAGGTGTGTGTGTTGGGGTGGGGGTATTAAGTGCTTATGGCTTCAAACTACCCCTCTCTCCCTCTCCCTCTCCCTCTCCCTCTCCCTCTCCCTCTCCCTCTCCCTCTCCCTCTCCCTCTCCCTCTCCCTCTCCCTCTCCCTCTCCCTCTCCCTCTCCCTCTCCCTCTCCCTCTCCCTCTCCCTTTCCCTCCTCTTCCCCCTCTTTCTCTACCTCTCTCTTTCCTCCTCCCTCTCCCATCCCTCCCCTCCTCCCTCTCCCCTCCCTCCCCTCTCCCCCTCTTATTTCTGCCATCAAGACCACTTCCCCCACCATTCTGTCCTTCTAGAACTGTAAGCTGAAATAAACTTTCTTCTCTAAGTTACTTTCTTTTGGGGGAGGGGTTTGGGTTTTTTGAATTTGGTTTTTTTTTTTCTTCGAGACAGGGTTTCTCTGTGTAGCCCTGGCTGTCCTGGAACTCACTCTGTAGACCAGGCTGGCCTCAAACTCAGAAATCTGCCTGCCTCTGCCTCCCAGAGTGCTGGGATTACAGGCGTGCGCCACCACCGCCCAGCTTTCAGTTACTTTCTAATAGAAAAGTAACTGATGTAGCCACTATTGGTTTCCAGAATGTTTTCTTCCCCCCAAAAGGAAGTTCTGTACCCACTAGCTAATCCCCCATATCGCCAACCTTCTAGCCTCTATTCTACAGTATGTAACAGGGACAGAAAGTCTGACTAACATGCTTCCGCTACTTCCCTGGGCTGAGCAGCCACACATGCTGAACTAACAGTAGAGAAGGATGGAAAGCTGGGAAACCCCAAGCCACCTCCGCAGTCCTTGCGTACTTCCAAGCAAGCCAGGGGCACTGAACATTGGCAGAACATGACCATATTCAAAGACAGGAATAAGACATTTGAGTTGGTTCTTGCAGCAAGCCCATTATTCTTGGAAGAATGAAGCATATGTGCCCATAGATGAGCTGGGACACAATTGTCATTTTGCTGATTCCACACAAGAGTTAATGTTGTAATTCATATCATTTTGCAACAGTGTCAAAAAATTACACAGTCCAATACAAGCAGCCATTATTCTGAGAGTGCTCAGGAAAGCCTTGCTATTTGTACTCCTGAATCCCTAGCAGAGTGGTATACATGAGAAAGCCAGCCAAGTCTGCCAGAGCCCAGGGAACATGTCTCTCCCATAAACCCATGGAACCCTTTCTGTATACCCTTCAACCAAAATGCAACCCTTCTGCATGCCTGACCTGGCTCATTGCCACTCAACAGGCTGAGTAACTCAGGAACTGGAGAGCAATGCCAGGCAGAGGACAGAGCAGGGTACTAAGATGCCAATGGGCAGAATAGAGTATAGAGAGGCTGGTGGCAGGCACCTAGGATGAATCAGTGAAAAAAATGAACATATCTGCAGCTAACATCACAACTTTTTACTAACTTCCTGTAAGCACATGGGTGAGTTAGATGCATCTGGGCCCCTGTGCAGATGTCCACTCTGTCCCTTACTCTTGGCTGCAGGCTGCTTAATCACAGAACAGCTTCTTGCCTTCCATACAAAGTAGCAAGCTATTTGCTCTCTGCTTTGAAAAACTATCCTGTCCATTTTTTCTTCAGCTCTGTTTGCTTCTTAGACACATTGTCATTTTCAAATTGTGGGTTTTGCTGAAGCTATTCAATTTTTGTGTTGTCTTCTTGAGACAGAGAGAGGACGTGAATTGGACTTGAGATTATTTTACTATTTCAGAATCCTATTAACAAAAAGGATAATCAAACAGGCAACTTTTGCTTCATAGCTTCACTTGGGCAAACTAGAGTTGGTACTTAACTGTCCATCATCCTGCTGCCTGTCTGCTCATCACTGAAAAGCCTGAGTGTGCAAGGGAGTCAACTGTTAGCATTGAGTCCGAGAAGAATCCTCTGTACAGTAACTGTCACTTTTCCTGGCTTCCCGTTTGCACCCAAGATGCATTTAATGAGCTTTTGTTCATCATTTATTTATGGCAGATTCCTAAAGTATCTCTATTCAAGGCTGATTGGTGTCAGGACTAAGTACAAGGTTCCATAGAGCAAAACATGAACGCCCTTCCTGATGAGGCTTTCAAATAGACTCCACCCTATCCCAAAATCTCCTTTATTTTCTCCATTTATACAAGAAATTGAGACTTAGTTGGGAAGCAAAGAACTCAGACAGCCAATAAGATTCCTACCCTCTGTGCGAATGAATGAATACCTTGCATACTTACCTTTCCTTGAGTGGTCAGCAGTAACTATGGACAGAGCAGGCTCCAACTCCTATGACTGAGCTGTGTTACATTAGAAAATGGTGTCACTGGTGATACTGAGGTCACTGATTTGTTGTCATTGAATCAGTCAAAATGGAGACTATGTCAGGCGGGCCTGACTTAACAGGTGAAATGTAAATAAGTCAAAAGAGATTCAATACAGAAAGATTTTCTAGATGGCCTAGAAAGGGCAAACAAGGGACTAGAAACATCTCTATCCTGGTGACCCAGGTTGGGTTCCCAGTACCCACAAGGTGACTCCCACCTGCCTGTAACTCTAGTTCTAGGGAATCTGATGCCTTCTTTTGGCCGTTGAGGGCTCCTGCATGCATGTGGAGAACATATTCTAACTCAGACACATAAACATAAGTAAACATAAATAAATAATTCTCAAAGGACAAACTGATCTCTCTGGCTAGAGCTACAGGACAAGGCCCTACAGATGGCATCTCGTAGTTGATCTTTGGCTGTTACCCACAAGGAAATGGAAACTGATCCTGTAACCAGAAACTAAATTTCTTCACTTACCAGTAGCCTTGGACATGATCCCTAAGCATCTAATGAGAGGCTGACACCTGTTCAGAATGGTGAGGTCTTCTCTGTGTAGAGGACCCATCTAACACACACTAGGACTGGTAGTCTGCACAATTGTCAGACATGACCTGCTACACAGCAATCCAAAACAAGTGTGTTTTTCTGTCTTCTAAGAGCCAATCTAAGCTCAAGATGTCTGCTGTGAGGCACTGTGATGATGTAATCCTGGCCCCAAGAAAGAACACTGGATGTTTCTGTCATCAGTGTAGGATGACCACAGGAAAATAAGCCACTTTCCCTGGATTGGGACACCCTGGCTGATCATCCTATGTACTGCCATTGGGGAATATATGTGCTTGGCAGGCAGTTCGTTACACATTCTATTAATTGTACATGTTGATGCCAGTCTCTCCTTACACCTTTTATTTTCCCTTGGTTTTTTGGTTTTTTGGATTTTTGGTTTTTCGAGACAGGGTTTCTCTATATAACCTTGGCTGTCCTGGAACTCACTCTGTAGATCAGGCCGGCCTGGAACTCAGAAATCCGCCTGCCTCTGCCTCCCGAGTGCTGGGATTAAAGGTGTGTGCCACCACTGCCTGGCACCTTACATCTTTCTTTCCCTGTCCTCCTTCTTCCCTCTTTCTGAGGCTCTCATGATGCATGGACTAGCCTCTTACCATTGTCAGACTCATCACTAAGACTCTGCTCTGACTCCTATGCATAGTCTCTCATTCATTCATCTTTCTCTTGATCTCTCTACATTTTCTCTCTCATCCTGAGTTTGGGAGAAGCTCAATGATCCTGCCTTCTGTAGTATCAAGTCTGCAGCTGATCACACCCAGGAAAGTTTCTAGTCTATTTCCTTTTGTTCCTTCCATAATCACATTCTGCATAGCTTTTTTTTTTCATAGTTCACCCATTTATCTCTCCAACATGATGGTTCCCTTTAAATCTAAGAACTTTAAAGGGGAAACAATACACTTAAAAGATTGATGATAGCTTTTGTAAGAGTCCAGGTTTGCTAGTTCCATCATTTCAATGAATGCCTCTATTAACCAGCATTTATCTTACTCATGAGTCAGACTTTTGGATTTTTTGAATGTCTTATAATCTCTGACTGGGTGCTAGATATTATAAAGGTTACATTATCCATTGCTTTTTTTTTTTTTTTTTGTAGTCTTGTAAAGAACATTGAACTTTGTTTTGCTAGCCAGTTAAACTACTTTAGGAGTAATTTGGTTCTTTCAGGTTGTTTTTATAATTGTAGTGAAATGAGTCTGTGGCTTGAGTCTGAAGACTCCTTTAGACACATTTCAAAGGGATGACCTTTAGAGGTTCTACTAAATTGCTCCCAACTCAATAAGGTCTCTGCCTTCCAGATGGTTGAAGACTTGAGTGGACAATGGCCCTTCGAGAGTGTGGGGAACCATTCCTCTCACAGCTCACTCCACCAGGAACTGTTCTTTTCCTGGTCAGTCACTCTACAACCCAGCAAAGCACAAGCGGGGTTTCAGCCAGACTCCAGGAGACCTGAAGCAATGTCTTGGAGCTATTTCTGTGTTGTTTCCTGTTTCTCAGGAGTTGTGACCTCAAATTCTAGCTGTAATTTCAGTCTCCTCAACTGAGAGAGACTGCTGGGCTCTATTTAGTTTCCCCTGACCTGAATAACTATTTGGAAGTTGTTAGGTCTTTTTGCCAGAAACATCATCTTCTTACCCAGTTTTAGCCCATGCTTCATTCTTCTCACTGAACCTTAAAATCCTCCCAGACTTACAAGAGGCACATGGCCAAATGACCACATCTATGAACAGCCTCATTGGGTTTTCTACACCCACACTTTTGTATAGATGTTGACCAGCTGCCCCACCAGAGGATAAGCAGGCATAAAAGCCAGACTTTACAACTGTGTACCCAACAGTTCCTGGCTCATAGTGGCTTCTGGTTATCTATTTTATTGTTTTACCTTACAGCCACACAAAAAGTCATATATAAATTTATTTACGCTAGAGATGCTGACACAATTTCAAGCTTTGTGTTGTAAGAATTCTGTACTTTTGTATTTATTTTGTTTCATATGAATAGACTTTAGAATGTGTGCTCTCCCCACTAGTATTCTCCTTTTTAAATGACGTTAAGTTATTTTTATTTTATGTGTGTAAATTGTAAATGTTCACCTACATGTATGACATGTAAATGTGTGCATCAGATGTGTGCAGTGCCCAAGAAGGCAAGGAGAGTGGGCATCAGATCCCCAGAATTGCAGGTACTGATGGTTGTGAACTGCCATGAGAGTGCTAGAAACTGAACCTACATCCTTTGCAAGAGCAGCAAATGCTCTTAGCTACTGAGCCATCTCTCTAGCCTCCTTCATTAGCATTTGCAAAAGACATCTTTATTATGTAAGGAATAAAGCCCCATAAGCCAAAATCAATAATATTAAGTACCTGGAATCTTACAGTGTTCCACATGGAATTTAAGCTGTATGTCTCCATATTGAACTTGTCCAGCTTTCCCACAATTGTAATTATGGCTTTGTGATCCAACTACCAGAAGATATGTATATGTGAGTTATTGGTATTGGTTATAAAATTTTATCTTTATTTGTGTATTTGTTGTATGGGTGGGGTGTGTACATGCCACAAAACACATGTGGAGGTCAGAGAACAATTTCCAGGAGTCAGTTCTCTCCTTCCATCATGGTGGGCTCCAGGGATCAAACTCAGATAATCAGGTTGCCAGCAACAGCCTTTATCTGTTGAGCCATCTTATCAACCCTGGTGTTTATATTTTAACATAGAACGTATATATATTTATACATGTATATATATATATGTGTGTGTGTGTGTGTGTGTGTGTACATATACATGTGTATATACATATTATTATGATAAATTTAAATATATAATATAGGTTGATAGATAGATAGATAGATAGATAGCATTAAAGTTATTAAGATCTTTCTATACAGCACCTAAAGTAAGGATTAGCAATTTCAATTCACAAATCAAATCTAGCCTGCCACAAAATTACTACATTCACTATTAGAAATAATTTGCTGAACTCTATGCTAAACCTGTGAGAGATGTCTAGAATTCTAGATGGGTTGCTTACAGTAGAATCAACATATGACAGAATTTGGCTTTCTTTTCACACATCATAAACATTATACCTTTTAAATACTATCACCTACTTGGAAAACAAAATTCTAAAAAGCTATGTTAAAATTATCTAATATTTTCTGCTGGTTGGTAGATATTTTACAGCAAGCCAGCCTGAGTGTTTTCCCTTCACTTCCTGTGCTCTCTGCAGGAGTAGAAACTGGGGCAGCAAAATTAGAAGGATGAAAGTTCCAGGCAAACAGAAGGAGGCAAAGAATGATGTCTGGGGCAGGAGAGCAGTGGGAGACCTTGACCTGGCCTCTACTATCAGACCTGAATGGCTTTCCCTGTGACTATGAGGAATCCTAGATCACATCTCCGGCAGTTGTTGTCAGGAAGGGAACCTTGCCTCTTTCTTTCTCCTCCTGAGCACCACATGAGAAACACAGACCTCAGAGTAGGACATCATGAGGCCAGAGTGTTCCTATCATCACTAGCTGTGTCCCTGTGACACTTGCATCAACTCTTTGAGCCTCTCAGAGCTTTCTCTTTGGAAAAAAAAATGGGGCTCATGTGTCTCACACAGCTGTGGTGAGGATGAATGAGGCTTTTCAGGGGTCAGCCACACCAGTCTCCTTTGTTCCATTTCTGCCTCCACTGAGGTCCTCTCTCTCTCTCTCACACACACACATAGTGATCCTGGCCTGGTCAACTCTGATACACCTCCCCCACTCTTTGCACACTCCCAGTGGAGTGAGTGGTTTACACTGGTGCTTTTGTTGCTTTCTACTGGCTCCTGTGGCAATAAGATGGGTCTAGAACTTCAGGCCACGGCTTCATGTTTAAAGCATAGACTTCCCAGGACTGGAGGTGAAGCTCAGCAGTTCTAGGCTTAATTCCCAGCACCACACATAGACAAATTCAACAGTCCATGGATTTCGAAACTAGCCATGGACAGTGGAGGAGAGAAGAGAAAACAGAATGATCATCTTGAGTCTCAGTGTCATCCACTTGCCTTTCCTTAGCCTGCTTGACCTGGAGTGCTTGGGCCTCCGTGACAGCAGGACTCACCAGCACGCTACTCCAGCAAAACCTGCTCTGAGGCCAGGGCTTGAGGAAGCAAACCAGGATTCAGAAGACTTTGATCTGGCTCAAAGTCAAAGCTATTTTGTCAGCTGGGCTAGATGTCAAGTGATATTGCCATGCGCCTTTTGATAGTCACGAGAAGAAAGCTTTTGTTTCTCTACCTCTCCGTCTTTTGTGACCTCTTCATTCCATGAATCAAGTCAACATGAAGCCTGAGCACTTAATGTTTGAGTGCTTTTATTTCTTAGGACCTCAAGACAGAATCCAGTTAATTGAAAGCCTTCATCGCAGCCCATAGGAGAGGCACTGGGGAAAGGGTTTAGCTGGTGAAGTGCTTACCTTGAAAATGTGAGGAGCTGAGTTGGATCCCTAGAACTTGTTTTTTTTTTTTTTTTAAGCTGGACATTGTAATATGTGGTTATAATTCCAACAATGGGAAGATAGAAATAAGTGGAACCCTGAGACTCACTAGCCATCCTCCCTAGCCTACTGGGTAAGTCCCAGGTTAGTAAAATGTGTCCAAAAGAAAAACAGATGGCTACAGAGGAATGAAGGCTACTGTGGCCTTCACAAGCACCTGCACACATGTACTCATTCCCATGTGGCATGAACATGTATGCATGCCTGCATGCATACATACATACATACATATACACACAGAGACAGAGTCAGAGACAGAGAGACAGACAGAGACAAAGACAGAGACAGAGAGAGGTAGGAAAGAGAGAGCAGACTTTCTCAGCCCTTGTGTAACACCAAATCCAAAGCAAAAAAACAAAAAAACAAAAAACAGGTAAAAGCTGTGATACTATAGGGTTTTTTCCCCATTATATATTCAGCAACACAGGCCTGTGGTCCATGATAGACGGAAAATGAGAAAGAAGAACTTCCCAGTTTTCCCTACATGTGATGACTTTCAGATTGCACTGCTAGGAGTGGAGACTCAGGAGAGCCTGAGTTCTCACTTAGCACAGGAGACATAGGCAGGACTCAGGTGGCAATGACTCAGGTCATTGGCAGAATTCACAAAGAGTGGGGACTATAAGAAAAAAGCATGTCAGCTGACCACAGGGGATCCCTCAAGGTTTCTGACCTACATCTGCTTGAGAGAAAACCATCCAATAGCAAGAGAAAAGAAATTCCAGAAAGAGGCAGGTCAGGTCATTTACAGACCTCAAATAGGTAGAAAGAATTCATATTCTCACCAGGTCTCATCACATCTGGGAAGTCAGACTCCTCAGAAAGACTGTTTCTTAACTGGAACTAAGTATGTCCTAGAATAGGACTTCTCCCTTATTTTAGGTTGGTGTGATCTCCATTGGAAGAAAGGAAACTAAGCTGAATACTGTAAGAAATTAACATCATTTAGGCTTGGGAAAGAACTCAGTAAAGTGCATGTTCTGAGTACCAAAGCTAGATCCCCAGAACCTATATATAAAAGTTGGAGTGGTGGCATGCTTTTAAAGTTTCAGATTTCAAGATACTGAGATAGGTAAGTTTGTTCTTGGGGTTTGAAATGGTGAGAGAGAGAGAGAGAGAGAGAGAGAGAGAGAGAGAGAGAGAGAGAGAGAAACCCTGCTTCATAAAAGCAAGGTGAATGGCAACATCCAAAGTTGGCCTCTGTTTTCCATACACATTGACTTGTATGTACTCAAACATACACACACAACTTCATATGTATTCAGAGATGCTGGCATCATCTATGACCTCCACCCATTAGAATCAGTGGCATCTTCCTCCAAGCTGCCATCACCAAAATTGTCATCAAACATTACCAAGGAGCATAGCCATGGTATTTGAGAACCACCACTCTTCACCAGAGCCTCCTTCAGACCTCTCACAGATCTTACCACTAAACCCCAGCAGGGCCAAGCTGTCCATAAACACTGTTATCTTCTACTAGGACACACTCAGCACTCTTTACTGGAATAGAACAAAATCAAGCATTCAACAATCCAAAAGTCACAATAGGTAAGATCCAACTGAAAAACTGATATGTGAAAAAGAAAGGAAATACAATTCAAATCCAGGAGACATATCAATCAGGAGAAATAAATGAGAAAAATATCAGAGAGGTAGCTGAACACCACCCACAACAGCCTTGAACCCACTGTCAGTGTTTGCCTCGTGTACTTGGGAAGACAGAGAACCCATGAGCCAGAGAGAAATGGGAGATGTAAGAATCCACCTAGAAATTGTGTGTTCGTTATGCTTTGATAGTGCTCCAGGCCCACTGAGTCACAGTGGTCTTAGCTGGGCCACATGTATAGAGAGATGTTCAGACTTCATCATGATCCTTCTAGGTATCCAAAACCAAGCATTTCTGGCAAAAGTCTATTATTAACAACAACAACAACAACAACAACAACAACAACAACAACTAGAAAATAGAGATGCAGATGGCAAAAGAGACTCAGGGAAATAGTGTGCTCCACATATAACACCTTTTATAAAAAGAGTATTTAAAACTGTCCTCTATCAGAAGACAGATAGTGAGGCCTAACTTATAAGTTCCATCATGCACCTATTACCAGACAGGCCTGAGCAATCTTTTTAACACATATTATAATGGCAAATTGTCATGTTTTGTTTGAGATCACCCAGTTTGGCTCTGAAGTATGCATTCTCAATCCCATTTTAGACCAAAGCATGTTTGTCTCAAAGGGTTCTCTGAGGTCCTGTCTGGGGATGAGTCACCCACCCCCAGTTCTGTGACAGGGAGCAAAAACAGCCCATGAACAAAATTGGTACACCCTTGAAAACATGGAGAAGGAGAGGTATTTACAGTAGAGTGTACTGTGGCTTATCTCATAATATGAAACCGTCTGCCACAGGAAGAAGCTGCACATCCAACCATGGAGAGAAAGCTCAACAGACTGCCTCTGACTGCCTCAGCCTCCCTCGTCAGTCTATGCCAGATGCTATGAGCACCCAATTCCATACCATTATCTATATCTACTCCTGATCATTCTTTTTGACTTGGAAGCCTCACCTGAGAGGTCCTGCACTCTGCATGGGACCCTCTGTGTTGGAAATTCCAGCTGACTGTTTCACCAGAGCATCCCCAGTTGGCTTCTGCTGGGTGTTTGTAAACCTTGATTTGGTTGTAACCTTTCTGTTGTGACTTGTTCTTTTACTTGGATGAGTCACCGGATGGGGTCACCCTGCTTTGCCCAGCACAACCTCTATAGGGAACACTCACTGACTGCCTTAAAGGGGCTTCACACCTCCATTTCTGCTGGATGCTCTGAGCACCAAAGTTAATGATGCTTTACTACCTATGTATCAAATTTCCCTATCTGCTGATGCCATTTACTCTTTTACTTTGGCTTGCTGTATACTTAGCATGTTTCAATGTGTACATTGAAAACCAAGTGTATAGCTATTGTAGATCATTCTCTGAACTTTGTGGAACAGAGATGCTTAAACACACTCACCCTGGGAGATGCATACCCATCATACAACACTATGGCTTCCCCTCCTGTGGCTGGGGAAGTCATCAGAGCCTTATTCATGGGGAATCTTAGGAATGCACGCTCACCATGTGAACAGCAAACATAGTTTTCAGACAGGACCATCCATGTCCAGATAAGGCTTGGTTAATTTTTAAATGCTACAGGACGCTCACTCAGAGAAAGAGCTCCCTTAACACATCAAGTTCCCATTCGTTTGGGGGTACTTTTGGAGTCAAGAGGGATCTAGGCTTTGCAAACATCAGGCCCCGGGATCTTTAATGTTCTCACTCTCTTCTGCTTCCTCACCAGGCAGCTTCTCAGTACAGATCCTGCTCGTGGCTCCTACTGAAGGAAGTTTAAGGAAAGGGCTAGATATACCTAGACTGTGCCTGGGCAGGAGTTACACCAATCACTGCTGTCCCAGGTGGAGGGTGATTTCCCTAAGCATTAGTGAAGTGCAGGATTAAGACGATAGCTTTAGAGAACTCCACATCTATAGACAGCCCCTGCTCAGCAGATTCACAGTTCCTCCCAAGAACTTGACACCAGTAAGCTTTCCAAAAAAAAAAACCTCCCAAATTCACTTGTATTGAAAAAACAAACCCATTTCTTTAATTGAGTCCCCCTCTGGATTGTGAGTTCATCCCAGCAACCTTGCTCATTTTCTACCCAATCAGTTACTTCAGGGTCAAAGCCCAGGTTAACAGGAAGGCCCTGAGCTGATACAGGGAGTGAAGTTACTGGGCTGAGTCCAATGGCAGGCTGGACTTTAATTGGTCTCTTGGGTATGTTAGGCTTGAGAAATAGAGCATCAAGGTTTGTTTCTCCCTACCCCCTTCTACCTAAACAGTACTGACAAGCCCCGGTGTGAATAACTGTAATGGCTCAATGGCTTTGGACTATTTTAAATTCTGAAATGTTTACTACTGAACTTTGATAATGGAAAAGTATCAGACTGAGATAAACACAGGACCCCCCCCCCAAAAAAAGATATCTGTATTCTGATAAGGGTACCAGCCTACCAGCCACAAGCAGCTATCTCTTTAGAAAGTAAACATATAAAATCTGATGAAAAGATCATACGCAGAATAAGCTGCAAGTCTGGGCAGCAGACAGATGTGATGTGTCTGCCAGATCAGAAAAGATGCCTGGCTTGTGGGCCTCCTGTGTACACTTCCACCACCTCTACCCAGGTCTCCCAGCTCTGAACTTAAGCACAGCTTAAAATTCAGGTCAGGAGACCAGTATCCCATTTGTTGTTTTCAAACTTGGCCTGCCTTGAGCCCAGGAAGCAGGCCCAGTATGGACCATGTCTCTACAGATTCAGTAAACATTAACCAACCACCTGGTTGGACTATTAGCTGGGGAGTGGCCTGGGGTTTATTTAAAACATGTGGCTAGACTGTTGGCTATCAATAGTAATAAACAATTCAGCCACAGACACATAGCTATGGCAATCAGCATATATGATGTTTTTGCACAATCTCCTGCTGAACACCTTTTGATGTTACTTTCAGGGTAACTATAATAATTAAGGAGAATGGAAGTGTTATTTATAAACAATGAAGGGCGAGACAAGGTATTCACTAGGAAACGTTTGAAACAGCCATGAGCACTACTGTAAAATGCATGATGAAATATTTCAACAGTTTTTCCCTCTCTGGGGAACTGGGAAATACCTGCAATGAAATTCTGCAGTGATAAAATTCTGTCCCCATCTGATTAATTACTTGTGAATAATAACATCTCTTGTTTCTTGCAATTATTTTATAATTGTACACCTTTTGCTCTGTCTGATTGGGCAATGAATTAATGAATAAGGACTATTACTGAATTTAATTAACACCATTTTTCCTGTGGCCTTTACATCTGTTGCTAACATGGAAATTCACTTTCCCAGAGTTGGAATTGAGAGAAGCCAGCCTTGAACCCTGCAAAACCTGTTCCTCCCAGTCAGACTGGCTTCCCTGCTGCCAAGTGTGGGTGACTAAAGGTCTCAAATATTTGCCAGAAGTTAGGGGAGGGCTTTCCTAATAACAGCATCAACATTCAAACACTCACCTTATTGTAAAGCATTAGCAATGTGTGTGCTACAGTCAACCATAGAGATGGGTAAGTGAGCTCTCTGGGAGTCAATTACAGTGTCATTCATAATTTATTCCAGGTACAGTGAAGAGCTGATCAGATTTCATGTGTGTCTACTTTCTGAAAAGATTACAGCTACCCAGAGTTGAATACACATATTTTGCAAGGTGATGTGTTTACCTCCAGTTGACATTTTCAAACTGCAAAGTCCTTCCCATTTCCCAGAAAATTGTATGGACTTGAAAACTAAAGCTCATGTTTAAAAAACAAAAGACCGTTCTGTAATCTTGCTATCTCATCCCGATCAAGACAGTCATGAACTCTCCTGCTAAGCACACAGGCAGACAAACAGGCATTTCTTCCTAGAGACAACTAAGTGCAAACTTACAGGGCTAAGAGTACTGGGATCACAGAGTGCCCTGCAGTTCCCAGGCATGGATACCAGCAACCCAACTCTAAAAATCACTGAGCAGATTTTTGTTGTCAATTTTACATCATTACATTCATCTGGTATGTTATTCCCTCCAACATATTGCAAAAGCTGAAATAAACTAAAGGATGTTTTAAAAACTATTTTAAAAGTTACAAATAAATTTGTTAGACCACAGTAGACACCTGACCAGTGGGGTAGCCACAAACACCACCATCAGTACATGGTATATCTCCAAGCTCAGTGCGCACCTGCCCTCCCAACCTTGACGTGCCCCAGCTGTACCTCATATCCGCTCACTGGCTGCTCAGTCACCTTCAGGCCGGGACACATGTGGATGAAACAAACTTTGGCTTTTCTCTGGGAAGGAAGCCAGTCCCTCTTCACCAAGTCCGTGACCATCACATGGTTTTTCAGGCTGGTACTAAACGCAGTTATCTGAAAGGTGGGGTGCACAGTCTTCCCCTCCTCGGGAGGTTTTGCAGGCATTCCGGAGCACTGTGCAATACTGGGAATCTTGTGACTTCAGTAAGCCAGGCTGGCAAACACAATTTTCTTTGTTTGATGCAGGTATTGAGTACAGCAGGAGGAGTTTGGGACCAGCCCCAGGGCAGGTCTGTGTCTTCCAACTTCAGACAGTTGCTCCAAAAATCTTAGCTATAGGGGCTCACAATATGGTTGTGGAAACCCCTTGGGTGACCTTTAAATGTCATGAGAAAACTTCCTTCCAGCTGCAGCCTGGCCAACTCCAGCCTCCCGCCTGGGCTCTGAGGTCTTGTTGTCTTCTCTGATTTCAAAGAGACACATTTCATTCTCGCTTGTTTTCACCTTGCCTTTAAGTTTCAGACTCTGTATTCGCCTGGTTACCAAAAGGTTAGATACGTGTTTCCATCTCCAGACCCTCAAATCCAAATAAATTATTTACAGAGTTCAGCACAAAGGAACCAGGAGCGATAATTGCTGCTCTTTAGAATGTCTGCTTTTGCTTGCCAGGGGCCTGAAAGGAACAAGTACGACTGCTGCCTACCGGCACAAAGAGTGGCCTCAGCCCTGCAAGAGATAAGAACGCATTCAGGGAAAAAGAGGCTCACAGAAGTGACAGCTTCGGATGGGCATGGAGATAAGACATGTTGTGCCTGGAAGGACAGTGGCTCAGGTAAGGGTTCCCATCCAAGAGTCAACCAGGGAAGTCCTCTCACACCCTGAGCCTCAGTTTCCCCAGGAAAAACACTGAGAGAGAAAAGTCCTTCCTACTAGCCCCTCCCCAGGCTATGAGGATCAGGTGAGCTGTACAACCAGACAGGAAAGAACTGCATATGCCAAAGCTGTGGTACACACCCTGTTTAAGAGACAGTTGCACATTTTCTGCTCAAATTATTCGGTACAGTTCTCTCTCCACAGCAGGACCTAATAGTGCCATGCTTATGAAGGTTTACTTTATGCAAAAAATTATTAGATTCTGAATGTCAGATTGCTTAGAGTACAGACCCGAGGAGTATTCCTTGTTATTTTCATTTCCTATGTTGGGGCTGTTTCTGTTCCTCTGGGCTTGAGAGCCATTAGTCAAGGGCCTGTGTAAGGCAAAGCCAATGCCAAGACACAGGACTTGTCTTGCATGGGACTTTTGCTTCGATGACTCTGAAACCTTTAACTCACTTGCATCGCAAGCCAAGGAAGGCCTTGGTGACTTTCCCAGAAGCAGAATTCAATGTCAGCTAATCCCTTGCTCCTCCCTGCTGTACACAGGGGCCCTGCAAGTCATAATTATTGGCTAGGACCTGGTTGATGGGGTTTTAGACTCCTGTTATTAAGGGCAAGACTTGAATGTTGGAACCGAGAATTGGAGCCCAGAAGGAAGTAACTCAAGGTCATTTTGGCCAATGTTCACACCTGAGTGTGAAAACAGTAGACCACAGACTAAATCCCAGCCCCAGGACACAGGATGGGGTCTCCTGTGTTCATCTTTGACTCTGGTTTTCCAGAAGATGTCCATGAGAGCACAAACCCTGGCTTGTGGCAGACTTCATTCACACTATAACTCCCCAGGGATCGTGGGTTTAGAAGCCCTGGAATAAAGGCAGCCAGGGAAGAAATTTGAATAATAAAATAATTAAAATTTATATAAGACCTCAACAAAGAAAGCAATCTGCATACCTGGTTTGGGTTCTGAAGGTCTAACCCTGTGCCTCCCCAACGTCTTCATTTGAACCAATGCTTCTGTCCTGCCCAGCAGGTCCTGCAGGTCTGAGAACAATCACGACTTTTCTTCTAGAATCACAACATACTGAATGACACTGAGCCACATAGAAGCTACCAGAACTACCTGTCCAGAAGTCCCAAAACCAGGCAAGGGAAGTTTACTTAGGGTTGGCAGGTTGTTATAGAAACCCAGCTGTCACAGGCATCACCAAAGCTCATGAGCTCACTGGGACTGTGAGTGACTCCTCCCTCTCCACTGAGTATAATAGTGGCTAGTCACAGAACATGGTTGTAATGTAGCCAAGTGAAAGGCTTCCAGGATGACTGAACAGGAGCTTGATGTTAGATCCAACCTCTCAATGTGTGAAATCAGAATGGAAGACCAGAAAGCAGGGATGTCAGATGAGAGGTCAAAGGTCTGGAACATGCAATGACAGTTGGGAAACAAGTTTGCATGGATGCTCTAACAAGCACATGGGTTAGACCAAGGCTCCTCTGTTCCAGCATCAGTTTTGTCAGCAGCCCCCTTGGCTGTACTGACAGTCTTAGACTTAGGAATGGATCAATTTGGACCATTGCAGACATACATCAGCAAAGAGTAAGTCTACCCACTTGAGACAGGGTCTCTCCAAGAAAGAGAACTTCCTCCTGAGTATGTCTCTGACAAAAAGGCTGGCTCACAGCCTTTCATTTGACTTTGGAACATTGTTCCACACAAGGTACAGGCATCTTCTGTCTTTAAATACATTAGCTCCCTGTGAGCATCATAGCATTGGCCCTACGACCTCAGATGAACTGCAAAACTTTCCTTGGTTCAGTTTCCACATTTACCTAGTAGAACAGACATTATTAAACAGCACTAGAGTGGAGGCCAGAGACTGGGTTCCCCCAGTTCTTCTCAGAGACCTCTACTTAGGTAGATCCAGGATTCTTGACTTCTACCACAAAGAATTTCGTGTTGAATGAATGTGGGTTAGAGCTGGAGTTTGTCAAGGAGAGATTATAAGATGGACTGAAGCACCAGGTTAATAGAGAAGAACTTGTGGGAGGACAATGCCCACCAAAGTGTTGATGTGAGCTTTTCAATAGAGAGCCATAACAGATGTCTTGGGAATGACCATATGTATTATTTTGGAAAGTCTCAAGTTTCTAAGTTCTAAGGTTGCTAAGACACCCCCTCTCCCTGTTTTTTGATTGACAAGACAGGATTACATTCTGATAGAGAGATTTGTTATGAGATTCCTAGGAAATTAGACCTGGAGAGATGGCTCCTGGTTAAAAGCACTGGTTGCTCTTCTAGAGGACCCAAGTTCAATTTCCACCATCCACATGGCAAATCACAACCATTGTTAACTCCAGACCCAAGGGCTCCAAAGCCCTTCTTTCTGGTCTCCATGAGAATAGCACTCACATGGTGCATATCCATATGTGCAGACAAAACACCTATACACATAAACTAAAATAATTAAATATTTCTAAAAAGTTATTCCTTGACAAATTATAGGTTTATATCTAGGAAAGGAGAAAGGTCATGCCTGGTTGTATACATTTAGACCATTTTAACATTCTAATTTGAACTATCTATAAGGAAAGAAAGAAAAATGTGTTGTCCCTATGTAGACAACTTCATAGCAAATTTTGTTAACTGAAGAAGAATCTCTGACTCTCAGCTATTGAAAGGCTTCAGTCATACTCCAGAGTAAGTCATCCCTTCTTTCTGTCCCCTCATGTCCCATGCCTTCTCTATTGCAGCAGTGGCAATGCCTTTCTTCTCCCATGGCTGCTGTGAAGGCACAAACCAAGTGCTCAGGGCAGAGGCTGGCTCTGGGGACTCCAGAGATAGCTGCCATCATCCCCAGAGGGCAAAGACTGAAACCAAGAGGTGGCCAAACATGTCCATACTTGAGAAGGACAGCTGCTAAAGAAACAGAAACTGGAGCTGGGGAGACGGCTCAGTCAGTCTCACCAGCAGAACGACCTGAATTAGATTCCAAGAATTCAAATAAGAAAAACCGGGCATAATGGCTTGAGTTTGTAATGCCAGAATTGGAGAGGTAGAAATACGGAGATCCCAGGGACTTGGTGACTAGGTTCGCCTGCTTAAGCAGTTCCGGACCTGTGAGATGGACAGCAATGAAGGAACACCCCATAGGCTAAGGCCTGGCTTCCACACACATTCCGTATAATGCATCTACAGGTACCTCCCCCCCCCCCCCCACACACACACATACATACACACACACATGTGCACATAACATACTTTTTAAGAAGAAAAGCAAGAACCCATTATAGTTCCAAGACTCTTGGCTTGTAGTGGTGACACAAACTAAGGCCAATAACCATTTGATTTCCTCACCTGGGAAATAGAACTAGAGATCCCCCCACCCCAGCAGACTGTTATTCTGATACAATTTTTAATTTCTATACCAAACAGAAAAAGAAATTACCAGGTACATTCTCTTCCAAAGGACAGAAAGATGACTGGGATCAAATCTGCTTGGGATTCTGCTGTGTCCCTCTCCCATCTTACAACAGGAGCACCAGAATATTATAGATGTGCACTACAATACCTGGTCTTACAATACCTGGGGATCTGAACTCAGGTTCCTACACTTGTGTGCCATGTGTGCAAACAAGCATCAGTATCAGGCAGTGTCATACCCACACAGTGGCGCACAGTAATCAAGGACATGAATGCTTTCGAGATTTCTCAGAGCTCCCCTTACTGGGAGCCTTCCCCTACCTTTAACCCCAATCTGACTCATAGGCTCCATGAAGGCTGGTCTGTCTCTGACCTCACTGGATGACAACATCCTTCTCTAAATGTTGATATGCCCACTCTCACCCAACTCATGTTCTAGCTCTAACCCTTAATTTTATCTTCCTTGGAGATGAGGCCTGAGGGAGATAATTAGGGTTAAATAATATCAAGAGAATGGTGCTCTCCTGATAAGATTAGAGAGCTTATGAGAACAGAAGTGGGGATCCCCCCTTCATGCCTTATAACAGAGTGGCAAAGATCACGTGAGGTCAAGGGCTATAGCAGTTGTCTTTGAAACACTCATTGTGTTGTTTCCCTTATCTCAGATATCCAACACTGAGAAATTCTCACACATCACTTAAGTCACCAACTCTGATTTTTCATGGCAGTTCAAGTGGACTGAGACAAATCCTGGAGAACTTTAATAGTGGGTTCTTGTGAGAGGCCTGAAACAGGCACTTGATCCACATGAGATCAATCCAGGTCTATTCTGGACGGCCAAGGTCCTGGAGCTTCATGGGTAGGGGTGACTGGGAGTAACATGAACACTTTAGGCACTGCTAGTACAAATGGCAGCTGTCCCTGAGAAGCTGTAGCTAGAGACAGGTACATCCAGATCACTGTGAAACCTCTGCCTATGAGTACAATGAGGGGCTCTGGGATGTGATTCTTACCCTCTTAGGTAATACCATTTGGCTTTGGGTTCTCTGACTTTCAACCAACAGAGTTTGTATTCATCTTTGAAAACCCATATATGTACTAATGGATACAACACAGATCTATATCAGGCACCAGAGAAGCAGAGGTGAAAGGCAAGGCACATCCCACTTCCACAGGAGTTCAGTGCTCAGCAGTAGAACAACCCTTGACAAGAATTACTCTGAACACTAAGAGGTCTCCTAAGAGAATTTGTGCTTTTGTGTTAGGACCCTCAGGAACCCTCAAAGGGCATAGCATGGAACCTAGAAGGGTAACTGGACTGCAGTTGAAGTTCAGGGTTAGCATTCCATGGATAAAAGTCAAGGGTAGGATACTTCTCATAAGCCTGCCTCAAACACCTTGTCCTCAACATTCACAAAAGGGATGACAAGACCCAAGATGTCAAGATGCAACTGTTTGTGCTACTTATCATAGGAAACAACTTCTGGGATTCTCTCTCTGTCTCTCTCTCTCTATCTCTATCTGTCTGTCTGTCTATCTGTCTCTCTCTCTCTCACTCACTCTGTGTGAGTGTGTGTGTGTGTGTGTGTGTTCATATGTACGGAGGTCTCAGGTAGCAGAGTTTGACTTTGTCTTTGTTTGAGACTAGGTCTCTTGTTGGGTGTCACATTTTCCAGACTAGCTGGCCCTCAACCTTCTGAGTCTTCTCCTCTCTCCATTTCCTGTCTCACCCCAGGAGTGCTGGCATTGCAGATATGCACTACCATACCTGACTTACCATAGGTTCTGGGGATTTGAACTGAGGTCCTCCCCAGCCCTTCCTCTTCTTTTCCTTAAAGCAAACAAGTCATGCACTATGAAAGTTAGACCTCTGTTTTGCTAATGTCCGATAGAAGATTCAATCACATTTTTCTAAACTAGTTCCTAAAATGACTGAAACTGCCCTTGGTGGCCATTGCTATCTCATGACACCAAAATCACATCAACAAGCCCCAAACATGTTTACAGTTGAGACAGATGGGGAATGAGGCTCTTGTTCTCCTTATCCTGGATTTGATATACAGGGTTGCCTAGAATATGCATTGAAGTATTTAAATGATGAATTATTCAAAAAGAAGGGGAACTGTGGGTACCTGATGCCAGAAATTCATGCTTGTGAATTCTTAATCTCTGGTGGGATTACGTTATGACTGTGAAAGACGTTCTAATTATGCAGCTTCAGAGCTGATTTCCTGCAAGGCCTGTGCTGATCTAAAAGGCATTAGGCTACAATAAAAACATATGAGTGTGGGTTTCTGAATTCATAACCAAGTCTTCCTTTTGGAGTAACACTTTATCTGCGGATACTTTACTCATCAGGAAGGGATTGAAGTTTCCCCTGGCACAGGGGCTGACTGCTGGAGCATCCTTCAACAAAAACAGATGTGTGCGAGCCATAGAGGACCACTGCAAACCCACATACCCTTCTGTCAGCTCCTGCTTGATGCATGCTAGAATGGAAGAGATGGATTGAGAGGGCTATGTCCATTAAATAAATGATTCCAAGCTAGATTTGGGTGGAATAGTTGCTTTGCTCTATCATCACATGGGGTAACTAAACATATGTTTATATTTTCCTAAGAAAAGTCGGCCTCAAAAACCCTGGACTCTTTAACATAAGAGAAAGGGAATATGAGTTTACTTGGTAAGTCCATTGGTTACTACATACTTGAGCTGAGTGATTATCTCAATGAAGTGGAAAAGGAAGAGTTTTTCAGTCATTAGATGTAAGTATGTGACGGTTAGTATTAATTGTACACATGGAAGAATTTAGAATCATCTGGGAGACTGGCTCTGGGCATGCCTGTTGGGGGTTATCTTGATTGTACTCATTGAGATGGATGGAAAGATTTATCCACTCTGGGTGGTGCCATTCTATAGCTCAGATCCTGGACAGTATAATTGGGGAAGAGAGCTGAGCAGCAACGTGCATTGATCGCTGCTTCCTCGGTGTGAATTTGATGAGGCCTAGCAACTTCAGGATCCTGCTGCTTCGACTCCCCACCATGATGGGCTCTAGACCCTTGAGATATGACTCAGAACAACCCCTTTCTACATGAAAAAGCTTTTGTCAGAAGCATATTTCATCACAGAAACAGGAAAAGAAACTAAGGCATTGTTCAGTAGCTATAGGAAATAAAAGATGTTATATAGGTATTACAACATCTAACTGAAATACCTGCTCTGGAGGTATTCCTGAGGCTCTTAAGACTCCAGAAACTCAGAAAGTCATGAGACTCATAGGCTGGTCCATGAGGATATATAACCAGTAAGCAACTGCTGGACAAGGAGAGTAGACCCTCTGGTAGAACTGCCTACAGGATGTGCTGGGAGTTTGGGTGGGGGGGGGGGGGCTGTAGTCACTGACCATACTGGGTGGGCTTTTCATAATGTGGTTACCATTGAGTGACCCACATTCCTGTAAGTAACTCCTCATTTATACTGCTGTTACTAATCCAAATTAGTAACAATTCCAAGATAGAACCAGTGGGTGGAGTCATTTCTTGGTTCTGTCATCATGTGGGGTGACTAAACATCTGTTTATGTCTTCCCAACAAAAGTCAGCAGCAAAAGGAGATAATAGTTTTATATACCACTTTCTCTATTGTGAAAACAAACTTTCTCTGACTTCTTGTGGAGTGTTTGGAAAATCATGATAATTTGATGTTTGGAAAGTGGCAAACATGGGGCAGGGGCAGGGTGGGGGAAGAACCACAGGAATACGAACAATATTGGCACGCTCATCTCCACCCCTCACTTGCTCTCACTTCTGCAAACAATCGAGAATCATTTATTTAGCACCCACTGGGTGTTCAATGCTGTGCCAACTGCTCTGATTAAATATTCAAAGCCACTTCTAATGTTGCTGAAAACCAAAGCAACCCGCAGTTAAGGAGGAAATCATATTTCTCTCCTTCAGATCCACTGGGAGGAGAGTTATTTGAAGACAACGCATGGTGTTTTCCTATTTTCCATCCAATGTCTCTAATGGATCTTAAAAAAGAAAAGCCATGATTTTAGAAATTGCCTTTGATTTTAGAGAGTAGATCTTAACAAACAGGAGGAGCGAGGGTTGCAGCTGACATTTTCCGGAAATATCAAACTCAATTTCCTGTTTATATCCTAGAGTAATTTTACTCAACAAGAACACTTTGTTGGCTACCACCTCCCTCTCCCTTCCATGACACGGCCATGCCTTCTTCCACCAGCGCACACAGGAGGCTCTCTGGTTACAAGCCTGGTTAGAGGAACAAAGGAAAGAGACCTGGTGCTGTGGCCTGAGAGTGGACATGCCACTTGTCCCAATCACCTCCACACAAACACAACTATCATCTCTCTCAGCTGTGTTTTCTTATGCAGTTAAATGAATTTTTTAATGAGTTGATATAAACATGTATCTGAAATACAATACTTATCAGCAAAATTCCTAGGGGATTCTTAGCATAGCCTCCCCATTTTCATAAATAAAGTTTTACTGGTTCACGGCCACTGTGATCCTTAAGTACTGACTCCATCTCATGTAACAGGTCAGAATATCTGACCTGAAGTGTGGGCTCGTAGACACCTGTTAGATGAAGCCAGGCTCTTTGGCCAATGTGTGTCCACTTTTCCTGGTTGCTGTGGGGGTAAAATGGCTTTCTATATGCCCCCCTACCTATCAGTCAGCCCACGGCTTGTGCCAGCAAGTCTTATAGTTGTGAGTGACCTCCTTGACCTCTCAGAGGACTCACAGTTTTAGTGTCAAGGTGGATAACCCTGATATTTTTTCAAGATGATAGTTACAGGGAAAGCTGTGGCTCAGTGAGCCTTCCTCACATATCAATATGGCAATTGAAGTGAACAGAATTTTGACTTCCTGGTACTCCCATGAACCAACACTAGCTACTGGCCAAAACAAAGCCTTAATAGACCATTCTATTCTTAAAAAAACGAACACAAATGATTAATATCTTTAAACCTATCCCACATGCTTTCCCGTCAGGGAAATGCCAATCAAAACTGTCTAGGGATATCATTTCACCCCAGTCAGGACTGCTATCATTTAA